>NW_025333810.1:16000000-16600000 GCF_019186645.2 Phyllostomus hastatus | reverse complement strand
CAACATTTCAGTAAACGGTGCCACCATTCTTCCATTTGTTCATGCTAAAATACTTGGCAGCATCTTGCTCCTCATTTTATTCGAACTCCAAACCCAATCCATCGGTGAATCCTCCTGGTTCCATAACCCAAAGGTATCCACGATCCAACAGTCTCCCCCATGTTTACTCACAGAGCCGCTCCAAGCATCCTCATCTCTCACCTGGGACGCCACGACGGCTTCCTAACTGAGCTCTCTGCCTACCCCAACCCTCTGTCAGTCCACTGTCCACATCAAAATGAGCCTGATCCCTTTTAGAACACGGCTCATATAACCAACAGGTATAGGCACAAGATCCCACCTTTTTTTTTATAACTGTGACCTCAGCATCTAAAGTGCCTTGCACAGGGCTGGAGACCAGTAAAGACTTACTGAATCCCATCACCCTCCACTTCCCCCTGTTAGGGTAAAAGCCTAATCACTTCCCCCCTGGCCCACTGACAAGCCCTCACAACCCGCTACCCCACCCCACCCGATCTGCCCCACAGTACTTTTGAAAAATAGAGTGAGGAAATAGAACAGACTCACTGTGGTCAAGCTGCTAAATTCACTTCAAGTGGGCTAAAGCCTCAGGAAACGATGACCCCTGTTTTAACTAACTCTGGGGACTTCCAGTCCTGTGTCAATATCTGGCATCACTGTATTGTGTGTTAATGCCTGGATGTACATCACACCTTCAGCAACCATCTGAATGATCTCAAGAAGAAAATGTTCCATTGTCTGGACCACTGGACATCTGGTGAGTACCACCTTGGACCAATCCAGGGGCCAAGAATGCAGAGCTGACCCTTCTCATGAACGTACTTACTGTAAAACTCTCAGACATTTTTCCCTTCAGAACACTCTGGGTATTGCCTAGCAGTGTGTATCGTTCACAAAACCTAAGACCCTTGAATAAATAATTGTCATTTACTTTTAGGCAAAGACTTTTGACTATTTTGGGGTTCATTCAACACTACCTATGACCTCATCTTTGATTAGCCTCTGTTCTCTGACTTCGGTCCAAGCCCACTGCACTCCTTTCTAAAACATACCGGGCTCCTTCCCATCTCACCCCTTGCTCCCTCTGCCTCATACACTCATTCCCTAGATCACCTCACAACGGGCCACCTCACCTCCTGCAGGGCTCCGTTTGATGTCACTTCCCAGGGAGGGCTTCTCTGACCACCCCTCAGCACTCTGTATCCCTCTTCCCTTGTTTATTTTACTCAGTAGCACTCACCACCCTCTGAGGTAGTACATGTGACTTAATTATCACGTTTATTTCTGCGACCCCCCACCCCCCACACACACCTTCTAACTATAATGTAAGCTCCTAGCGGAGACTTTTGACTGACACTCTTTGAGGGCAGAGACTTTTGATGGTTTTGTTCACTGCCCTACCCTCACCAAGCGGATTAGTTAGTGCCTGCCACTTAGTAGGTAGTCAGTAACATTTGTTAAATAAGTGAATGATTTGTTTCCATTTTGTCTTGATATTATAAGAATGCTACAATGAATAGCTTTGTGTATATCTTGGTGCATTTGTGGACAGAGACCATAAGGTGTAAAGGTTGGGTCAAAGGATCAATATTGTATTTAATAAATACTTCCAAACCTCCCTCCAAAATAGATCTTCCAAGTTACAGTCTCGCCCACAGTGTGTTAGAGATACCTCCATTCTCATCAGCACTGGCTTTTATCAATCTTTTTCATTTAGCCTATTAAATAACAGTTCTTGTTTTTGACTTTGCCTTTCTTTATTAGTGAGGTTGACTATCATTTCACATATGACCATTTGCACTTCTGATGTCTCCCTCCTCTCAAAAACAGAGAACCACTGTAATTACTTTGTAGCTACTTCCAGGACAAAATTTCATCTGGGTACCTACAGTCCCACGAAACTGCTCAACCTAAACTTCAAACTCCAGCCCCAACCCTAACACCCACCCCTCCTTACCAACAATTTATATTTATTACCCTCTCCCATGCTCGTCCTTGAGTATGAAATGGCCTTCCCTTTCTCAGTCGGACAGACTTCCTCTCATCCTTTCATGTCAGGGACCCCTGGGCCCACAGCACCAGTACAATGCCGTGGGGGCGGCGGGGGGGGGGGGGGGGAAAGCACATAATAAATAATCAAAAGAATAAATTTTGCTCTAAAGAATAAATGTGCTTTATGGAATTCTAAAGACAAGATAAATTTCCAATGGCAAGGTGCAGAGAAGGATGAGGACATAGAAGAGGAAGATGTTTATAGCTTCTAAAACAATTTCTAAATTCTTAAATTCTAAATTCAAAGAACTAGGGTAAGGCAGTTGTTAAGACTCAATTCACATACTGGTTCTTCTTTAGAAAAAAGAACTATAATATGAAAAACCTCAATAATCTATCTTTTAAATAAAAATCAACAAGAACAGCATATTTCAGATATTCACCTGCCCCTTATCCCCACCCCGGCAAAAAGCAACTAGAAGGGGACACCGGCCTGCTAGCACGCTTCAAATATCCCCAATCTAGTGGTCAGAATGTGCCAGCAACCCACCTGGGATCTACAGATACCACTGCTCACCCCTCGGACTGACAAAAATCTAAAAGCTTATTCACAACACACTCAATGGGCAAATTCGTGAGGAAACATGCACTCTCGTAAACTGCTGAGAATGCAAAGCATACAATCCCTATAGAAGGGAATTTGACAATATCTTGAAAAATTAAATATGCATTTACCTTTGATCCAGTAACCCACTGCTGGGAATCCACTGTAAACACACACTGCCCAAAACACGAAAGCAAGTCCACGCAAGGCTAGTGACTGCAGCCAACAGTGGCGAGCAACGGAGCTCCAGAAAAGAACGCGGCATCTGTGTGTGTGCCCTGTGTAGTGATCGCCAGGACACACTGTAAGTTGTTTTTTTTTTTTTTAAGGAGATGGAAGAAAATGTTTTAATGTATCACTATTTAAAAAAAGGGGTGCAACTATATTTTAATTTGTTTATACATTTTTTGAAATGGAAGGACACATCATAACTTTTTTCTTGTTTCTTGGTTGTCAAATGATCTTTAATTGAAGTATCTTCCTTTGTAGTTTTTACCTAGCTGGGCATTCCACTGCCCCATGTTGATGTCATCTGGGATGTCATCAGGGGTGAGTGTCAGCATTGCAGCCCACAGATGGGGCTGTCCCCAGGACCTCCTAAATGGTTCCAGACTTCTCTGGCTACAGATCAGGGCTGCATCTGTCAGGCAACATTGACAATCTCATCAATAGTGATATTTCTACTGTGCTTAATGGTTTTTTGCCTCCTTCTGCTCGTGGTGGATCTTGGAAGGCTTTGATGATCAGGGCAGAGTCAGAAGGCACCACCCCTAACTGGGTCTGTCTTTTCTGAGTGGTCAGTTTCACTGTAATCTTCTGACCATTCCAATCACCGGTTGCTTTGACGATGTCATCACCAACCTTTATTGGAGACAGATCCAGGGGCTGATCTTGGGGGCCAGGGCAGACATGGCACCTGAGTTCCCCACTGGTGCACTTGAGGTAGACTTTGATTTCATTGGGTTCAAACTTCAGCAGCATAATGGAGGAAGCTGGTGTTGGATGAACCAAATGAAGAAAGTTATACCTAAGCCTTCTCTGGGCCAAAAGCTGAGGGCAACTATGATTTTTTAATAGTCATCCATGGGACGGGAAGAACACAGGGTGAAAGGGACATGAACAGAAGCTACATTTCTGCAGATAAACATGATACAGGATATATTACTTTACACAGTTTTAAAACAAAATTAATTTTAAAAATCCCTAAGAATAAAACATAAACCAAAGCAGGGAAGCTAGTTAGTGTTACAAGCAGAGAAGAACCAAGGCAAGTAATTTTAAAACACAGTCATCTGCACACTCTTAGTAGGAGAGATCTAAGAACAAAGAATTTGTTAAAAAATATTTTAAGTTGTATTCAGTAATCCTGTTGTTGATGGTAGTACTGGTGTTATAATTAAGACACATTGGGACTTCCAGTCAAGACAGTGGTGCAGGGAGACACCATCTTTTCGCACAACCACATCAAAATTACAACTAAAATATAGAACTACCATCACTCAGAAGCATCAGAAATGAAGTTGTATGGGATTGTGACAACTACAAAATCAAGTTGAATGGAAGTCTAATAACTATGGAATTAAAGAAACCATATCTATTCAGACTGGTAGGAGGGCACAGAACGGGCTGGTCCTACCCCCTATGTGGTGGATAAAAATTTGGGAGGGGTAACTCAGGAGTGAGGAGTCCAAGCCCCACAACAGGCTCCCCCAGACCAGAGTTCCAATGCTAAGAAGGTTAAGACCCACAACTTCCGGCTGCAAAAACCAGCAGGGATTGAGTCAGTGGAAAAACTGCTGGACCCCCAAGCAGTTCCTTTTAAAGAACCCACACATGGACTCACCTATTCAGACTCACTCTCTCTGAGCTCCAGCACCAGGGTAGCAGCTTGAAAGGCACCAGTGGTAAACAGGGAGAAACTGAAGTGCCTGGCATCAAGGCGGGCAGAGGCCACTGTCCCTTTGCTGAGCCCTCCCCCCACAGATCTGGCAAGCTGGTCCCACGTCTGAGACTCCATCAACCTGGCTAACATTGTTGGACCCTCCTTAGAGATCTCTGGAGACTCTGCCCCAACCAACTCAAGGACCCACTCAAGCTACTTTTCCATATGAATGGCTGGCCTTGGCTCATGCTTCACTACTTCCTAAATCTTATCAAATAAGCCACAGCTGGCTTCAGTGAACTCCAGGCTCTTCCTAGCAGCAGCCAGCTTAGATTCACAGCTTGGCTTCACCTGAGAGTCTCTAAGCCCAGCACAAGTAGTAGCTATCTCAGATTGCTTTATTTCTTAGGCAGGGTGCCCCAGGCAACACACAGGTGGGGTCTGACCTTGGAAACACCAGGACCATCCAGGAAACCACAGGACCAGCACATCCAGTGGATGGCTACAGACCATGTCAGAACACTGCCACCCTGCTCCTACACAGTTGATCCCCCACACAAGGTGAAAGCTGGTGGTCAGTGGTCATAACCAGTCCTTGCAGCTGACAGACCTGGTTAAATCCCTCCTACTGATCTGCCAACAACAACCAGGGCTCAACTACAAGAGGAGGGTGTACTCAGCCTACACAAGGGGTGCACCTCGAGTACCCAGCTTGGGTGATAGGGGAGGCTATGCTACTGGAACCTACAGGACACCTACTACATGAGGCCACACTACCAAGACATGGAGTCAAAGTAGCTCTACCTAATACATAGAAACAAACACAAGGAGGCTGCCAAAATGAGGAGACAAAGGAACATGGCCCAAGTGAAAGAATAGATCAAAACTCCGGAAAAAGAGCTAAATGATACAGAGATAAGCAATCTATCAGATGCAGAGTTCAAAACAATGGTTAGAAGGATGTTCAAGGAACTTAGTGAGGACCTCAGCAGCATAAAAAAGATCCAGTCAGAAATGAAGGATACACTAATTGAAATAAAGTACAATTTACAGGAAAACAATAGAAGAGTGGATGAAGCTGAGAATAAATTCAATGATTTGGAAAATAAGGAAGCAAAAAGTCACCAAAAAGAACAAGAAGAAAAAAGAATCCAAAAAAATGAGGATAGTATAAGAAGCCTCAGCGACTTCAAGAGGTCCAACATTTGCATAGTAGGGATGCCAGAAGGAAAAGAGAAAGAGCAAGAAACTGGAAATCCATGTCAAAAAATGGTGAAAGAAAACTTCCCTAATCTGGTGAAAATACACACACAAGTCCAAGAAGCGCAGAGAGTCCCAAACCAGTTGGATGCAAAGAGGCTCACCCCAAGACACATCATAATGAAAATGCCAAAGGTTAAAGATAAAGATAGAATCTTAAAAGCAGCAAGAGAAAAGAAGTTAGTTACCTACAGGGGAGTTCCCATAATCCTGTCGACTGATTTCTCAAAAGAAACTCTGTAGGCTAGAAGAGATTGGCAAGAAATATTTGAAGTCATGAAAAACAGGGATCTACAGCCAAGACTGCTCTACCCAGCAAAGCTATCATTTAGAATTGAAGGGCAGATAAAGAGACTCCCAGACAAGAAAAAACTAAAGGAGTTCATCCTCACCAAACCATTATTATATGAAATGTTAAAGGGGCTTATTGAAGAAAAAGATCAAAACTATGAACAATAAAATGGCAAAAATACATACCTATCAATAATTGAATCTAGAAAACAAACTAAGCAAACAAGAAGAACAGAGACAGAATCATGGATACAGAGAACATTTTGATGGTTGCCAGATGCGAGGGCATTGGGGCAGAATGGGTGAAGAGGTGAAGGGATTAAGTATAAATAGGTAGTTGCAGAATGGCCATGGGGATGTAAAGGACAACAGAGGAAAGGGAGTAGCCAAAGAATTTATACACATGACTCATGGACATGAACAATGCTGTGGGGGTTGCCTGAGGGAGTGGGGGGCGCTGGGTGGAGAGGGGCAAAGGAGGGATAATCAGGACAACTTTAATAGCATAATCAGTAAAACATACTTAAAAGATACACTCCCTTATTAGCATATTTAGCAACCAGTATTCCCAACATTAAACTATATTACACAAAAAAAGCACACTGATGTATATAATGTTAGATAAAGTAAATTATTAATCATATGATGTTCTAATTCTATCAATCTCAACATCTAAAGTTCAGAGATTTTTTAGTATGGGTAAAAGACAAAGTTGAAGATAGAAGAAACTAAGAAAAAAAATCTGTTTTCCTGAATTTACCATATATTTTATCTTTTAAAAATCCCTAGCTTTGACCACTGAAAAGATCTAGAAACTTCTATAAACCCAGTGTCAGTGTACACACCTTGTGCCCAGATCATAGGCTCTAAATATCACTTTCCACCAAAAGCAACCAGGGATCTTTAGAGGAGAAGCAAATTCCAAAACTGGTGTGAAAAAGGTAGAAGATGTATGGAGAATATCTTATTATAGTAGAAAGCAAGTAAGTTATCAAAGTTTCTCTATGCCCTTTACAGTACTATATCCTAATCATGTATGTGAGTGTATTATCCTTTATGATCTTGAAGGGAAATAAACATATGTAGTAAATAAGGCTAAAAATCTGAACCTGAATTGACATACATAATTTGAAAGTTGTACTAAGGTCATTTGGTTATAGGTAATTGTTACTTCTGAAGTATTCAAAGTTTTTGCAAAGAGTTTATTTTATATAGCATAAATATTTCTGGACTTCTGTTTACATTATTAGTTCACATTAAAGAGCTTTTAAAAAAGCAAACTTCAAGGCAGTCCCTACTCGAAATAATAGGACAAAATTCCTTGCAGTTTGCAAGGATAATCTTATTTAATCTCCAAGCCACCCTATAAGGTAGACAAGGATTTTCTCCCCTTGTACAGGTGAGGAAAACAACACACAGGAAGAGTAAGGAGCTTGCCCACAGTCAGACTTTGGGCCAAACACCGGAAGCAAGATTTGAATGCTGACTGCACAAGGTCACAGCCTATGCCTCTCACCTGAGGTTGTGTCAGCTTCTGTCATAAACTGGTAGAGTATTATAAATGGGTGTTTGCCAACTGACAAAACTTACCAGGGAAGCATCTGAAATGAACAATATTTGATGTGATCTATAAAAGTTCATTTCTAAAAACATGCTTGCCTCATTTTTGAGACAGTGTGCTATTGTACAAGTTGGACTACTAATTCAGTATAACATCAAAGCAGAGGAAACAGTGCAAAGTGGTATCTTGGATCAGATCCTGGAACAGAATAAGGACATTAGTGGAAAAAGTGTTGAAGTCCAAGTAAAGTCTGGAGTTCAGTTAATTATAACTTTCCAATGCTCGTTTCCTTGTTGTGACTATATAACGGTGATGCATAGTGTTAACAGTGGGGAAACTGGGTGAGGGGTCTTACAGGAACTCTCACTACTAACCTTGTAATTTTTCTGCAAATCAAAAATTATTTCTGCAAATCTTAAATTATTTCTGCAAATCTTAAATTATTTCAAAGTTTATATAAATAGATAAATTAAATAGTAAAAACTACTGAGGAAAGATTAAAATGTATTCCTAGCTCAATGAAAATAAACCTACTTCTGTCCCCAAATTTATATGCACCAACCATATTTGCAAAATTCAATCCTGTTGTACATACAGGGTCCAGCAAAACTAACGCCTTTTAATTACAAAATCATAAGCATATAATTCTGTTACATAACAATATCACACTCAAGAACACCATATGACTTTAGGTGAAATGTTCAAATTAAAACTATAAATTATTACACCCATATTACTACCCTACCAACCACACTCAAGCAGGTGTTATTTCTGCTAGACCCCTGCATTTTGATTTTTAAGGGAATGTAGCATTCTGTCAATGTTCAAGAATATTTTCAAGCTGTATTTCTTGTCCTTACATACCACAAATAACATATCTTACACATGCTTGATTTAATCACTCAAGTATTTAATGTTCGCTTATGCTATGCACTCACCACAAGGGAGGCAGTGTGCCAGCTCTGTCCTTGCTACACAAAGGGCTCCTTCATCACAGATGATGCATATAATGGGTGACTGAAGGATGCTGTTGTGGACATTTGTGCTCCCACTGTCCTTCTGACCTTCTCCCACTGTGGTGTCTGCAGAGTTACATGGTAGGAATGAGTGACCTCATTCCCAGCTCCATATGCCCTCTATTTTAACTTTCTCTGGTTAACCTATCCTTGCCATGGTGATTGGTTCAGGTAGTCCTGGCCTCAGCCAATCAGCACCCAGAACTCCTCTGGTAACAGGAGTAATTGAGAAACCACCTGGGGTATTGAGCCGTGAGGAAGATGTATTTGTTCAGAGCTTCTGGGAAAAAATGTTCTTACCCTGTCTTCTACACCAGCAGCCTTCAACCTTTTTGGCATCAGGGACCAGTTTCTAGGAAGACAATTTTTCCATGGACCAGGGGCGGGGTGGGGGGAGGTTTCAGGATAATTCAGGAGGTTTCAGGATAAGTACACATTTATTGTGTACTTACTTTCTATACAACTCACCACATGCTAGGGTTAGCATGTGGGCTTACCAAAACTGTGACTGAAACAAATGTGCAGTACAGGAAAGAGGTGTGAGTGGAAGGGTAAATAAAATAAGGGGCAGGCCACATACAGCCTAAAATAAGTGTTGGATTTTGACTTAAAGCCTGCCACCAGATGCAGCTTCATTGTCACTTGCCACTCACTGATAGGGTTTTGAGATGAATCTGCAGGCAATTGATTTATTATGGTCTCTGTGCAGTCAAACTTCTCTGCTAATGATAATCTGTATTTGCAGCTGCTCCCCAGCACTAGCATCACCACCTCAGCTCCACCTCAGGTCAGCAGGCAGTAGATTCTCATAAGGAGCTCTGTCTCTCTGACTCCAACTTGTTCAAGCCTGAGTAGTTCCCACGGACCTTCAGGCTAATAGCTCCTGCTTTAGACATGCTCATCATTAGAAGAATTCTGTTTGGGACTTGAGTTCTTACCAAAAAATCCCTCCCATTTCCCCTTTCATTGATATAAAAGAAGCCTGAACTCCAGACTTTCTTAAGGTGGATTTTAGGCTTCGGCCTCCCACCTTCTTGGTCTGTACCTCCTCAGTCAATAAACTTTTCCTTACTCCAAGCTCTGACATGGTGAGTTTTTGCCTTTTGAGGCATCAGGCACATGGACTTTGGATGAGTAATAATATAAAGGTGTTGCTAATTTTGTGGTAAAATTTCATTTTGCTTATGTTTAAGAAGTCTTTCCCTGTCAGGCAGCCATAGCAAAATATTTACAGGTGAAATTATGTATTGGATTTGCTTCAAAATATTCCAGAATTTTAAGAAAAAGGAAGAATGAGGACTGGTAAATAAAAGTTGTGAAATACTGAAGGTAAGAAATGGTAAACAGTAGTTCACTATATTGTTCCATTTTTGCATTTTAACCCATAAAATATGAAAATGATAATGACCGACCCCTGAATATTTCTCAATATTATGACCATGTATATATGATATTACCTTATTTATTGAAAAAAGTGATACATCAAGTAAGTAATCAGTAAGAGGCCAGACCTCAAGAAAGATATATTTGCTTAAGCACAACACAGTCAGTCAGAGTAAAGATGGACTTGGAAAACCATCTAATTCAATGCCTTAATTTTTACCACTAGGAAAAAATTATATCTAATATATTCAAACTTTTGTATGGTTACATAAGTAGTAATTCTGGTTTTGTTGTCTTTCCCAATAATGTATCTGAAAAATAAAAACATCAGCCTATACTGGTACCCAGGAACTGCTTACCCTCATGTCTAATGGATGGTTCTCCATTCTTACCTAACAAGAACACTCAGCCACATGTAGCACCTTTCTTCTTGTAAAGTATCTACCATTTTCTCTTCCTGCCTGATACTTCTGGTTTCCTTCTCCCTCCAGATGCTACACTAATAATTCTTTGCTCATGCAAGTTCTATGTTTTACCTTCAGTTCTCCCTCTTTCCTCACTCCACATGCTCTTCCTGGGAATAACATCAACTTTTATGCTTTGACATCTTTTATGCTGAATGACCCCCTAGAGCCAATTTCCAGCCTTACATATCCTGAACTCCAAAATCAAATAGCCTCACCTGCCACAAAAAACTCAACAAGTCCCCAGATGAAATCCCCCTGCCCTGCTTCAGCTCTTACTTGGTCACTGGCACTTGCACCCATGGGAGTCACCCTGCTGTCTCGCATCTGGTCACCTGGTCCTGGGGATTCTTGTAGTCATCCCCTTTCCTTTCTAAGTTGCCTTAGTTCAGGCTCCCATCCTCTTCTTTCTGAAGTTTTGCAAACTTCTCTTAAGTGATTAATGCTTTCTGGTCATCTTTCTAAATGCAAAGCTCATCATGTTACTTCCTTAAAACTCTCTAGTGACTTCCTGCTGTCTGAGCTGAAGTCCATCCTTTTTTGTAGTTCTCTGCGCTAGTGAGCACCTTTCTGTCAGGAATTACTCTTCTCTTCTGGTTTTCTTCTCCTATCAGAACACTCAACCATTCATTGTTTATTCAGCATACAGGTACTGAATTCTTACTCTGTGATAGCCCTGTACTAGGGACAGCAGTGGGGACTGCCATGTGCTAGCCTCAAGGCGCTTACAGCCTAGCAGGGAAACAGATATTAGAGAAATGAACTGGGGAGTGGGGAGCACTTGGTGGGTGGAGAATAACCTCCCCATGAAGTAATATTTGAGTTCATCTGCGTTTTGTTACAATATATATACTCGCCTGCTTCTTTCTAAACTAAAATGATTTCGATGTTTCCCTTGTTTTCAGAGAAGCTGGTAGTGTGAAATGCCTCTTCCGAGATGAGATTCTGCCCTGCACTTCCTCTTTGCAGAATTCACAATCCCAGCAAAAAACTAATCAGATTTCAAGTCAGCATTCCTAAGCACTTCCCATCCGCATCCCCAACCCCCAGCGCAACACCCTAAAGCCGAGCAGAACAGCCCTCTCCCTCCTCAAGATTCAAGCGACATTCATCCTATCCCCTTCCTACCCAACCCTTACCTGCCTACAAAAGTACTCCTAATTCTAAAAATTCCTTTGAGAGGATGAGTGAATCTTCTCTATGCAAATACAAGGTTCCCAATAGGCTGTCACCAAAAAACCAGTAATACGTGGAGAGGTTAAAATACTTCTCTGCCAAATTAGTGTAACTGGTGTTTAGCAAGTTGAGTGAACGAGAAGCGAATAAAATAATCCTTTCAAACTGTCTTCTGAAACCTTCTCCAAAGCCCAAATTCTTCCTGGCTGGTCTACCCAGCCAGAGGCATTTCTCCCTCCAAGCCTACATTCATAGGGAAATCAACCACCTACTGTTTACTTACTAAACTTGTAACCCAAAGGTCCCAGGACTGGTCTCCGCCCTCCCCGCCCACTCCACTGCTGAGCACAGGGCCCTGTTTTTTATTTCTCTGCGCTTACAGTTCTAGGTATGAACAGGTGCTCAGTAAAGAACCCGATTTAGCCATTTTATGGCACAGAACTAGAAAAAACTTTGGAAACAATCTAAAAGCTACACACGTGTTACTAATAAATAGCTACAAATGATAATTTTAAAAATTAACATATCCATCTGAATGAAACCTACAGAACTTGAAAGCAACATCAACCCGCCGCGAAGCCACTTGTATCTGGGCAGAGGGAGCAGCTGTGCCAGAAAGGAACGCAGCCCAGCCCGGGCTCCAGGGGCCGGGAGACGGGAGAACGGCAAGTGCCGCGTCCTGGGACTCGACTCCCGGGGCTTCTGATCCGAGACCGGGAGCTGGGCTGGGAAGGGGAAGGGACGGAACCGGGACACCCCCCCTCAGGCACCAGCAGCCACGGCGCCGGGGAGGGGGGTGCCCGTTTCCTTGACAACCGCGCCGGGGCGCAGCCCTTCCACTGGGCCGGGGGAGGGGAGGGAGCGAAGGGACCCCTGAGCTGGGGCGACGGCGGCCTGAGGGGCACCTGCGGGGCTCAGCAGCCTCGGGTTCGCATAGCGGGGCGCGCGCCTACCGTGTATCCCCGCTCCAGGTCACTCTCCTCGTAGCGAAAGGACGGGATGTAGACCTCCATGGCCAGCTCCTCCGGCCGGAGGAGGCCGAGCTGAGACTGGCTCACAGCCGCCGCTCCTCCCCCGGCCCCGCCGCCCCGCCTCCTTTCCCGGCGCCCGCGGGACCCAGCGGTTGCGCGGCGCTGACCCAGGTCTGCTGCGGGTCCCGCGCTGCGCTCTGGGCGGGCCGACGCTGGACCCGGGCGCCGGGGATCGGAGGGCGAGGGGCTCTGATCGCCTGGGTTCCAGGCCTAAAAAGGCGGAGACCAGCTGGGCCCGGAGGAGGCGAGGCCTGAAACCTGTGAGTCTGCAGAAAAAGGGTGTGCGCGCCGCCGCGCCGGGTGCCTCGGACAGGGCCCCACCCGGGCGCTCCCTGCCCTTCGGGCTCAGGCGTGCACGGGTTTGCCACTTGGGAGACACTACCCTGAACAGATTGCAAGACCGCGAGGAATAGAAGAGCATTGGAGGTTCTTGATTTTGTTTTGGTTGTTTGATTTTTAAAAAAATTTTATTTCTAGAAAGAGGCAGAGAAACACCGACTTGTGGTTCGACTTATTTACGCATTCACTGGCTGGTTCTTGCACGTGCCCGGCCGAGGGGTGGAGCCCCCAACCTTGGCGTACGGGGTCAGCGCTCCAACCAACTGGGCGACCCAGCCAGGGCCGGTTGAATTTTCACTTTAACTCTGCTGGCTTTAGCAGTGCACCCTCCAACTTTTACCAGAACGTCCCTGTTTTCCTACGATTCCAAGGTCAACATCTCGTTCTGAGTTAGCTATCAAACCTGGGAATGGTATAATACAGATCCTGAAAGTCGTCTAGTCACTGAGACAAAGGCTTGTACTGCTTGCTCCAATTCTAAAATGCCGCCTCTAGGTAACTGGATAGGGCGTTTTAACTGCAAGACTAAACAGAAGGTGCCAAAAGGTGGGGGTGGGGGGGTTGGCGGGGGAATGGTGTGGCTGAATCTGCCCGGAGGGTCAGGACCTAATAATCTGAAAGTATCTAAAAAATGAAGTGTTCCAATTAAGGAAACTTGATAATCAGGTTACCTATTTAAACTCGGAGTATCTTCCTTAGTTTACAGCACACCGTGGAATACAGATTTGAAGGTGATTCATGGGTCACTGAGAAGTGTCTTCACCAGTGGAGCTCTTGAACAAGGCAAATAGTTGCACCTGACTCAGGTTGCATTTGAAGCCAGGAAACATTTCAATTAGGGAAACTCTGAAGTTTATGATGAGCCCCTAAGTCATGGAAAAGAAGAATAATCAGGCCCTTTGCTTTAAAAAAAAACCTGATGCAACACTTTCTACATTAGTCTCACTTGAAAACCCATCCCCCTCATTCACACACTTGGAATTTAAGAATGTGTCTGCCTTTCAGAACTGCATGCCTCAGCTTAAGCTGTGTGCTGGAGGGGATCTCCTTTCTTCTTTGCTTCTGCTGCAGGGGTGTCACTCATTTTCACCAGGGCCACATCAACAGTGGCTTTCAAAGGGCCAAATGTAATTTTAGGTCTGTGTAAATGTTACTACTCCTTATCTAGGGGCAAGGAGCTAGGCACTGCAGCCAGGTAGAAACAAGGTGCCTGGTAGATAAAAGAAGGTGGAGGGCTGGATTCAGCCCTCGGGCTTGTGTGTGCCACCTGTGTTATACTGGAACCTCCTGATGTTACCAAACACCATATTTTGCCGTGTATAATGTGCACCCATGTTTATGGCTCAAACTTTCAGGAAAAAAAATCTTCCATTTCATTTTTTAATTTATATTTGTAAACAAAACCAATTATCTTATTCCAGGGCATTATTATTTTGCATAAGGACATTGTTTTATTGCTGTCTGGAGTTACTCTTTTAATGCATAAGCATAAATAAAAGAATAAAAAACATAGATATGGAATTAGTACTCCTAACGGTGACCAGAGGAGAGATGGGAGGGAGGATAACAAGGGACAGAGGGGGAAGGGTCAAGTCAAGGAACTTGTACAAAGGACCCATGGACAAGGACAATGGGGAGCGGGTTGTCTTTGGGAGCAGGGGGTTGGACAGGGCAGGGGAGAGCAAGTGAGGAAAAATGGGGGCAATTGTAACTGAACAGCAATAAAAAAGAATTACAAACATTTAGATACGGAATTAGTACTACCCATGTATAATGTACATCATTTTTCCCTCAAAAATCTGGCCAAAAAGTGTACATTACACATGGAAAAATACTGGCTGGCTCTGTGGACACCATGCTGCCTGAGTTCAGAGTCTGGATTGTGTGTAGGTGACTGTTGCACTGTCTTGTGTGATTTATCTGCTGCACCCACTTGGTCCTGGGAAAAGTACCCTTTAAAAAATGTTATTTCCCACTTGGTTTATTACCTGGCATATTTTTCTTGAAAACATTTACACACTCATCTCTACAAAACTAGTGGAATGCAGCAGGTATCATGCTATGCTATTGCATACGATATTTCACTGAGAACTCATACCAATCCCGTGAGGAAGTGTTATGTGCAATAGGACTCACAAGGACTAAGGGTTTCTGTTTTTTATTTAAAAAATAATAATCGTTCCTGATGGCAGAAAACCCCCAATTTCAAGATTGGTTGAAACAGGTTATTAAAGTCTCAGTGGGTAATGGAACCCACAATTATGTAATCATAAAATCCTTGAGCTACAGCTTGCAGGTCAAGCTTTTAAGATGCTTTCTATAACATTCTTCCAGCACAGCCGGCTAGTAGCCTGGCATATGTATTTTTGTCTGGCATGATTTACCTATTTACCAGCTGGATTAAAGAGGCAGAGGTGTGTGGGCCCATGAAGATCTGGCAGATGGTCCAAATGAAACCTCTTTACTATATTTCTACTAATAGCTGTGTAGAATTTAATTTTGCCTTGCTGAAAATGTACACAAGCTCCCAATACATGGCTATGTTCTTGAAGGTCTATCAGCTCAACTGTAAGTGGTATTATTATAGTTTTAATTGTTACAGGTAGCATAACTGAGGTTCAGAGAGGGTAAATAAATATGAAACTACTCGCTAGTAATTAGAAGAGCTAGATTTCTAACCAGGTCCTGTGAGTAACCAACCACTAATCAGGGGTGAAGAGAATACCACTGAAGCAAACATGGCAAATGTATTACCCTGTTGTTTCTACAGATCTCTTAGTCTGACTCTAGAGCCTGTGACAGGCCAGCTGAATGTTTTCATAGAACAGTAATAAAAATACATGCCAAATACAGATTAAAGACATTAAACAGCATCTGTTAATAAATGTGAAAAAAATATACATAAGCAAAGTAATAAAATTCTGCTGGAATGTGGGTACAAAAATCTTACACTAGAAATACCACATTTATCTAGTATTAGGTAGGAATATTTTTTCAGCAAATTTAATAATAAACTGTTTTAAATACCAACTTATATTAGAAATTTTGACCAAAATCTATCTAGAATGTATTATGTATAAAGCCAATACATCATAACCAAATAAGATTTTTCCTAGGAATATAAAGAAGGTTAAACATTAAGAAATATGTTGATGTATTTCTCAACATCAGATTGTCAGATTAGAAAATAAAATAAGTGAGTATCCTAATAAATCCTGAAAGAACATTAATAAATCAGTACAACTCTTCCTAATTATTCTTAACAGGCTAGAAATAGCAAGAAACTTCTTTAATTTGAACATAACACAGCAAATATCCTATTGAACATCATATGAGAAAGCATCACAGTAGTGTCAGTAAGTTTCACAATGTTGTGTTAACATTTTGCTGTAAGCCCTTGATGGTGCAATAAGACACGTAAAAGAAATAAGAGGTGCCAGTAATAGGTAGGAAGACAGAAAACTAAGTTTATTTGTAAATGAAGTGATCTATATAAAACAGAATAAACTTCTAAAAGTTAATTAGAATAAGAGTTTCATTAGGTGCCAGATCTTAAAATCAACATATACAATTAATAGATTTCATACACAATAGCTTTCTTACATATCAATATTAACCAATTAGAAAATAACAGGGAAAACCAAAAGATTTCATCAATAACAGGTTTAAAAACTTCAATGTCTAAAGATAAACTTACCAGTAAATGTGCAAGACCTATATGAACAAAACTAAAAACTAAAAAGCAGAACACTTTAATAAAGGACATAAAAGATCTGAAAATAACATCATGTTCCTGGATGGGAGAATCAAAATTTTAAAGATGTAAGCTTTCATCAAAATGCTTTAAAAAGTTAATACAATCAAAGCACTGACAAGCTCAGAAAAGTGACAAACTGGTTTTAATATTCACTTGAAAAATGACGCCCTGGCTGGCGTAGCTCAGGGGATTGAGCGCGGGCTGAGAACCGAAGTGTCGCAGGTTCGATTCCCAGTCAGGGTACATGCCTGGGTTGCAGGCCATGACCCCTAGCAACCTCACATGGATGTTTCTCTCTCTTTCTCTCTCTCCTTCCCTTCCCTCTCTAAAAATAAATAAATAAAATCTTAAAAGAAAAAGGAATAGCCAGGGCAAGTCTGAGCAAAAAGAAAATGAACAAGGGGATAAGTTAATCTATAGAATATCAAAGCATACTATAAAGCCATAGTAATTAAACCTTGTATGATCCTGGACAGAACTGGACAATGATAAAGGGTCTCAAATAGTCCAGAACTACATCTTTGGATATGGGGGAACATGGTATGAAAAAACAATGGCATTTCAAACCCATGGGGAGAAAAATGAACCATTCAATAAATAGTGTTTATAGAGTTTTAATAAATGTTTAAACAGGAAAGTTTTATTAAATTTTTAAAATACTTTAAATAAATGGTATAATAGTTTATGGCAAGTAAATATCCATCTGGGAGAAAAATAGATTTTTTAAATGAATTCCATGTATAGTAAAAAGCTCTGTGGAAAAAAACAGTTATAAAACCTTAAGGTAGACAGTCTTTTTTATTACAATATACAAAATATCAAAGACATTAAGAGAAAGATTTTTAGACTAGATGAAGATTTAAAATTAATCTAAAAACCGTAAAGTGTAAAAGCTTTCAATAAACTGAGGAAAGTACCTGTAACATGTATAACAGGATTAATGCATATTTCATATGTAGAGTAAGTACATAAATTTTTTAGTGGCACAAGAGGAAATGGACACAGTGTACATAGGCAATTTCCAGAAGACTTTACATCTACCAAACCTCCCCACCCCCAAACCATGTTAGTTATCTATGGCCACATAACAAAATTTAGCTGACAGCAATAAAGTTATTATCGTCCACAGTTTCTGTGGGTCAGGAATCTCAGAGCAGCTTAGGTTGCTGTGAAGACGTCCACAGTCACCTCAAGACTCTACTGGGCTGCAGGATCCACTCAAAGTGGTGCACTCACAGGCCTAGCAAGTTAATGTTGGTTGTTGGCAGGGGGCCTTAATTGCTAGCCACTCAGACACCTCCCTAGGGCTTCTTGAATGTCCTGAAGACATCAAGGCTGGCTTTCCCTAAAGCAAGATCCAAAAGAGCTCAGGGCAGAAGCCACAATGATTTTTTTTATCACCTACCCTCAAAAGACATTCTTCATTTCTGCAATATCTCACTGATTATACAGGTTAGGCTGACTCAGTATGGGAGGGAATCGCACAATGGCTTAAGCCTCAGGAGACAAGCATTATTTGGGGCCATGGTGGAAGCTAACTACCACATAACCATGAGCAGAGATGCTTACTTAAGTCTAGTAGTAATCAAAGAAATAAAAACTAAAATAATGAGGTACCATTTTCAACTCAATAGGCAAAAATTTCAAGGATTATTCCAGTGCTGACAAGGAAGTGGAGAAGTGAATACTGTTGGTAAGACGGTAAACTAGGACAGTCTTTTTGAGTGACAAATTAACAGTAGCTACTGTGGTTTCACAGGTACACATTCAGTCCAGAAATTTCACTTCTAGAGGCAGTTCCATATGTGCAGGGCAGAGAAGGTGTGTACAAGAGTACAGCATTTTTTGTGATGGCAAAACTTGGGAAACAAATTCTATCATATTGTGGATCAAAATTTGTTGGTGTATCTATACTATGAATGCTATGTTGCAGTTTAAAAAGTTGATACAGAATTTCTGGGTTAAGAAAATAAATTGAACATACATAACTAGTTTCGCTCCTTCTTCCAGCCCCATAAAACTGTAACAAGGGATTTTTTTTTCCTTCTTTTTTTAAACCCACAGAGATAGGAAAACGGGAGAAGAGAGAACAGTAACAATATTTCTGTAAGCTAGAGGGCAGATAGATTAGTAACAATTTCAGTGAACAAGAAAAAGCTAAATTTAGGTCAGCAGTGGCACAGCTGAAAATCAATCTGATTTACACAGTACAACACCCAAGAAGCTCAGAGACCAGGAACAGCAGGTACCTCTAGAATGGGATGCAGCTGGCTAAAATAAGGAAGACTAAGTAAAACTGAGGATCAGGAAGTTCCCTTAATTCCCTACTCTACCTCTGTGCAACTCTGGAGGACATATCCTTGAGAGGGGGAAAAGAGTCTTTGCATTGGAAGTTGACTAGCCCAGTAAGGGCATGGGAACTTACCGAAAAATTGTTGGAATCTGGGGGTGTTGTCATATACATATTGTATGACCGATGCTGAAACCTTGTAGAGGCTGGAAGCTACCACTCTACCTTCCAGGAAGGAAACAGGAGAAGTATCCTCTGGGAAATCTGACCAGCCCAAGAGGAAAAATCTAGAGATAACAACAGTGGAAATTCCCTACAAACAGCCCAATGAGATCACTCTCCGGTAACACTCAAATCCACCAGGCCCCATGACTGCACCCAGAGCTTCTACTCAGTTTGCAATTCCCACTGCTAATCCTGAGGAGACATCCAAGGATTAACAGGTATCTCAGGAAAGCATCTAACACGAAAGAATGACCAAAACAGAAAACTTGGAGGAAACAGAGAGGAAAATAACTTGGAAAAAGCAAACTATCACTTATATCTCGAGAGAGAGAGAGAGGAAAGTAACAGCAGCAGTTCAGGATGTCCATTATCAAAAAAAAATTAGGTCTTCCAGAAAGAGAAGACAAAAGTGAGGAAATCCTGAGTGAAATAAGTCAAGAAAATTTCCAGAACTCAATGTTGTGTCTTCAGACTGAAAACACCCACACAGGATGAAAGCAGGTGTACACTCCAGCAAATCTCTGTGAGACTTCAGAACCCTAGTGATAAAAGATCCTCTAGTCTTGTGGGGGTGGGGGAGCAGTCATATAAAAAAGATCAGAATAGCTTTGGAATTTTCATCAGTGACACTGGAATCTAGAAGACAATAGAGCATTGTCTTCAGAATTATAAAGAAAATTATTTTCGACATATGCTTAGCTAAATTACCTATAAGCATTAAGGTAAAACAGTTTCAAAAACATAGTTTCTGTGTATCCATTTCCAGAACTCTGTATAGCCACCAAAGTGAGGGAATAAATCAAGAAAGAAGAAAACATGGAGTATAGAAAACAGGGGACACAACCCAGGGAGAAGCAAAAGGAGTCTTCAAGATCACCACACTGTTCTAAAAATTAAAGCTTATTTTTCTTAAAAAAATGAAAATAATGGTTAAATATGCAACTTTCAACGGTGATCAATATTTGTATAGGCATAATAATGGAAATACTGATGTAACTAAAAATGGTAATGATGACATTGGAAGTAGGGGGTGGGAGTGTGTGAGCCAGACAAATGGCTAAGTAGGAGAACTAAAAGTCTCATCACCATAAAAATAGACAAGTAGATAATGTCTAAAACTGATCCAGAATATAGCAATATATGCATATTTAATATTTTGCATTTTATTTACAAAGTTGAAGGTATATAAATGGCAGAGGAAATAGCTACAAGTAAAAAGAGTTTGTCATTGAGGAAAAGGCCTGGGCAAACAGGGTCTGTGGAAGGCCTGGAACCATGCCTTTCCAATGAAAATTTAGTTTTCAAGCTATGTGCACATATTAACTTGATGAAATAAATGTTAATCTAAAAATCAGAAAACTGAAGTCAATTTTTATTTAGTGACATGCCAACGCTCTTAATACTTTGGTATATCAAAAAGTAAATTTGAGGATCCAAAGCATTAATCCTACTCGCACTACTGAAGAGCCCCAACAGTTGTTTGCATATTGAAGTTATTTTTTTAAAAGCACCAGTACACTAAAAATCCACGTCACTTCTGAAACTTAGGTTTCCTCCTCTGACCACGTCCTTCCCTCCGACTCCCTCACGACCAGAACACCTTTCACCTCATCACCACATCCCTGTCCCCGTTTATGCCTGCCACTGCTCTTGTCTTTGTTTTGGTTTTTAAAATTGTTTAAAAATCCTCCCCACCTTGACTTTTCCCCACCCTCACCCACAATCCCTGTTTTAGTCCCACTTTCTCGTGGCCGAAGAAATGGATATTTTCTCTGGTTGGCTTTTTGCGAATTGATTTCCAAACTCATTTGAAAGTCAGTACTCATCAGTGGCTTACTCATCTCCTGTGTCCTAAATGTGCACCCTTGTTCTCAGGCCTCTTGCTTTTGCTTCCTGCTGACATCACCCCCTGATGATGGCTCAACTTCCTATTTCACCAAGAAAAGCAGTCAGGCTTTATTTCCTAATATACTCATCCTTCCCTTCTTTTTGTTTCAAGAAAACATCCCTACTTCTTTCTGAGGCCCTATCCATCTACCTGATGTCACCTCCATTATTCCTTTAAACATTAGCATTACCCAGTATTTTGACCTCAGCAAGCCAACCTCCTTCTATTTGTTCTCTGAGGGTTCCTTCATTAACAATGATGGTTTTAAGCGACAGAGCATGCTCCTATTTCTAAGTTGATGATGAAATATCTAGTCCTGGCTTTTGTTCTCATACATGTTCATGTTGGATGTCCAAATGTACCTCAGAAACAACATGCTGTAAAGAGCAATGCTTCCCCAAACCTATAGCTCCTATGTCAATTAATCAAAGCATCGGTATCCCATGCCATCAAAGCCAGAAGCCTGAGCACCATCCTAGACAGCTATCTTGTCCTTCCTTGATACCTAATCCATTGCTTCAGTGTCTGACACATAGGGATGAACAATATTTATTGGATGAACAAAATTTGCCCATTTTGATTTCCATTTTCCTAGGTTCTCTCCTTTCCTATGTCCACTGCAGTGGCCAGGCCCTCACCATCACTCGTCTGGATGATTGCCACTCCATTAGACTTTATTGTGATCCTTTTATTTTCCGTGTTTTTTCCTTCACTGATTACTACCTCCCTTAGTTTACAACATATTCTAGGTTCTTGTATGTGTTTCTGGGAGCAAATAAACTACTTTCCCTGAGCAACTGCCACATTTCTCTCTCGCTTTTTTTGCCTTTGTCCCCAGTCATCTTTAAAGGTCTCTAGCTCATTTCCTGTCAAGACTCATTGAGTATCCTTGTAGTGGGGGTAGCTCTAAACTACCGTTGGCTAAATACAAAGTTTTGACTGCAAGCATCCTTCCCCATCCACCAAGGATCCTCAGCCCCCAGGGCTCCAAGGGCAGATCTCAGGGATAAACTGTTCTGAGAGGAAAACCTTCTGGTAAGCCCATTTAGACCCCAGTCAAGCACACATCCACTGTTTTGAAGAATCCCTAAAGACTGGTGAAATAATCAAAATGCAGGTAAACACTTACTGGATGCATGATAGCTAATGTGTATCAAGTACTTGCTACTGCTGAGAAATTCACATTAATTATCTTAAGCCTCTTAAAGAGTGCCTGAACAGGTACTATTATTTTCCATTTTACAGATAAGGAAACTAAATTTTGAGTAAAATAGCTTGCTCCAAGTCTGTGATGTAGATTCTTGAGCCAGGTTCAAACTAGCAGGCTAAATGCATAACTATTCTTAATCATTCCATTACACTCTCTTGGCTGTACCATGCTAGGCTTTACAAGAAATAAGGATATAGTCATTCCTGAAGAAGCATACAGACTAGTCAAGGCAGTAAGGCCCGACAACTATAATGCAAGACAGCCACCCATAAGTACAATCTGAAAAGTGCAAAGTGTTACTAGAGCCCTATTAACAGAGATCTAGTTACTAGACATCAACAGAGGTTCCTGGCTTTCATCCACTTAGGAGGCTAAAAAGGATACAAAGATGTGGACTTCAAGTAAAAAGGGAAGATAAGGCTTAAACAATTGCTGTTAAGGGCAAGAAGGTAACTCAGACATGGTAACATCAGTAGCAGCATTGAGCTGGGAAGCATACAACATGCTCACAAGACAGGGGCATTTTTGATTAAAGAAAAAGGTGGGTGAAGATAAGGTTGTAAGAGCAAAACAGAAACAGTAATTTGAGACAAGATTCTAGATAATTTGGACTTTGTAGTCTATAGCAGGCGTGTCAAACTCATTTTCACCAGGGGCCACATCAACCTCAAGGTTGCCTTCAAAGGGCTGGATGTAGAGCTCCTTGCCCCTAGTTAAGGAGTAGTTACATTTATACAGTCCTAAAATCACATTCAGCTCTTTGAAGGCAACTGCAAGGCCAATGTGGCCCCAGGTGAAAATGAGTTTGACACCGCTGGTCTTTAGGGATCTATTGAAGATTATTGTGCATAGCATTGCAATAAGATTTCTGCTTTAGGAAGGTCATTTTACCAGCAGGTGGTAGGAATGGCAGAGTAGGGAAACTGAAAGAATGTGTATTTATTTCATAGGAGACTTAGGATAGTTCTGGAACATGGACACAAGATCTTAACTCTGTAAGAACAACAGTAGAAATGAGAAGGGAATCAATTTCAGAAACAAAATTAACTCAAGTTGGTTTTGAGAAAACAATGATACCTAAACAATGTAACTGAAAATGTAAGTATTTTGCTTCATGTCTCAGTTACAAAAGGCTGGGAAACATTTTTCAATGAAATTTAGAAATTCATTTTGGTTGACAAGTCTACTGTCCTGCATGCACACACATTTATGTACACATACAAATCCACACATACTTACATACAAATCCACACATACTTACAGACATGTAGTAAGAACATTTGAAATAAATATCTAGGGAATAAAATTAAAAATCAAGATAACTCGAGACTTGACTATGGAAACAAGGCAATTTATTGTTTAGTTTTGCTAATTTTGTCTGATTTTAGTTATTAAAGTTACACATAAACAATTTTAAAATAGAACGTTTTTTCTTGTCGTACTCCCTTAAAGCAGTTTATTCTATTAACTGGCCTTAATAAAAATAATAATTTTCTGTGTATTAACAAATGGTCAGCTTTATCTTAATTGCCTTTAATTACAAAGTTTCCATTTTACCCAGTTAAGAAAAATACTTAAACTTATTCAGTCTTTAGAAAATTTTGTAAATGTAAAAAGAGAGAGGAAGATGAACATTTTTAATTTCTTCATATGTGCATTAAAAGATTAGGCAGCAAGTCACAACTTTCTTGTCTTGTACCATCTTCTACTCTTAGCCACTTCTGAAGAAATAGTTTGAAGAAATAAATTCTCTGTATCCCAGGGGACTTCCTAGAATTCTGTAAGTTAATGATCAGAACAAGAATCTTGAAAAGCTTACCAATACACTTTCAAGAAAGAATGCTCACAGTTAACACACAGATTTAAGAGGTAAAATCAGTTTCATCATAATGATTTAAAACTCTGGATCTGCCTATCTGTAAAGTGAAGAAGTACGAAACTATCAAGTTTCTTACTGGCAATGTATTCATAGTACATACTGAGTACCCAGTACTTGCAAAGCACTATGCTACAAAGTCTTGCACATAAATTGTACCTGCCCTTGAAAGCAAAACCAACTAGTCCTTTTTATTTAGCTTCTGATTCTTCGCCGAACTTGAGATAGTAAATAACAAACCAGCTGTTGGACTTACTCTCCATTTCCACTTCCACAGGTACTGTCTAAACCTGTGCTGCCCAATATCATAGGCACTAGGCAGGTATGACAACTGATCACTCAAAAGGTGGCTAGTCCAAGTGGAGATGCGGTGAACATGTAAAACACACACTGGATATTGGAGCCAATGTGAAAAACAGAATGTAAAATACTGCAATAATTTTTAATATATTGGATTACATATTAAAATATTTTAGAGCTTACTGAGTTAAATATTAAAATTAATTTTACCTGCTTCTTTTACTCATTAAAACTTGGTTATAGTAGGGGATGATGAAGAGGGTATGGGGGGATAAATGATGATGGAAGGAGACTTGGGGTGGTGAACTCACAAGAGAGAAAGAGATGATGTGTATTATACAGAATTGTACATCTGAAACCTATCTAATTTTACTAACCAATGTCACCCCAATAAATTCAACAAAAAACAAATTAAAAAAAAATTTGTAGAAAATTAAAATTATACCTGTGGTTCACATTATGTTTCTATTGGCCTAAACTCTAAGGACGTCATCCAGAGATTACCAGGCCTTCTCTTCATGGCCCTGATTACAACGAGTAATCAGCAATTATTCACATCGTTCTTTGATTCTCCTCATCTTAGTATTTGTGTCTGGCCAACCATCTACGTTCTTTATTACTTCAAACCATATCCTTCACTGTGAGGGTTAGGAGTAATTCTGGATTTTGGATAAGGAAGAGGATATGATTCTACTCAAAGTCTTTTTCATCCCCAATACTTTGAAACACACACTATGTCACACAGAGAGATAGTATAACATAAATTCCCTCACTAGTGAGTATGATATGGAAATGCCTCCAAAGTTCCCAAGCCAGTGAAGCTGGACTTACTTTTCTCAGGTTTATCTTTCCTCCTCACCACATGGCCTCCTTTCCTTAACAACAGGATGTTGCACTGGCTGGTGTGGCTCAGTGGATTGAGTGCTGGCCTGCAAATCGAAGGGTCGCTGGTTTCATTCCGTCTAGGGCAAATGCCTGGGTTGCAGACTAGGTCCCCAGTAGGGGGCGTGCAAGAGGCAACCACATATTGATGTTTCTCTCCCTTTCTCCCTCCCCTTCTCTAAGAATAAATAACATTTAAAAAAAATTAAAAAAGTATTTCCTATAAAAAAAAACCAGGATGATATTTGTGCAGCCTATCTGTAATTACTGTTCCTGAATTTCTGCTGTCTCTTGTTTTAATCACATCTGCCCATGCAGGAGCAACAAGAAAAGTAAAGTAGCCATTTAGCTTTATTACTAGTCACATGCTTTATTTAAGACAGAAAAATGGAAGTCTTTGATACCAAGAAGCAATTTTTAAAGGAATATAAAAGAAGCATTTTTAAAGGAATGTAAACTTCCTTTCAAAAAACCTGATTTAAGAGGCTAATTTATATTTAAAAACCACTTATGGAACAATTTGTAAAAGGGACTTGTAAAACTTTACTAGATCTTCATGATACAATTTAAAAGCTTCAAAGAACAGGAAAAATGAAACAAGGGTATTTTGAAGCTAGTATAAATATATATACATATATGTATAAAACAAGCTAAATGGTTTAAAATAGCTCATCAAAAATACAATCAAAACTTATTTTTGTTTTAGAAGTCATACTTGTAAATACATTTTTCTCTAGCTTTGTTTTCTTTATTAGTAGAAGGTAGCTTTGATTAGAACTTGATTTTCTGACAGAATATTTATATTGAAGTTTGGTATTTTAAACAAAATACTTTAAAGTAGAAGGCACTTCAGAATCAGAGTATTACACTCCTGTGTTACAGATGAGATTTAGGTGATACGCCCAAAGTCCATCCCTACTGAGTGACAGAAGCAACGTGTCTGTGGACCTCAAGTTCCGCTTCTCCCTTGTACTATGCTGCCCTAGGCCTTCTTTAACTTTCGTCTGGTTAAAGAAAAAAGGAAATACTCAAATTCAAACCTATACAACTAAAAAGTTATCAGAACTATTAATGCTTTTGTTATTCTATTTATTTGGAATGAAATATTTTGGTAATATGAATAGGAAATATGAAGATTGATGGGTGGAGATAAGTGGATACGGAAATTAAATCCTGTTAAAATGTTGGTAGGTATCAGAGGCTTATATAATTTCCTTTAAATTTCCAGCAGACTCCTTTTCGTTTAGCAAAGGCTGTTAAGAGGAATACGGTCTGGAATGGAGTGTGGGTCTGTTATTCTCTTCAACTTGATCAAAACTGAAAATATTTATTTGAAGGTACTGAATGTTCTAATAAACATATACCACTATGGAATGAAAGATTTTGGCTTAAATAACTAAGTTATTAACCCCAATTTAAACTGTATGTTGGGAAGTAATATAACTATGGATATCACACTAGGACATCATTATAGTGAAACTATTCCCAGTAAGCCTATACTTTGTTCAATAGGCAAACAAGATAACATCTCATGTATATATACAAATTACTCCTTTCTCAAAAGTTTCTAAGTTGTCTCCAACAGAAGCAATAGAAGGTTATACTACTTCTGTTTCAGTTTCTTCTTCTTAAAAGAGTAAACTTTATTTTGCATCTTCCAGGATTTTTTCCCCCTGTTCAAGTCTTTATTATTAACCTATTATGTGTCAGGCACTCTTCTGGGTTCTAGGAATATAAATATGAATTCCTACAGTATGCTTAAAATTTCAACTGAAATAAGTGGTGAAAGCAAACAGATCCTGGGGGTACTCTACTCTGATACACTAATTGTATCTAGTAAGCTGCTAGACAGGACATACCATACTGCACTCCGCTGGGAGATTTAGCTGGTGAGCTCAAGAACTGAGACATCTTTAGGAGTACTTTTTAAAAAATAAAAATAACTCTAATGCCCACCACAAGTTAAACTTTCACCAGTATTAAGGATTAGGCAACAGCCATCCAAACAGGATAGAGAATAGGTGAGAAGGTTTCCAACGACAGGTTTCATGAATTTGCTTTGTGTCATTCTTGGTTAGTCATCAAATCACGAGGTATTTTAGCATGGTATCATTTTTTGTCAATTATAACCATAAACAATCAACTTTTAGTTTAAAACAAAAACACAGAAAGGCAAGGGAATAAATTAAATATATGCAAAGTCTTGGATTTTGAAGATGGTAGTAGATGAGCAAAATCCGTAAGACTTGTAATAGAGGCACATAAATACATTTCTTCCTAATTCTTAAACTGGGCACTTATACTAGGGGTGGATAATAACAAGCAAAGACAATTATTCTCTTCCTTACTGAAGACAAGAGCATTACCCAGAGCTGAATCAAAAGATAAATGTTCTTTGGTTTGTGATAATTGCATAAGACAGCTTAAGCTTCATTTAGTCATTTAATGATAACGGAGTTCAGCTCTTTCTGTCAATAAAAAAATATGTATCTACAAGGAAAAGTCTCTTCCTATTAAAAATGCTTTTAAAAGATCCCTAATATGTTTATACACCCAAATAATTTGTTACTAATACTTCACAAGGAATATAATTTTATTACTGTAATCACAAAGTCATAATTTCTGTACAGGAATGTATAAGTGAACATTAATCAATCCACTGATAATTCACTTCATAAAGAGGGTGAACATACTACAGAACATATTGTAAAGAAAAAATATTGTAAAATTTTCTGATCTTGCAGTGCACTTTTTAGTGCAAGTATTTAAGACACAATAGTGTTCAATTCAGCAAAGTATTGCAGAATGTCATGCCACAGTCCACTTAATTCAAAGAGGGTCAGGACATGCAGCTTGTAATAAAATGTCAAGAGTGTGTATGTGTGTGTATATATATTTATATATATATAAAAACCACATGTACTTCATAAAATATATAGTGGTTTATTTAGATGGTTTTAAATGATTTCACTGTGGAATTAGCGTAACTGGAACAAACATCTGAGATCTTTCTAACAGGAGTAATCTTCTAAGCGATGGCTTTGGCTTCAGGTAGGAATGCCTCCCAGTATTTTATCAGCTGTAAATGATAACAAAAATAAAAGATATTCTCATTACCTTTTTGTCATTTATATGCATGTATGTCCTGTACAGCATTAAAAAAAAATCTATGCAAATAGCTATTAGTGATTAACATTTACTAAAGTCTGGTTAAAATCATTTTAATTCCCTTATCTGAAGTTTGTCAATATAATTCATGTATAAACAATTTAACTTTATTAATTACTTCTGGCTAATTTGTTTTTGATGTAAATAATATAATTTTAAAAATATCCCAAAACAGGATTTTTTGATTTATGCAAAGCTGTATATAGAAACAATACACAGTTTTATAAATAAGATGTTAGTATAAATAAGGTTACCTTAAATAATACAACTGCAATGAACTTTTCCAATATAAAGTAATAACATCTAAATCAGAGAGTATTCATATTGTATGTCACTGCTAGCCAAAAGAACAAAGGAGTAAGAAAAGACACTGGGGAAGAACGGGAGAAAGAGTCTGGAAAGAATTAGCTACCAGTCGTTGATGGACAGTCCAAAAAAAATAGACTGAAGTATAAACTAAAGTTTAAAATAATTCCTTTAAAAAAAAATTGATATGACTTATTTATTATCATATATTAAAAATCTGATCTTATGAATTAAGTACTTATGATTAAAAATATAATTTGAAGATATAATATCATCACTTAACTCAAAAATTATATAGGCAAGTTTCTAATCCACATGTCTTAAAACTAACTGAAGAAAGAAATCTTTTTATTCAAGACATTAAATAATTTGATTACTCAAATTTATATTAAAATACAAAAGAAAAAACTCTGTTATCTTGTTAAAGACTTTTACTTAATGTAACACAAACACCATTGTCTTGTCTAGTTGAGGGAAACAAATGCCACTACTGGTGGCATATCATCACCACAAACCCAACATAAAACAAAAATCAAAACAATTATTTTTTAAAACCTTAAAGATATTTTTAGTTTAAGTTTTGTCTTTTATGAAAGAGAAGAACTTCTTGTAAGAATTTATACACAGTATGATTGATAGGGAAATAAAACTCAGAAGACAGGGAAAGGGAAAACCTGTCCTATTTTTCATAGCCTAAAATTGGGAAAAGTATATCTCACCTAGTAGTTCGAAAGAGTAGAAGCAAAAAGGAAGTGAGCGTTTCCAATTATTTTAACTGCCATTTTCCCTTTGCTGTTACTGGTTTTCTCTATTCCACTACTTATTCCTCTTTAACTATAAAAGTTCCTTTCACTAATTATCTTCAAAATGAAAAAGCATTCTAAAAATAAAACCTGGAAGTTTATAAGTTATAAACAAATTAGCTTACCTGTTGTTGTGTTTGAACTAATGATTCTAAGTACTTGATAATAACAGTTTTAAAATCTTTCACTCGTTCTTTCTGTTCAAGTACAATACAAGAGAAAAGCTCCATTAGTACACAACTAAATTTGATTTTACCATAAAGTCACAGCAAATGTGATCATATTGATGAGAAAAGTATAAACCATACTTGCCTCAAATCTTCCCACTTCTTTTCGAATTGTTTTAGAGATCTGTTCAAAATCTCTTTCTCCTTGTTGTACTTTTGCCTCCCACTAATAAAATACAAGCAAAAACATACATTTTTTTTGGTCTGGAAAAAGTTTATAGAACTAGCTGTTATGACCACTCAATTTAACGTAAGCCTAAAAATCTTGAGAAAGCTCAATATTGGCAAAGCCCAACTTAGCATCATTCAAACTTGTATCGAACTTTCCAGCAATAGAGATGTGTATCAGCTTAATTTCCATTAATATTTCACTGTCAGGTTTACTTAAGATTAGAATATTCTAGTACTTACTTAACTACAATCTCCATTGCTGAATTAACCACAGGATGAGCAGGGGTGTCCAACCTGCAGCCCACGGGCCACTTGCGGCTCAGGATGGCTATGAATTCGGCCCAACACAAAATCATAAATGTACTAAAAACACTGTTAAGATTTTTTTGTGTGATTATGTGTTGCAATGTATTCATTGTGTAGCCCAAGACAACTCTTCTTCTAATGTAGCCCAGAGACACCCAAAGGTTGGACACCCTGATAGATGATAAAATTTACTATCAAATCATTTAGCAGTGTTAGATTTTAATTTTCTCATCTTTTTTGTATCATTAATCATTTTAAAATACATCAACTACATTCTGCTAATTTCAAGACTACACATTCATCACAATTTATTTACCCATAAAAATTCTTTAAATTAGGAAAACTGTATGACAAACATTTAAAAAACAGTTTTTGTAATAGTAAAATGTCTAGATTTTTAAAAAACTGTGGAATTATGTTCTATTGACGACCTTTAGGAAACATTAAATTCAGTAAAGAAACAACAAAATGTGATTAGTGACCAATGAAACAGCTAAAATAAAATAACTAAAGACTTAAGCTATGAAATGATATTTTCCCACTACGTAACCAAAACACTGGTACATACTCTTCCAAGAGCAGGTACATTTGAGTAATATAAAGGTTGTCCTACCTCTTCAATTTCCTTATTGAAGCATGGCAAAAAAAGTGTATAAATTATAATAAACTTATACAAACTTACTAAAATACCATATATAATACATATATATGGGGGATAATGTTGCCCATACAGTTAAATGAGGGACAAGTCCACCTCCACAACTATTTTTAGACACAAAACAAGTAATTATGTGAAATCAAATTAGTTATCTCAGAACAAATGTGTAATTAATAATTAAATATAAATTTAAACCATTTTCTTGTGTCTTTATTTATTCCATGATCATGTGCAAGTAATAAACGGCTCTGAAGATTTTAATGAAAATCAAAATGTTAAGATAATTCTAACACAGTTTATAAAATTATGGAAAAACAGCTAGGTGTTGAATGATTAGAAAAAAATTTGTGAAAAATTATGTATATATGAATGACTCATGGAAAATTTGAGCGAAGAGATAAATAAAGCATTTTGCATTAATCACCTCTCTTATTTCATTTTTAGCTTGCTGTATTTTATCTGGTTTGTTAGCAACCATCATTTTTGCCTCAGTTTCACGTTTTTTGAGCAAAGTAATTTGAGCATCTTCCCATTTCTGCCAGCACTTCATTCGATGGTCAAACACACCCTACAAGTGAATGACATAATGCTATTAAGTGACAGTAAATACGAAAATATTTTCATACTAGAAGTACTGTAGTACTAAAAACAGTAAAACCCAGTATTTAAATTCTATTCTAATACACTGACATACTAAAAATAAACATGTCAATACAAAAATAAATAAGTAAATAAATTTATTTCTGTATTTATTTGCTTAAAAACAGAAATCCTGGTGACTGGATGAAATATAAGAGCTCAGAATTTAAAAAATATACAAAATCCGTTTAAATAGCCTTTAGAGTTTTAAATGTGACTCATAATAAGACATTTTACAGAGTTTTATACTTTCAAGAAAGATGTCTTCAGTAGAAAAATGCCAGTGTCATAGCTACACTGGAAGTTTTCCTACTAAATAACATCAAAAGTAGATTTAAGTGTTAGAAATATGCCAGAAACTGAAAAAAGAAAATAGGAAAAACCTGTAAGATAACAGAAAGTCAAGTAAAAACGTGACGAAGAGATTACCAATAGCAAAAGAAAAGCAAAGAAATTAAGTATAACAACAACAAAAAATACATGATGTCTTATACATGATGAAGAGGTCAAACAAATATATATATATACATACACACGTGGGTGTGTGTATAATGCAGAACCAAAAAAATAGACAAAAGACTGTAATAGAACAAGTTAACCAAGTCCATTACTTCTTTTCAATGGGTTTGTCAGAGAAGGAGCAAATGACTGGAGGAAAGAAATAAAATATGACCATAAGAGAGTAAGTAAAAGTCTCATGAAAAAAAATGATGGCTAGTATGAGAGAATAGAATAATCCCTCCTCTAGCCTGATGTTATGGATAAGTCATATTACTTTAGTGTTTACTAACTGGAGCATTAATAAAACTGGGTAAGCCAGAAAGCATGAAACCAAGGATTGTTTTCATTTATTCCAAATAAAAAGCTTTATCAATCAAGAAACAATAAATGTATGTTCTTAAAGGGACCTACTGAAGAGAAAGTATGTAGTACACTTAAAAAATTTAAGCTTTAGAACAAAGTTGGCTTTGAAATCCAGCTTTGTTACTGTATGATCTTGGGTAAATTCATTTAATTTCTATAAGCCTTAGTCTTCCAAATATAAAAGGAGAAAAATAAGATCTATACTTTTGGATTAGAAATAAAATGAAAAGTATGTAGCAGAGTGTCTTAACCTAGTGGACATTTAATAATTAGTAGGTAATATTATGAGTCACTTCTAAATAACATACACATATAAATGTAGCTGATTAACGCAATTTTTACTAAAAGTACAAATAGTAAAAACTTAGCAATATGAAAAAATAGACTGCATTTATATCATATAGCACAGTTTTAAAATGTGACCAAGAACATTAAAAACTCCAAATCAACATGAAACCTAAGTAGTTTTCCCAGAGAGTTCTTAAAGACTGCGCACATTTAAACTAACCAGGACAACACACATTCTGGGGAAACCACTGAGTCAAAGCACCCTATCTATAGGCATTTAAGTCCATTTTGCCAGATTTAATTTGTCATGTCTTATCATTTCTCTTCTCACAGTAAGTGAATCTTACTGTCCTTACTGTCTGCTTTTCTTATATTTAAAAGACCCAAATAAAAATATTTATTATGAATTAATTTAGCTTCAGCCAAATTGGGCCAAAAGCACCAAAGTAATACATCTAACAAACAGATTCAGTCACTACCATTTAAAACAAACCAACAATTCCTGATGCTCACTCTCTATGTGTACACATACACAGAACCAAAACGTAATGTAAAATTTTAGGCCTGGTCTTGCAGGGTTGTCCAATCTGTGGCCCACAGGCCACATGAGGCCCAGGATGGCTATGAATACTGCCCAACATTTAAGTAAATTGTAAATTTAGTTAAAACATTTGAGATTTTTTGGTTTTCATTAGTGTTTGTGTAATTAATGTGTGGCCCAAGACAACTCTTCTTCCAGTGTGGCCCAGGGACGCCAAATGGTTGGACACCCCTGCTAGGGGAATGGGGCCATATCAGCTCTTCATTTATGAATTCCTCTGTTCATTAATAATTTGATTACTTAAAATCTGTACAAATACAGGGCAGAAGCTAACCAAAATGCCCTTAAATTTCAGTATTTGCTTAAGTTCTAAATATAGGGTGGGCAAATGTAGGGTTACAGTTGTTCACATGGAAAATAATAATCAATAAATAGTAATTCAAGAATAAACTGTTTCACAAATGCACAACCATAAACCTACTTTTGCCCTACCCTGTATATATCAACTGTTTTTTTAAGTGATATACTAATTTAGACTAATTTGATTGCTGACCAATTTATTATCTCATAATATCCCAAAACCATCACATCTTTATTGTGATACAGGTGTAGGAGCTATGTTAATAGTAAAACTACTCAAGTCATTTTAGAAAAATAAATTAATCTTAACTGTATAAGAATTAAAACTTCTCTTCATTTTTTTCCTATTTTTGTAACACTGGAAAATAAACCAGAACCCTACTTGCTCTTCTAAAATGCTATCTCTTAAAAAGCAATTAAACCATAATAACATTTGTCTTTGTATGTGAAAATAATCCACTCTAGAACCAGCCTTTTCTATAAAAGGGATGGATGTACACTGATGATCCACTCTGGATCCCCATCCCCCTGCCAATTTAGGCTACACATTTCCATCCAGGTTGATCTAGGTTAGACAAGGCTGCAGTTATGAGTGGTTTTCTTGGCCCACCAGGAAATTTGATGCTGCAATTTTAATTTAATTAATACCATATTCTAATTCAGTGAATCTGAAAGTATGTTGCCCTTCCTGGAATCCTGAAAGGATTCTGATTACTTATAGCCAAACAGTGATGCTTTTAAACTCCTTGTGGAACACATCTATTAGGTGTTTAGAAAAATATTTTTATAAATTTGAATTCCCTGTAAGAATTCTTAATAAAGAGTTCTAGTGCTAAAAACATTCATAACCATTACTCTCAATCCCTGACACTACTCTAGTCGTTCACAGAAGATGAGTACATAAGAATGAAATGCAATGAGTTTACTAATTAATATATGCTAGATAACAGTACTAGTAAAAACATAAAGTCTTAGATCAAGAGACCTTATAGCAGAAAAAAGAGGAAAACAAGAGTTCCCCGGTACAAGGTCAGGTCCAGGCAATATTTTGAATGGGTAAAATTTATCTTTCTTTAGTTCGCCATTTGGGCTCTATATTCTAATTCCCAAAGTACTCCTAGTTTCAAAATTATCATCCAAACAGTCATAGTATGAAAAAAAAAAAGGCTAAGGAGTATTAAACAGCTATTAGAAATAAGAAAAATCAAACACAAAAATTGAACAAGGAGCATATATGAAAAAAGAAATGCAATGGCTTATCATTTGTAAAGATGCTTAAATTCACGCTAACTAAAAAAATTAAAACGTATACAAAAAATACCTTCATTGCTGGGTAGAAGAAGGAACATATATATTGATGGGAGTAAGAGAAATATAACCTCTTTGAGCTGTTATGACATTACTTACTGAAATGCATATACCCTTTGGCCTAGCAATTCTATAAATTTTGTGCCCAGAGTTATTATTAGAATACTTTAATATTGGGCTGAGTAAATAACTCAAAGTACACCTATATGCTATATGATGGAACACTATGCAACTATTAAAAATGTAACATGATGATATAGAGACCGCTCTAAAATAGAGTGAAAAAAAGCAGGCAAAGAACTGAGTATATATAATAGTGTGCTCCTTTTTGAAGAAGGAAGAAAAGGAGGGAGGGAGGGAGAGAGAAACAGAGAAAGAAAGAGAGAGAGAGAGAGAGAGAGAGAAAGAAAGAAAGAAAGAAAGAAAGAAAGAAAGAAAGAAAGAAAGAAAGAAAGAAAATAGCTTCCTATGCATGCATAGCTAATTCTATAAAAATACACAAGAATCTAATATCTGACTGAGGGAAGAGGTCTTAGGTAGAAAAGAAGTTTACATTTTGGGGCTGTTAGAATTCTATGGGCATGTATTGTTTTTTCAAATAAAAATGAATTAGTTTAAGACAAAGAAACAAAAAAAGACCAGAAATATTCCATCAGTCACCCTATTCTGTAATTTCTCAACTCCTTGGTGCAGTTGACCTAGACTAGGTTTCAGCACAAAACCAATCTGAAAGACATTAATTTACCTCATGGTATAAGTTGACCATAGCTCTTTAGTCAATAAATCACTAATTCAGTATTTCCCAAATGTGTTCTATATATGTAAAAATTATTAAATGGAAAATTCCTATTCATATGAATTTGGAAGTCTAGATTAAACAAAGTTAAATGTCTATTTTTTTTTTTTTTTTTTTTTTTTACTCCTAGACATTTTAGAGCTTTTCCATGCCTGCTGAGTATACAAGACAAGGGCATTTTATACATTATCTCCCAAACTCAGATGACAGTGGTATATTTTTTGATGTCTCTGTTCTATAGAACATATTCTAGGAAACATGAATATAACTGTAATTTCACAAAAGGTAAAAGTAAAGCAAGATTTAGGCAGTACAAGGAAAGTTGTTTCTAAGGGATCAACATCCATTACACAGACAGGCCACCTGTGCCAGGGAGTATTTTCCCAGGGTAGGCCTTCTCAGCAGCTACCCCTTCTCATAGACTCTGCCTAGCTGCCCTTTCTGGACCCACAGGTTTTTTGCAGGTGCTATACTTTTTAACTACAGCTCTTATGTTAGTGGGAGCTCTGGAATGAGGTGAGGGTAGGTGAGAAATAAAAAAGAATCATTATCTGTAAACTGGATTTCTTCATATCTTAAGTTACCTATATAAACATGAAGTATATTCAGGTAACTGCTATTTATATTAACATCTTTAAGTAACTATAAAGAAAAATTAACCACCAGAAATATAAAAGTACATATTAGAGTAAATACAAGCAAAATTGGTACTTTTACCAAACCTAAGAAAGCATCATTCTTAAGGTGCTAAGAAGCTTCTAGTACACTGTTACCATTAGCTTGAAAACCAAATCAATAAACATACAATGCATCTATGTTGTGATTGATTGTAGATAAATACTAATTTCATCACAGATATCAGCTGAAAAAATTTTGCATTAGAAAGCAAGGAACTTTCTAGATGCTTGAATTCAAGGTAAATACCCAGTTCCTTCATTCTACAACTAATGTTCATAACAATAATTCAAAAACAAGGTAAGATCTTAAGGTATCTTCTGAAACATAAGATAAGATAATATTAAGTTCAATTTAATTATTTGAATATTAGATATAACTATGTAATATTGATTTCCATTAGAATGATCACTTTTCCAACTATTTAGAAATTGAATACTGTTCATACTTAGTAACTAATCTAATCCTATCTCATCTATAAATACAGGTGACTACACATTTTGGAATATACGAAGAATGTTTACAGACCAAATCCATGCTAAAGTCATCATTAAACACATTCACACAACAATCAATTCTGGTTTTATCCTGCTTCTCATTATTGTTTTACTAATGATATTACAATCCAGTAGGTAGTTTCCGTTTGTGCTACAATGAGCAAACAAGTGCTACCACTTAGCTGCAAACTTGTACATGTAAATATGTATATGCCAAATAAGGCATTCCTCAGACCTCCTAAAAACATCAATTTTGTCTATTGCATTGTACAACTCATACGAAAAAAATTTAAGCTATGAATAATCAAATTCTCTTGTAAGCAAACCACTGAAGTGAGAAGAATTCAAGGAAGATTGCAAAACAAGGCTTACTTTCACTGCAGCAATAAGACGAATGTAGTCACTAAGTAGTTCGGAAAACAAATAAAAGTCAGCAAAAGCTTGTTCTTGATGTAACTGGTCTATCTTCTCCTCAACCTCTGCAAGCTGAGACAAAGCTCTAGATAAAGCAGTATGATCCTCAGAATTACCTAACATGGCAGCACTTTTAGCAAAGGCAGCTGTGTTGGCTGAAAGTTCTGAAATAGAAAAGTATTCACTTTTAATGTTCACTAGTAAAGTTTTTAGATATTGTTTTGATTTTTTCACCTTTTCTCTAAATTTTATCTGTTCACGAATTGCCCAAATTATATTTTAAAATATTTACATAAAACCACCAGCCACTAAAATGCCTTGGGCATAAATGCCCACTGCTCAAAGCTCTCCTGAGGGTCAGAACCACTGCCTGTATCCGCAGAAGATGAACTGTTTAACAATGCAACAATCTGCCCCCCTTTCTCTCCTTAAGTGTTCCTTAAAAAATATGTAAATATATGTATATTTAATATGAAAAGCATAGAGTACACACAACTGATTTATAATACTTTGCCTTTAAACATTTACTTATTAAAAAATATGTATAATTTTTAGTAATATTATTTAACCAACAGGAGGAAAGCAAGGTAAAACTGTACATACAATTCTCATAGATCTTATTCTTTTCCTCTTTTTATGCGACAGTGCTTAGTGAAATATTGAGAATTTCTAAAGAGACTTTTGAACATGACCACTTTAGATACTACAAATAAAAACAGATGTCGACAGGCTGGTGTGTGACTAACAATCACACTGCCTGGAAACTGCTCTGCGGCCCTGCATTGTGAAAAGTGATCTAAAAGAACCTTAAAGCCCATTTGCTAAGAGCTATAATACAAATAGCAAAAGCTGTTATAAACTGCTTTCAACAAACTAGATTTTTGTAATTATTGTATTTAAATGTATTGCTGATAATGGCACATACTAACTTACTTATCAAGAATTTAAAAAATCTGTATCAAAAGCCTTCTTTAAAAATAAAACAAAACCAAAAAAGAAAACTCACCATGAAATTTAAAAATTACAACTCAAATTTTCTATATATTTTTAACAAAACACCCAGATTTTTAAATACAATGGTTCAAAAATGAAGAAAATATTTCAGAGTTTTCAAGAAAATACAGGCACAGAACACATATTTTAAGGAAAATGACAAAGATTAACAAAGAGTTAACCAAGTGAACAATTTTAAACCATAATCTAAAATATATTTTTATAAGCTCATGATGTTTCTACTTCTAAACTAGAGGTTAAAATAGAACAAAAAATATTAAACAACAAAGTTGAGATAGAAAACATTCTCTTAAACTATGTTTTTTCCCTTCTATAATAACTTCAAAATACTCATTTTAATAAAAATTTTTATAAAATGTTTCAGTTAATTCATGTTATTAAACAAATAAATAATAAGGTAAACAAACCTTTTCTATGACAGACCAAGGCTTCAACATGGGCATGAAGTTTCCTAAGTTGCTGATCCAGATTTTCAAATTGCTGCTGCTTTTCTTCAAACCACTAACAAAAAAAATGAAAAATGGAGCTTATTTAGCCAGAACAAACTACTTTAAATTAGGTTACCAATAGCAAGCTACATTCCTTGTTTTAAAGCAACAAATTAACCATGGATAACCATGGTGGTCAACTGATGTGGTTGAGAACTAAACTCAATAAGCAAATTAATATCCTATTTTCTACTTGTACAGCTTTAAAATGCAATTGTTGGGCTCATTAATTCATCTCATTATTCAAGTCGAAAAATCAGCTCTTACTGCATCCGATTCATTCATCTTGATTGTCATTTTGTTGACAGCGTCTGCAGCCTTGTTCACCATCCTCAATATTCCTGCTCCACTCAGAGCCTGCGTATTAACTGCTCTAGGCAGCTGGAATTGAATGACAAATAAGGGCAAACAAACCGGTTAAAAGCCTGGAGGTTTAACTGGGCACAAAAGGGATTGTCCCCCCCACCTCCCCAAAAAAAGAAAAGAAAAAAAAAGGAGGTTGTATTTTCTTCACTCTCATACATTTCTATAGTGAGATCTAATTTCTCAAATATACCAGTTGTACATTCTCAAAGGAAAACTTAAAAAATTGACTTTCCATTTGTTTTTTCTTCTGCACGTTTACATTTAGATGGAACAACAGTCTGTTTGTCAAAATATATTAAGTAATTGCCAAGCACCTTAACATTGGCCACCTGTTTGCTGGCAGAAATAAACTGTTTATAAGGGAAGAAGAAAGTCTTGAGAAAAATCTCCTCATGCTCAGTTAAGACTGTGATTTTGAATTTTTTAAATATTCTGGGATTCAATAAATTTTTAGAAGATCTCAAAAGGTAACAATCAGAACTCTAAACTGTTTAAGAGCCCAAAAATGTGCCAAACAACTCAAATATAAAGAACAGCATATTTAATAATTTAGGCTCTTTCAAGTTACATATTTGCATTTCAAAACCTAAATAAGAACATTCAAATATAGACAGAAATGTATTCTACTGTCTCTAAAATGCATTCTGAATAAATTTATTTCAATATGATGTCTAAGCAACAATTAAGGCACTGAAAATCAGACTACATAAGCCATTCTTTTAAATCTGGTTTTAAATTTTCCAGAAAAAGACTGATAATCCTATAATGATCAAAGCAAAGAAGACATTATGCTAGTAATTTAGTTAAGAATTAAAACTAATGAAATCACTAAGCAAAAAAAATCATTGCTTTATTCCATCTATTAATCCATTTATTTCCTGAGTTATTTCCTAATTATATAACTTATTACACAGAAAAATATAAATAGCGAGACGATTTATACACAAAATTTTAAAGTAGAAATAATACCTCTGAGCTTTCCAAGAACTGCCTTAAATCAGGATCCTGGAGTAAAGTGGGATGCTTTACTGTTCTTTGAAGGTACCTGGATTTAAGAATAAATTTGCTCCTTTATTTATCAGTAGCATCTTATTTCAACAAAAGGTCAGATACATAAAAAGACATCTTCAGTCTGCCTCCTATCAGTCAGCCTCACTATGATTTAGAATCTTACAGCAATTTAATGAATTAAAAAGCTTTTTGTTCATCATCTGAATATTCATTTGCTTTAAAAGAGGTATGTCAAGGAATGAGGGAGTGGGGAGAGGTTAAATAACTTACCAAACTGCTCACTGAAAAGTATAAAAGGGCATATGAGTTTGTCAAATAATTTAATCTTTGGGTGGAGTTATTACTTCAGAGTCCTAAGAAACACATCACTCTGTATATTCATCAACTATTTTTTATTACTATTACGTATTACCAAAATGGAGAACAGCCTACAGTTTTTTTTCCTTATCGGCAGATTTAAATGATCAAATCAGCTTTGGCCCGTATTTGACAAGGAATAAATTTTCTTCAATATTTCTATTTTTAAGGTTTTGCTATTATTGATAAATGTCTTATGGGACACCACATAACACAAAAATAAAAAAGGAAAACAGCATTATTAAATAAATCACTATCAGCCCAAATTTTAGTCATTTTCTTTACTAGAAAACCCCACATTCCCATCATCCATAATTACCATTCTTTCATAAAAAGAATTAAAGTCCACTATTGATGATTCTCGATTACTTATCTAATCCCATTTTTTAAAAAAAATCACTTTCCCAGATTAGAGATTACATGAAGTAATATCTCAATTAAATTTTACCTCACATTTAATATAACTTTATTCTACTTCTGTGGAATAAATGTAGTCAACAATTGCTCCTACTTTTTTGCAAGATTATAAAATATGCTAAAATAAAGTTTCTGGGACAAAAAAGTGAATACTTTCTCTAAAGTCAAATTCTAACCAATGGTTAAAATTATTTTAATTTTTGTATATTTAAATAAAATATATACCATATTAAACTTCATTTTAAATCATTAGCCCACATAAGAAGTCATTATCATACATACGTGCAATACAATCTACACTGGATTTAAAATATTTGCTGCCTATATTATCAAGCTAAAAAAGAGATGCAGCAGGAACACTAATCCAGTAGTACATTTCAGAAATGTTGGTATTTTCCCATTGGAATTTTACTTACATATTTAATACCCAAGGTTTTCCAGTATTATTAGGTAAGTTATTTCGTTGTTTAGACTGCTTGCTGCCTATAGCAGTTTGCATACGTTGTTCATCTGAATGCAAACAGCTGGTAAATAGCCAGCACACAGACATTTGTGAAATGAACATGAAGGAAAGCAAAACATCTAGTCCACAAACTTTAATAAATGTTCCAGTGTTTCAAACCTAAATGAAAACACCTAATACTATTTATATTTTAAAACAGCTTTCCAAAGGGAGTTTATATTATGTACATATTCCTTTCAGTAAGATTCATAATGAACAGCAAAATATTAGGTGTTGTGAGAAGTCCTGCAGAAAATAAACCTGATTTAACTTTGTTAAACTATATGTTAAGAAAATTCAATTGACTATAGATTTCCTTTTTTCACCCTACCACACACTAGCATTCTGAGGAGTCAATCTTAGCAAATGATATTCTAGAAATAAACAGTAAAATTTTTCTTCCTCTTGTTACATGAAAGTAAAGAGCGACTAACCATTAAAAACAGAAGTATTAAGCTTTATGCTGAATGTTAAAATTAAGAACAGAAACATAAAATGAATTTTAAAATTAATATTGGTAAACATACACCAATTCAGAATTAAGGCGACGGAGAGTTTCCAATATATAAAGGAAGGATACAGAACAAAAGGAGGAAAAGCATGTAGAAGAACACATGGAAAGGAGTACGGGAAGAAACAGGAACACTGAAGGAGGGCAGAAATGACAGACTCAAATGAAATTAATGAAAAGTAAGTATCAGACTCAACAAGAGGTAGGTCAGTAGTTATTTTTCAGATTTGCTCTAACAAAAGGATGCTGTTAAATTTAGAAGAATTTACTTAGGATGTTCAAGTTCCTATTATTTACCAAAAACAAAACAAAATACAGCAGGTTATACAAAATGCTTGACAGGTACATAGTTAAAAAATATTTCCTTGCTTGAAACTCAAGCACCATGATAATAATAAGAGAATAAAATAGGCAAAAAGAACCTCATTGTTTGATGACAGAACTGTTCATTCACCAAATATTCATTGAGCACTTACTACATATCAGTCATTGTTCTGAGGACTCAGAATGTGTCAGTGAACAAAAGAAAACAAGACCCTTCCCTAGTGGAGGCTGTATTTTAATCAGAGAAGATGGACAATAAACTTTAAGTGTACTAAGTATGTAAATTATGTAGTATGTAACAAGGTGGCAAATGCCACAGGGAAAAGGGGAGAGCAGTATAGCAAACAGAATCAAGTGTGTAAGGTGTGGTTGGTGGCAATTTAAATAGAATAGGTCTAAATGAAGGCAATGATCAGAACAGGCTTCAGTGGAAAGGTGATATTTGAACATTTTGACTTGAAAGAGGTAAGGGAATTAGCCATGCAGGTACCTGGGAACAACAGCTGTCTAGGCAATGGGAGAGGACAGTGAAAAAACCCTAAGGTGAAAGACTGCCTGGGACCTCTGAAGGGCAGCAAAAAAGTCAGTGTGGCCTAAGCAGAGTGATCAAGGGGGCTATGAGATGGAATAGGTAACAGAGTGAGCAGTACACATCAGGTAAAATACTGCAGGCCATTTTAAAGACTATGGCTTTTACTGAGTGAAATGGGGGTGAGTATTGATATAATCTGATTTATGATTTAAAAGTATGACTTTGGCTGTTATATTGAAAAACAGTAGAGTACTTTTGAAACTAATATAATACTGTATGTCAACTGTAATTGAAAAATAAAAAAGTATTTTAAAAAAGAGTACAAATGTAAAAGTTCAAGGATGGAAATGGAGAATTAGGAGCCTACATCAGTAAATTGAAGCATTTGGACTAGAAGAGGACTGGTGAGAAATAGCTGTATTCCAGATACTAGAAGGAAGTAATAGGATTTCCTGATGAATTAGATAATCCTAAACCTGTGCCCACTCTCCAAACTTCCTAATATGAAAGAGTGGATTAATCAATCTACAAGAACTGTTCAGGCCTTTCCAGTGGATTTTTAGTACTTGGAATGAAGACATTCCAAACTGATACTTACATCTTAGAGATAAAGAATGAAGTTAAATAACTTGCCTAAGGTCACACAAAGTGTGCATGTATAGTACAGTGCAGACTTCAACAGACAGGATTGTAAATATGCACACTGTATCATGCTACTCTGCATTACTCTGTTTCTATTTGCAGAACTGTATCCTTACCTGTAAAATAGACTCAATATACTCTTAAAGTGAGATGTGAAGCACTCTCAAGAAAATCAAGTGAGCAATCTTAGAGATACTCTCAATAGAAGTAGTTTCTGCTTAAATCACTGAGTGTGACACAGGGAAATACTTGGGTTCTTAACCACTCTTCCTATAATGTAATACCAGAAGTTTATCCTTTTTTAAAAGATAGTCATCTGGATTCTCTAAATTGAACAAACAAACGTGTAAATGAATATCATGGTACACACAAAAAGAAGTACCTCCCTGACCCACCAGATTCAATGAGGTTGGGTATTCCACAAATATACCTGTTCTAACATTTCAATTTTAAGAAATGCCACAGAAAAATCACTTTAGAAAATTCATTCCAGTTCCTTTGTTTCTATGCCTTAACACCTATATTTTCTTCAGTCATCTTTTCTAATGGAAAATAAACTTTCCCCTCGGTAGTACACTGTTTCTTTTCTTTCACTACTGCAAAGTGCACTAAACTAGTATTTAAAAATAACATTTATCAGTAAAGAAAATTGTCTTCACATATACACTAAGTTAGGTTTCAATATTTCCTTAAAACCCTCCTCAATGTTTCATACTGCATGAAGGTATGGTAAGTACAATGCAATGCATTCAAGTTACAAGAAAGGAGAATGTAGAACCAAATTATATGTGCTCGGTACAATAAATCTTCATTAAGTTCCTTATCAAGCATGCCATCCGAAATATTTCAAATTTACTCATAGAAAAATAGGACTTGAAAGGTTTCTCAAAGGGTCATGGTTATACTTTCAGGAAGGACTAAACAAAATCAAGACAGAGCATTATCTACTTTCATTCTTGAAAATATTCAGTTTATAACTTCTTTTACAACAGAGGCAATTCTAATACTAAACCTAAACATCTCTTGATGCAATTTAAATCCTTTTCATGAGTAATTGCTGATTCTCACAGACACAATCTCATCTTTTAAGTCTTCTCTAATTTAAGATTTTAAACTGCATATCCTTTAGCTTTTCTCACTGGAATTGTTCAAACCTGACTTTACTGTAGCATTTTCTTATAATTTAAATGATTTGCTATTAAAACAGAGAAATAAGTTGCCTTAAAAATAGTATTAAAATTAATTTGTACCCTGGAGATGATACTACTCACTAAATCTTCCCTACTCCCTCCTACCCCAGCCACTGATTTTAAGCCAAAATAAAGCCAAATTGTAAGCCAAAATATTAATTAAAATAAACAAAATTCAATGAAAATTTAAAAATCTACAAAATTAGAAAATATTTTAACCTTAGGTAATGTTATGTATGCATGTTCTAAAAGTTGGATAGTTTCAAAATTATTTTCTCACATTTTCAGCATAGCAAGGAAAGAATAAATGTTAAGATTCTGGAAATGGGAATCCTCCCAATCCAATCTACTTTTAAAAGTCAGCCACAATGCAGACAAGTCTTAAAAGCTACAGGAAATGTGTTGAATCAAGAAGTTAAAGGGAGATAGAGCATATATATTAGTCTTTAAACACATGGTCAACTCATGCAGTCACTAACGCTTTTGTACACTCAAGTCAAAATCAACTCTATGAAATTAATGATGGGAGCACAAACCTAATTCTTCCGTGTATTTAATAATCTTACCCAGTAATAATTCAAAGAAAAACTTAATTTAGATGAAGTATAAATCGCCAAATAATCTAACACAATAAGTACATCAATGTATGACTTCCTAAGAACCTAAATAATACTAAAGAGGTATTATTTTTATCCAAATATTTTTATTAACCCTTCCCCCAATTCACAAGATTCATGTTTTCTTTTTTCTTACTTCTCTTGTTGACTACAACTATGACATAATTCTATTCTCAATTAATACATGCCTTTATACTGCTGCTTGTAACAATGATACAACAGGTGGTATGCTGGCAGACTGTGAATGCAAGAATACAAGCAGAACAAACATACAGTATTGTGTTGTTTAAAGAAGGAATCTTCTTCATAAAGTTTAAAGCACTCTTGATATAAGTCATCAAGTGGTATTTTGAAAGAAATTAATCACCAATATACAGTTGTATCATTTAATGGAATTAGACTTATATTACTTAAGTACAAACATGAAAGTAATAAAGCAGAACTGTCTACAATTACCTTTCAAGAGCCGCTCTCCGTTTTTCCACAAATTCAGTGGATGACAAATCTTCTTTGCCCACTTTGACCTTGGTCATGCCTTTGAAAAAAATGAATGAGACTCATGATGATTTTATATTATTATGAAAGTCTTTTATCATCACTTCTAATATAAAATATACTTTAAATCTGAACTTGTCAAAAAGCTTCTAAATTTATAATTAGTATCATACTTTTGAGAAATTAAAACTCATTATATATAACTTTACTTGATAAGTACTTATAAATTAAGCAGAGATTGAGCTGTGTGTAGTTTTCTAATCTACAACTTTTGGACTCCTTATGTGTTATATATTATACTCCTGATAAATTAAAATGTGTTTATATTTCAATAGAATTCAAATTAGTAAACTTAAGCTCAATTAATATTTTCAATTCTTATTAGCAATAATTAAGGTACTTTTTCTTGGGGACAAGAAAAATAAAGAGTATAATCCATTAATTTTCTAAACATTATCTCTTGCAGATTCTAAGAACATGTTCTTACTGTTTATCATAGCTTTTATAATAACTGAAACAATTTCTTTCAAAGAGACATCTAGAACTCTTCAAACTTAAAAGATAAAAGTCATGTAAATAATTTCTCTACTGGCAATTTCAATTTTCACACTAATACAGAAGACTGAAGATTTTCCTTTCTTTTCTTCTTTTTCCTTTCAAAAACTGATTCTGTAGAAATAAAGTACTGGCTATATGCTGTAACATGCATGAACCTTGAAAACATTATACTAAGTAAAAGAAGCTTGTCACAAACCACCTTATGTTATATGATTGCCTTCCTATGAAATGTCCAGAATAGGCAGTTTACAGAGAAATTAAATTTGTGATTGCCTATGGCTGGGGCCTGGGGAAATTAAGAGAATGATAGCGAAGAGATAATATAATATTCCAAAATGATGTGGTGATGTACAGACAACTCTGATATACTAAAAGCCATTGAACTACACACTTAAATGGATGAACTGTATAGCACGTGATTACATCCCAACAAAGTAATTAAAATGGGCTATGTAAAACCATATAATTCTAATTCAGGTTGATATATCTGATGAATAAACACATAAGTGTATAATACCTATGAACGATCCATTTAACTTAATTCCTCTGAAATACAATAGTTTGAAAAACAAAACTCAAACATCTACCCTGAATGGACTACAAAATGTCAGATATTAATTATTGCACATATTCTGTTTTCCTGAAAAAAACAAAACAAAACAAAACCCTACCGAGATATATTTTTTGCTTTTATTTCAAGATTCTTCTGCTCATGCTATTTCCTAGAGGTAACTGTATAGGCCATTGTAAAAAATTTTTTAAAAGCCTTACAGTAACCAGTTATCTCTTAAATTTTCAACTATGTTGCTCTTTTCTAAAAGCTTAGTGAAACAGTGTTTTTAAGTCAACTACGGTTCTATAAAAGAATAGTAACCATTACGTGCTAATGAAAAGACTCCTCTTCCCTCAGTGCTAGTTATAGCTTTCCAGCAAAGAAGTCACTACTCTTATTCCACCACCCCATTATTAGTGTTTGTCATTTGAAAAGAGCCTCCATATTTCAATTTTTTTAGAAAATGTATTCATTTTTATTTTTAAAAAATTGATGAACAATATGAACAAAATTTTAAAATATCTACTTGGTTGGCTACTAGGGAAGCTCAGAGATCAGTTCGTTACCCACCTTTAGTAATTGTTCAGACTTCATGTACACATTTTGAAAAAAATTTACACTGGCTTCATCTTACTATTTGACTCTAATTATTTTTCCTGACAATTTCTTTATATTTTTAAAATCAAGTTGCATTATATGTAGTTGCTTCAAATCTTTTCTGGAATAAAGTGGTACATAAATAATTTTAAAACAATTTAATCCTCAAGTGTATATTAGAAAATTCTACAATCACATAATATTAGACTGTTTTTATTTTTAAGTATATTTTACTGCTTAAGCTCTTACAGTTGTCCATTTCTCCCCTTTATTCCCCTCCACTATGCACCTCCCCTCCTACCAGCATTACCTCCCTTAGTCCATATCCTTGGATACAACCATACATATAAGTTCTTCGGCTTCTCAATTTTCTATACTATTCTTAACCTTCCCCTGTCTATTTTGTGCTTCTACCATTTATGCTTCTCATCCCCCGTACCTTCTTCCCCATTCTCCCCCCTCCCCACTGATACCCCTCCATGTGATCTCCATTTCTGTGATTCTGTTCCTATTCTAGTTGTTTGCTTAGTTTGTTTTTGCTTTTTTTTTTAGTTCAGTTGTTAATAGTTGTGTTTGTTCTCATTTTACTGCTCATATTTTTTATCTTTTTCTTCAGTAAGTCCCTTCAACATTTCATAAAATAAGGGCTTGGTGATGATGAACTCCTTTAATTTGACCTTACTTGGGAAGCACTTTATCTGCCCTTCCATTCTAAATGAAAGCTTTGCTGGATAGAATAATCTTGGAAGTAGGTTCTTGCCTTTCATGACTTTGAATACTTCTTTCCAGCCCCTTCTTGCCTGTAAGGTCTCTTTTTGAGAAATCAGCTGACAGTCTGATGGGAACTCCTTTTCTCTTGCTGCTTTTAGGATGCTCTCCTTATCTTTAATCTTGGGTAGTGTAATTATGATGAGCCTTGGTATATGCTTCCTTGGGTCCAACTTCTTTGGGATTCTCTGAGCTTCCTGGACTTCCTGGAATTTTATTTCTTTTCCCAGATCGGGAAAGTTCTCCTTCATTATTTGTTCAAGTAAGTTTTCAATTTCTCGCTCTCCCTATTCTCCTTCTGGTATCCCTACAATTCAGATGTTGGAACATTTAAAGTTGTCCTGGAGGTTCCTAAGACTCTCATTTTTTTTTCTGAATTCTTGTTTCTTCATTCTTTTCTGATTGGATGTTTCTTCCTTCCTTCTGGTCCACTCCATTGATTTGAGTCCCAGTTTCCTTCCCTTCACTGTTGGTTCCCTGTACAATTTCATTTATTTCACTTTGCATAGCCTTCACTTCTTCCTCTATTTTGTGACCATACTCAACCATTTCTGTGAGCAGCCTGATTACCAGTGTTTTGAACTCTGCATCCGATAGATCTGCTATGTCTTTGTTACTTAGTTGTTTTTTTGGAGTTTTGATCTGTTCTTTCATTTGGGCCATATTTCTTTGTCTTGGAGTGCCTGTTACGTAGTAAGGGGCAGAACCTTAGGTATTGGGAGGGGTCAAAGAGGGAATGGTGCCATTTGCTTTTGCCCTACTTTCAGCCACTTCCCCCATTACTCACAACCAACCAAGCAAACTGGGCCCCTCTGATGCTGATTCCCAGGTGGGTGGGCTTGTGTACACTCTAGGATCCTGTGTCTTTCTCCAACAAACTCTCCTGTGAGGCTGAAAGTTTCTCCCACCACCGCAACTCCCACAGGTTTTTACAGCCAGCGGTTTTTGAGACTTTCTTCTCCTGCACTGGAACTCTGGGTTGTGTGGTCTGTCTCGCTCCTCAGTTATTGTTCCCGGTTTATCTGGACACAAATGTGGGACCGCCAGGCGCTACCTTGCTGGGTGTCCTCTCCACTCCAGCTGCCTGTCTCCACCCCTCCTACCAATCCGGACGAATGTTTCTTCTTGTCAGGAAGTTCCTTGGTTGTCAGACCTCCATAGAGTTTGATTTTCTGGCAGTTCTGGTTGGTCTTTGTTTTAAAATTTGTTATTATCCTTCTTTTGGTTGTACAAGGAGGTGAAGTGTATCTACCCATGCCTACATTTTGTCCAGAAGTGAATTAGATTGTTTTTAAAAACCAAAAGGTTTTCTGTTTTATGTAAAAAATAAAAATAAATCATAATCATAAAAAATACAAAAATTGAAAGCAGACTAGAATAGTGATTAAGAGTAGAAGTTCTAGAGTAAGATGGCTGGTCAGCATTTAGAGCTCAGTTCTGCCTTTTAGTAGCAGTATGATATGGGGCATGATACATAACCTTGATGAACTTTAGCTTCCTTATCATGAAATACAGACAATAGTAAGCTGACTTCCTAAAGTCGTTATGAGGATTAAACGAGAATGCACATAAATTATGTAGCTTAGTACTTTAGCACAGTAAACAGTCAATGAATGTTAATTATGGCTATAATTTAAGTGAGTCTTACAATTTAATGGTCTATCCTGGCCATATCTATGAACAGTATGAATGTAACTGTGTCACTGTCCCCCACTAACCTTTGAAGGCTGTGAGAATCAGTATCAGAAAAGAATTCTCTCACACAGGGGTATCCAAGCTTTTGGAGTCTCTGCACCACACTGAAGAGTTGTTTTGGGTCACACATTAAATACTTTGTGGCACATAATCACACAAAAAAACTCAGAGTGTTTTAAGTAAATTTATGATTTTTGTGTTGGGTTGCATTCACAGTCATCCTAGGTGACATGTGGCCCATGGGCCACAGGTTGGACACCGCTAAGGACTTAGTTTCTTCTATTTTGAATTTCTATGTGCTATTTATTAGCCTATAATCATTTGTGGAAAGTTGAAGATATTTGAGGCAAAATATGAGTTTGAAATATAATGAACTTGAGCATGAAAATTTAGTTTTTAAATCTTTTCTTTTTGGTTAATGTTTAAATACTAAACTTTCATATCTAGCCAGCAAAATAAGAGATATAATGTGTTTTTCCTCTTTTGATATATAAAAGTAATTGCACAACTTAAAGTTAATGAGAAAAGGATATTAATAATAAATTTATAATAGATAAAACTTAAGTTCCCTACATAGGTAACAGGATGCCAAAAGATACCACTGTGGTAGTTTAAAGAGAGAAATAAGAATACTAACTAGATCAGTAGTTCTCAAAGTATGGTCAAGAAAACCTGGAAGGTTTCAGAGACTCTTTTTGGAGGAAAGGAGGGTAGTGCACAAGTTTTATTTTCATAATAGCTTTAGGCAATTATTTGTCTTTTTTACTCTCATTCTTTAATAAAAGCTCAGTAAAGTTTTACAAAGATTATATGATGTGTTATATCACAACAAATTGAGTGCAGAAGCAGATATGAGAATAGAGCTATCTTCTGTTAAGCCAGAAATTAAAGAAATTTGCAAAAGTGTAAAACAAAAACAAAAGAGCAAGGTACTCTTATTGATTTTTATTTTTCACAAAATTTTATTTGTTAACAGGTAGTGAGTTTATTTTTAAAAGAATAAATACAATTTTAAAACATTCTCATATAATAAATATTGATATAGCCCACAAAAGCAAAAGCTCTTTACAATTCTCAATAAATCTGAAGAATGTAAGTCTTGTGATCAGGAAGCTAAAGAATTAACAACTAGGTTTTTGAATTAAAAAAAAAGTAACAAATCCATTCAAATATATCAAGTTTCAAAATCATGATGGATAGGATAAAAATTGTTCTTCAAACAAAATGTTAAAAGTAAAATAATTTAAAGATCAAAAAATTCACTTTAGGATATTTTTCAAATAATCTTATGTATAAAGAAATATAAAGTGAGGTAAATAAAAACCTGTGACTGAAAAGATTGGAAAAAATATATTACAGAATTTTAAGAAATGACAGATGTCTTAATGGTGAGACAATGGAGGTTCTCTATTGTAGTTTTCTGCATACTTTAAGCCTTTATTACTTGTACAGGTAGCAATGTTTTTAAATATTAAATTGAGGTACAAAATAAATAGTTTAAATAGCTCCTATCTGAGTGAGGCTAGATCATATCTTCTTTTTGGATGACATATAGCTGAGAGCCAAACGCCTCTATGCCTTAGAAAACATTATTAATATGCTAATATTAAATATCCTCTGAGTGTTACTCAATAATATGGCACTCTCATGATGTTAAAAAGTTAGGGTTTTCAACTTGGCAAATTCTGACCCAATATTTAACATCATTATTTTATATAAATCAAAATCCTCAGGTGTTAGAAAATAAAACTAAAAGGCTATACAGTCTTTGGTTGATAAATAACTGTCATAAATGGAATATTTAAATTCCTTATCTCTAGATACTATGTCATTATGATCATGGAATCTACAAAGCTATACAGTAACAGTAACCAAGTTGTTTTGTCTTTTTTTATTCACACTTACCTACTATACTCTTTTCTGGAGCTGGTGGCACAATATAACCGACATGTAAATACTTGCTTGCTAACTTGCTATGCAAACCAAGAAAGTCACTAAATCTTCTTTTTACCGAAAATTCACTCTTACTGAACATCGAAAGAGAAGTCTACAAGTGAAAAAGAGGTATTTCAAATTCTGAATACTAAGCAATTATTCCGAAGTTAATGTCATATATAATTGTAAACATAAATGGATGTACACACATTGGTATACCTTACAAAAAATCCAGAATAGTTAACTAAAGTGGTATACAGATTGCTAACAAATGAAAATACCTGAATCATAGGTATTTTTATGGAAACTGAAGAGGACAGAAAACATTTACTTTATGCCATCCCTGACTCATCTCATTGTCTCTGCATATATTTATGGTAATGACTCTTAAATCTTTATCTCTGATCCAGATCTCCTCAGAGCTTCAGTCCAACATCTCGAGATGTTCAAGAAACACCTCCACTCAAATCTTACTGCCACGTCAATTCACCATATTTCCCCCTGCTGGCACATAGTTCCATAAGGGAAGGACACCTGGTTATCTTGATTACTATTTTACCCTAGTGCTTGGAAAAGAGCCTGACTTCATGGTTAGTGCTTAATAAATATCTGTTCAATGAATTAACAAATCTCCTCCCTGTCCACACTGCGTTTCTCCACTTGTGTTGCCTTTTCTCCAGGACCACCCCAAGCACCACAAAGTTCCTCTACTCGGTAACTTAGGCAGTCATTCCTTTCTCATTCCTTATACCCAAGCCTTATTGATTCTACCTCCTACACAACTCAAGAAGCCATTTATTTCTCACCCTCAGAACAAATTCCACAATATAAAGTATTATTTCTCACAGCTAAAATTGATACAGACCCTCTCTCTCCCATTTAAAATTTGAAGGCCTACAATCCTTTTAAGAATTGCAATGGAGCCCTGGCTGGCGTAGCTCAGTGGATTGAGCACAGGCTGTGAACCAAAGTGTCACAGGTTCGATTCCCAGTCAGGGTACATGCCTGGGTAGCAGGCCATGACCCCCAGCAACTGCACACTGATGTTTCTCTCTCTGTCTTTCTCCCTCCCTTCCCTTTCTAAAAAATAAATGAAATCTTAAAAAAAAATTCTACAATTAAAAAAAAATATTAAAAAAAAAAGAATTGCAATGGACTCTTAACTAGAAATCCTGACCACTACTTTGATACTTCCAGTTCATACTGAGTCAGAGAGATTTTTCTAAAACAAAAATCTAATTCTCCCACACTTTTGTTTGAACCTCTTCAATGGCTCTCCTCATGATGAAGTTCAAATTCCTTAAGGTTGACGTTCATAATATAGGAGGCTTACTGCCAAACAATTCAATGAGGTACCACTTCTTGCAGTTCCTAGAAGGCACAATGCTTTCATGACTTCTGGCTTTTACACAAAGCAAATTCCTTTGCTGGAACATGCATTCGCCTTTCTCCCCCTCACCACCTCCCCCAATCACTGCTCCTACCTTTGTCTGTATTAGGTCCCTTCCTGCATACTCTCAAAGAATATTTTACCTACCAAACCCCTCACAATTCATTGTAACAGCATATTTGCAATCTTTCCTGGATGGTCACCTTGCTAAATGCAGGGATCACTTACAACTTGATCATCCTTGTGCTATACATAGTGAGGACTCAGTATTTTTAAAGGAGCGAAAGGCTCACCTTTGTTGTTACTCTATATGCCATGTAAGCGTTCATGCCATCACCTATAAGAAAAGTCAAACAATGCTATTAAAAAACAGAAGCTTAACTATACACACACACAAAAGGTAACTATGTGAGGTAATGTGCTGATTAAGCTGTGGTAATTTCATACTGTATATATACATGAAATCATCACATTGTACATCCTAAATATATGTAATTTTTATGTCAACTGTACCTCAATAAAGCTAGAAAAAAACAAAATAAAATAAACAAAAATCCCCCATGAGCTTAAAAATGCAAGTGCCATTTTAATACAGTAACAATGCATTTAGTAAACCCAAAACAGCACATTAACCAAGTTTATTATCAAAAAGTAGTATAAAATATAATAAATATTGACTCACCAACTTTCTCTGGATCTGATACACCAATCTCTATATCAAAAACATCTCCATTTGTTTCTTCTTCAATCTAAAAAATATATTTTTTGATGTTAAAGAGTCCAATTTATATTATTGTCATAACACTAATCACTATAATTTTCATTATCTAACTTTTACTAGGGTTGCTGTCACATCAATCAACTTAAAAAGCCATTTAGTACTCCATTTCTAAAAAAATAAAAGCTCTCATATTTCTTTACTATGTAAAAACACACACCCAAAGACAACAGGAAAAGGATCATTTGTAAAAGTAACACAAAATCTTGTGTTCTTACAACTCCTCAGATGTGGAAAAAGCATTTTAGTCTTCTGTAGAAATACTGTATATATCTTTGTAATATGTATCAAATCTTCAGACTCAGATTATTAAAGTAAGAGCTCCTTAACTATGCTTAATAATAGCATTTTTCAAAGTTGTATATCTATTCTCTTCTTTACAGATTTTCTTTATTTTTAGAGAAAGGGAAAAGAGGGAGAAAGAAAGAGGAAGAGAAACATTGATGGAAGAGAGAAACATCGATCAGCTGGCCTCTCATACATACCCCAGCTGGGGATGGAACCCACAACCTAGGCATATGTCATGACAGGGAATTGAACCGGCAACCTTTGCTTTGTGGGACAACATCCAACCAACTGAGCCACACTGGTCAGGGCTGTATCTCTATTCTTTAATAACCAGGAGGGAGTAATTACTTCTGCTAGTAGATTACTACATACTTGCAAAAATTATTATACCAATAAGCAACTTTAGCATCTGATTTAATTACCCAGTAAACACATGTTCTTAAAGCCAATGAAAGCAGTATAAAGCTCTCTAAAAAAAGCAGTAAGTAGGAAAAATAACCTATGAGACTACAGAGGAGCATTTTTTAATGGCATTTTAAATAAGCAATTCTAATAGCAACTCTGCAGGAAAGTTTTGTTATTCTCAAGAAACAAAGAAATTGTTAAATATTGCTAAATTTTAAAGCAATATTGATAGTCTAAGACTATGTAAAAGGAAAGTTAGCTTTTTAAAACTATAATCTTTTTACTTCAATGTTGTCCTCTTATACAAATTTTTAAAAAGTAAGCCATATTTGAAATGTAGCATACATAAAGTATATAAATCCTAAGTATAGCTTGATAATTTTCACAAAGTGAACACCTTTGCAAATAAAACCTACATCAAGGAACAAACAGTATTATTACACCACAGAAGGCCCTTTTATGCTTTGCTTTTTCTCCAGTCAGAACCCATCCTCCACCCACCAACATAACCACTAATATTAATTGCATGTTTTTATATAATAAAATTACTCAAAATATCACTTTATTGTATTAAGTTTTCAAAGCATTTTCATATATTACCTTATTTGACCAACATAGGAACCCTGAGAGGCACACATCATTTTAAGGTCACAAACGACAAACTGCTTGACTTAAGAAGGAAAGTGATTTGACAGAGGATGTCACTTCTGCAAAATGGAGGCATAGGTGACTGCACCGTACCTCCACCCACAACCAAGATTGGAACAACAACAATTTAGAGGCAGAGTAACACCCAGAACTGACAGAAAATTTATCTGAATGGAAGTCGGACAGCCAAGAAGTTGAAATAGACCCGTTTATCCAGACCGGTACGAGGGGCAGAGACAAGCAGCCGGGCGCGGGGTTGCGACGCAGAGAATAGGGAGAATTGGGCTCATAAGGCAACCAGGAGCATGTAAGACATCTGGGGCCCACAAGATCGCAGTAGGTGGACCCTGAGTACACAAGTGGCAGCTGGCAGACCCAGTGAGGTGGCATTGTAGACCAGGGCAGAGTGCGCAACCCAGGATCCCAGAGAAGGGACTGAGATCCTAGGAGAACGGAGCTACCGCCATTGTCCCCCCCGCACCCCCACATACAACGTCACAATCTAGCGACTGGGGTGCCCAGCCCAGGTGAACACCTAAGGCTCCGCCCCTCACTGTAACAGGAGTGACCAGTCCAAAGAGAGAGAGAGAGAGAGATGGCTCAAACAGAAGAACAAATCAGTACCCCAGAATGCATCCTTTTGAGTAACAAAGAAATAGCTAACCTATCAGATGCACAGTTCAAAACATTCATGATCAGGAAGCTCACAGAATTGGTTGATTTTTGGGTGCAAATTAGATGAAAAAATGCAGGTTACCATAAAAGAGATGAAGGAAGATGCACAGAGAACCAATAGTGAAGGGAAGGAAACTGGGATTCAAAACAATAGAGTGGACCAGAAGGAAGAAAAAAATAACCAAACAGGAAAGAATGGAAAAATAAGAATTCAAAAAAAATGAGGAGAAGCTTAGGAACCTCCAGGACATCTTTAAACATTCCAACATCCGAATTATAGGGGTACCAGAAGGGGAAGAGGTAGAGCAACAGATTGAAAATGTATTTGACTCTCTGAGCCAGGAAGCTCAGAGAGTACCAAAGAAGTTGGACCCAAAAAGAAACACATCAAGGCACATCATAATTACATTAGCCAAGGTAAAAATGAAGGAGAGAATCCTAGAAGCAGCAAGAGATAAGGGGACAGTAACCTACAAAGGAGGTCCCATCAGACTGTCAGCTGATTTCTCAAAAAGAGACCTTACAGGCAAGAAGGGGCTGGAAAGAAGTATTTCAAGTCATGAAAGACAAGGACCTACATCCCAGATTACTCTATCCAGCAAAGCTTTCATTTAGAATGGAAGGTCAGATAAAGTGCTTCTCAGATAAGGTCAAGTTAAAGGAGTTCATCATCACCAAGCCCTTATTTTATGAAATGTTAAAGGGGCTTATCTAAGAAAAGAAGATTAAAAAAAAAAACATGTATAGTAAAAGGACAGCAAACTCACAATTATTAACAACCACACCTAAAGCAACACCAAAAGAAACTAAGCAAACAACTAGAACAGGAACAGAACCACAGAAATGGAGATTACATGGAGGGTTAGCAACAGAGGAGTGGGAGGAGAAGAGGGGGGGAAAAGGTACAGAGAATAAGTAGCATAGATGGTAGGGAGAAAATAGACAGGGGGAGGGTAAGAATAGTATGAGAAATGTAGAAGCTGAAGAACTTATAAATATGACACATGGACATGAACTAAAAGGGGGGAAGTGGGTGGGAGAGGGTGTACAGGGTGGAGGGGAGTGAAAGGGGGAAATGGGACAACTCTAATAGCATAATCAATAAAATATATTAAAAAAATAAAAAATAAAATGTATAGTAGAGACAAAAAAAAAGCACAGAGGATGTTGAATGTGGTAAAAGTACTCAGCATCATACTATAATGGTGGATATACAGAATTATATATTTGTCCAAACTCATAGAATGTACAATATCAAGGGTGAACCCTAATGTAAACTGTGGAATTCTGCTGATAATGACGTACAAGTGTAGGTTCATTGATTGTATAACATGTAGAATTCTGGTGTGGGATTTTGATAGTGAGTTGGTTGTATGTACATGGGGAGAGAGAACACATGGGGAATCTTTGTACTTCCCACTCAATTTTGCTGTGAACCTAAACATTCTCTAAAAAAAATTATTTAAGAATTGCAAAAAAAAAAAAAAGAAGAAAAAAATTTCAAGTATACTCATCAAATACATACAATTCTACATAGTACCTAGTAGTGGGTCAAAAATTTGGCTTCTGACAGTGTAAAGAGAAAATTAATATCAATAACTCAGTATTAAGTAAGATCAGGAAGTTTTCCTCATAATGAGGCCTGAGAAAAATTTCCCTTTGTCTCCCTGAAAGGAGGAGTCATGTTTTGTAGTGGAACACAATATAATAAATATATCAATGGTGTTCCTGTAATGATTCCTTATGAAAGAACAATTCAACTAATATAATTTTAATAAGTACCAAAACAGTACATTCTGAGTATACAGCTTTTTGGTGATCTGTTTCCTAAATAAAATTTAGACCATCTAAAAAAAAAAAAGAAAAAAAAAAAAAAGGAGGAAAGTGATTTGCCCAAATTACTGAGTTAAAAAGTGGTGGGGATAAAATCAGAAGCCAAATCACTAGACTTTCTTTTTTTAAAGATATTTATATAAATATATATTTATTTTTAGAGAGGGGAAGGCAGGGAGAAAGAGAGGGAGAAAAACACAAATGTGTGGTTGCCTCTCACATGCTCCTAACTCAGGACCAGGCGTGTGCCCTGACTGGGAATTGAACCTGCAACTCCATGGTTTGCAGGCCAGCACTCAAGCCACTGAGCCACACCAGCCAGGGCAAATCACTGGACTTCTTTAGTCCAATGCTTTTTTCCCAAAATGTCTAAAAATCATTGATTAGAAATATCTAACAAGACAGTGATGTTGGGTGGGGAACAAAAAGCTTAGTATTTACACATTAATTTAGAATGCAAACATTTTTCCATACCTCCTCCCTAGATCTGTCAAAGATCACAGGAGCAGACATACTCTTTGATTCAATTCTGGGAGCAATGAGTGTAGTAGGGGTCACAGGAGTAACTGCAGGAGAAGGTTCAGAGGAGAGGATAGGTTCCCTTTCTGGACTGTCCAGTGACACTTCTTCTGTGGCTTCTAGAAACAAATTAAACAAGTTAGTTAAGGATACTGGTAGCAAACCCCCAACAGTCTATAGAGAAATTAATTATTAAAAATTTTATACTAACCACAAATACATACCAAAATAATGTTATTTAAATTGTGATAAATAATTTTATGAATCCTTCCTCAGTTATTTATCAAAACTTTAAAACCAACAATGATTGTGTTGATTTTAGGAAGAATTCCAGTAAGTCACCTTAATTATCTATAATGATTAGCTAGTGGTAGGGATGAAGCTAGTAGGAAAACAATGATGTGGAAAATTCCACATTTTGATGTGCAAAATTCCACATTGTGTTTGGATTTGTAACATAGCTTATATTTGTGGTAACTTACCTTTCAAAGTCTTTATTCAGACAAACACTGATTATTTTATACATACAAACACAAATTCTGGGCTGAAGACTGCCCAGCAATATCCCAACTGGGATTAAAAATTTGTTAAGAGAAAATTTACAAAGTTAGTAATCTAAAGCAATTCACTGCTAAAGATTACTGGATATTGGTTGAATACACAAATATGACACAAAGCAAATAGGTATTTAGGTTTTATAATTCAAAATGTTCATTCACTTGAAAAATCTAAAATTAAAGATATTTAAAACCAAATCAATAAATTACCTACAAGCTATGTAACATTGTGCTAAATGCAATTATGAACACAAAGAAATGTAAAATATCATACCTGCCCTCAGGGAGTTTATAATCTAGTGGGAAAATAAGACATAAGCATGTGGAATGTTAAATAATAATAAAAAGACAAGTAATAGCCAAGTGAACAATAAAAAGAATGTTGTAAGACATTTAATTGCTGTATGAACTACAGAACAAACACTGTAATTTGAGCTATGATGGCAGACAATACTTTAGTAGGAGAAAGAAAATCAAGAAGTTTTCAAAACCTACTGGAGAAGATTTGGATGGGTAGACTTCCATGAAAATGAATAACATAAGCAAAAAGCAAAGCCATAAAAATGAAAATTACAATCAGCGGCCATAATGAAACCCAGAGCGCTGTTGGTTTATAGCACTGATACCAGGAAAGGGAAGACAGCACTGTGAGGGAAATAGGATCAGACTACTGGTTTCTATTCTAGCCTGAGGTTCTTAGATTCTTAGAGGTCTGAGGAGGTAAAACGGCAGTCAGTGAGCCACTTCCACTTGAACACCTCAAAATGCATAGCAGTAATAACATATTTACCTGAAATAAGATAAATATGTTAACATATACATGTAAACAACTTAATTTTATCAATCTACTCTTACTGGTTATCTCATTTTGATGAGATCCTTATTTGGCACTGATCTATTTTTTTGACATTAAAAATAAAAATAATAATCAAAATCTTTCAAACTATGGTAACCAGTGGAAGGACAAAAAAACCAAAAACTAAACAAAACTATAGATGTTGAATAGACTACAGATGACCCCCAATATAACAAACTTAAATCTTACATGCAACTCAGGCTATTAAGAATGCTAGTATTTATTCTTTTTTTTTTAATTAAAGAAATGAAACCAATGAGCAGCAAATATAAAGTAAGAAAGCAGTATATCAAAGCCTAGGAGATATGAGATTTTTAATCTATAAACAAGTAAAGCAACAAGCAGCCAACAAAACAAAAAGAAACCCAAAATTCTCTGAAAGAGGTGCTGTTGTTGGCAACAGACACACACACAAAAAACTATGAAAGACACTGTAGCTTTACTGAGATATCAGGACAGTTTACTCAAAGTCATTATGACTTTTCAATCACAGTTTACTTCACTGAAAAACCAGGTTTTGTACTCTTTGTACAGACTGTGACAGGCTATTTCATATACAGCAGTAGGCCTCAAAATAAGAAAACCTAAATAAATAACATGGGGAGGGAAATGGATATAAATAGATACAAACTTAGGTTTAGCATGCTAATACATAGTCTGTCTTAAATTCTTTTATGATTTCTTTTATTAAAAATAAAGTAGCAAAACACAAGTTAATGAAGTTTAATTTAACTTAAACTGGACCTTAAGGTTCAACAAGTTGCCCCATAGGTACTAAGTATAAAGATGAACTTTTCCTTGTAAGAGATACTTAGAGGACAAGCACAAATGTCAGTTAAGTAACATTTCACTCATATGATATACACAAGAGAATTTTTAAACAGAGAAACACTCATTAAACTTACAATTGGTATTATCTGATGAAAAATATAAGTGAAAAAAACTAAGTATCCTGGAAGAAACAAGTTATAAAAGTCTGGGTAAATTTCAATATTGGCAATGTGCTTACGACCCTTACTTACTCCTCTAGGATAGCTCCCCTAAAGTGTGTTCAGTGAAGTTTAAGTGCAGGATGTAACAAATGGTGGAGCGGGACTCTGTAGTCAACCATATTTAGTGGACACTTTTAGCTAATAATGGTAACATGTTACACTTGAACTTTTTCTAGTACCACTTCTGACATACTAGTACTTGAAATGCTACACAAAACATATCAGCATACATGCTGATACAATAAAATCCCTTTATGGTTTTAAAATTAAAATCTCTAAACCACTAGAATATCTATATTCTCTCCTCTGATAAAGGAGAAATAAAGTAAATGTTCTTATTACTGGACAATAGTTTTCACCATCCCAGTAACACTGCTACTCTCTGTTATAGTTTCCTAGAGCCACACCCCTCCATAGGAGGAGAAGTGATAACACTGACTTAGAGGCTTTGTACACAAGATGCAAGTGTAGTATTCACTCACAGATATAAAATGATCAGATTAGGTCTTAGAGACAACTCATGATGTCATTAAGAAATGCGGCTGAGTTTGAGAAAAAAGATAAAGCATAAAAAGTGTTTTTAAATAACTAAGGAAACATGATTATGTTTAATGTTTAGTCCATTCCTCTCTTTTAAAACAAACATGGATGTTGACTCTATTTGAATCACAATGTTTAGTATAGACTGGTACCACACTAAAACATGAAAAAGATTCTTTGTAACAAGCTAAATGAGCAAATCGATATAATTGTTTAGTCCTCACTTGGAAAGCTGCACACTCTAAAAATATTCAAAATCCCCTTTCCTTGTTCTCAGGTGCACACACCCACACAATTCTGTTGCTAAGAGCTTCAACATAATTTATTTATATGACTTTAAGGTGAAAACTCTTTAATAAAATAGACAATCCAAAACTTCTATGTATGACCCTATGGTATAAGAGGAATACACACAATTTTAGATTAATACAATCTAGTTAGCCGAGAAATGAGTCAACTTTTAGAACAAAACATAAATGCTATGAAAAAACTTTTAAGGTCTACCTGGAAAAAGTCCATGAAAGAAAACAAACACACAAAAATATGACTTTGGTTAACTATGATTTTATTCTAAGTTGAGAGGTAGCTATAAAAAGGGGAGGTGTATATAGTTGACATTTGGTTACAGTGAAAACTTTTCACTAATCAAGTAAATTATATAGAACTTTGTGATAAAGGACTATGTATTCAAATGTAATTTGTACAAAAAATTCAGAATGGTTTGAATATTCAAACACTATAAAAGCTGAGGACATAATATTAAATTTTAACTCAATGAAAGCCAGTTCAGGTAAATTAAACTGTTAAATGCACAGAATCACTATTTTAAATTTTTGGGTCATTAATTCTAAGAAATATTTGGCTTTGTAATATCCAAACATTAAATGGTACCTTAATTTTAATTTTTAAGCATAACATTGTTTTGAAAAGTCCAATTTTTAAAAGGTTGTATAGACTACACCAAACTCTGACTCCATATCAAAATTAAATTCCTCAAGCATCAATTTAACCAACTAAAAGTGAATCAAAATATAACAGGTGGTAAATACTGAACCATTAAAACAGACAGATTTCAAATATATATAGACTATATATTAAGTGATTTTTTAATCCAGTTTCATTTTGCTTTGTGACCATGTATATTAATAAAGAGTATAATCCCTATTTCTCAAAGTATGAATGACACAACCATCAGTTTTTTGAGTCTAAGCACTGATCAAAACAGCCAAATTATAATATATGATTTATTTTTACATGTTTAAAACCAGAAAGGATCGCATTTTGCTTTGCTCTACAGTCCATAATTTTTCTCAAAGTTATATAACTGGAAATTTCTTATCCTCCTAGGTGGTAACAAGAAGAACTGCCACTAACATACACAAAATTTCAGTTTTACTTCATAGAATACTTCCTTACAGGATATATACTATAATTTGCTAGTATTAAAAAATATATAGTTACAATTACCTGCAAAAAGATCTTCTCTGTCATCATCTAGGACAACTTCTGCAGGTTTTGGACCATTGGAGTTTGTACTAACATCTTCTGCAAGAAGACTAATTGGTTCTGGAGATGATGGAATTGACTGTGGAAAAAAAATAGTAACAGATAATGGGCTGGCATGTTTTACCTGTTATAATTATGTCTCTACACATCATAGAAATAGAGCATTCCCTTGATATGAAGGGGAGAAAGAACAAGAACAGCTATTTATAGTTCCTCCTGAGGGTAAGAGTGAACCAAAAACACATTTTTACTCATCTTTCCTGTTTTAACAAAAAATCAGTTAAGATGAAAAAAAAGGAAATCTTTCTAATCACCCCTTTTGAGATGTTAATTTGTCATTTTGTGTTATAATTAACAAAAAATAAAATGTATTGCTCTGTGCATATATAGTAAGATTGAGTATATGAGACAACTGAATCTTGAAAACATGTTAGATTTGTAAGAAGTTCAAAGTACTACTTTATTATAAAAGGAATGTTTACTACTACTTGATTTAAGAATACTATTATTCTAAAATAATTATAGTTTCAAACTAAAAATATGTGATCGCCCCAAACACATTTTAACTTAGAAAAGGGATTATTATTGTATTTCTTAACCTTAAAGTATAATGAGCAACATAATGTAGAGGAGACCGTTCTGCATGGCGTGAGCCCAGTTTCCACTCAGAAGGCCAGTGGAAAGCGAGATCTGATGCCCAGGACCCACGTCCATGGATAGGTTTCCCGTGGGCAATCAGGCCTACACTGTACCTAGACTGCTTTGAGACTTGCTTTTGTTAAAACTCCCTCACCCTGAATTGAGGCAGCAAACCTTTACTGCATATCTTTAAAGTAACTTCCTAAAATCTATGCTAAACATTCCAAGGATGAGTGTAATAACCAGTTCAACCACTTTTCCCTTTGCATTTGCAAACATCCTTCTTCTGTGATGTGATTAGCATGGGCATCTCTCCTTTCTTTTCTGTAAAAGGTAACCACCTAAAGCCAACCTATGCAAAGTAAATGAGGACTGTCCTCAATGTAATGTGCCCAGAAAAGCAAAAAAAGCTTGTCAAGGCAAAGGTCAGAGTGCTCTCCCCTTGAGAGACTGGCCAAGGTACACCAAGGCACTCTCCCCCTGAGAGAGTGGCCATGCCGTCCCTTTTCATCCACAGGACTTGGTAGTCCATGTGAATTTATCTCATGTCTCATCCACAATGCAGCGGACACTGCTTGCCGGTGACCACATCAATAATAGAATCTAGATTGTACAGCTTTTAGCTTTATTATAGTTTTCTTATAATATTTAAAACCAATACTTTTTAAAAACAACATACCATAAAAAGGAAACTGAACTTGTCAAAAGTGCACAACTAGATATTTTCACAAATCCAATATCCCTGTGTAACCAACACCTAGATCAAGAAAGAGAGCATTATCATCACACCCAGAAGTTCTACATGTGTTCCCTTCCATTCTTTTATCCTTTCCCCACATGGGATTCTGCCAGCATGGACTGGTTTGTCCTGTTTTTCTCTTTATAAAACAGAAATTATACAGAATATGTTCTTTTGTATTTGGGTTTTGTTCTTAATGTTTTGTATAGGAGATTCTTCTATACTCCTGGATGTAGTAACAAATTACTCATTCTCGTTGCTATCAAATATTTCATTGTGTGAATATACAATTAATCCAGTCCACTGTTAATGGGCCTTTGGGTGGTTATCAGTTTTTAGCACTACCAATAACACCCTTTCTAACTTAGCAAACAAGTGAACAAATCTGTTAGGTATGTACCTAGGAGCTGGATCACTAAACAATCTTCTAACATGGTTATATAAATTATACTCCCATGAGCACTAGATGAAAATTTCAGTTGTTCCTGTCAACACTCTAATACAGTATATTCTATCTTTTTCATTTTTGCTATTATGGCAAGTATAGAGTATATCTTATTGTGGTTTGAATTTTCATTTCCCTGATGAATAATGATGCTCAGCAATTTTTCATATATTTAATGGCCATTTGAATATCCTCTTCCTGAATAGTCTCTTCAAGTATTTTACCCATTTTTCAATTGTTCCTATTGATTTGTAGACATTTTTTATATGTTCTGGGATAAAAACTCTATGTCATGTCAGAAACATATTGTAAATATTTTTCCAGTATGTGTGGCTTTCTTAATGCTAGATTTTAATGAATAGAAGTTCTTAATTTTAGTAAGGGCAAATTATCTGTTTTTTTCTTCCTTGTAATTAGTAAACTTTTTATATACTAAATAATCTTTTGAGCCCACTCCTAATTCATATGATTTTTCTCATCAGCTTCTTAAGTAAACTTCTCCTCTATGACATGAGAACATTTCTTTGTAGTTTTAAAAACATCAGTTCTTTATGGGAAACTTTAAAGGACAGGCTTTCTTTTCTTTGAGCTCATTCACCCAAACTCTCACAAAGGTGGGCCTACATTTACCTAAACACTTTCAACTGAAGGAATTTAAAAACAAATAAGCTTACACATTACTTCTGAAAGATGTTCTGACAACCTCAACCTCACCTCTAGCTGAGTCTGGGGAGGTGATTGGCCTAGCCTATATACTCCCAGAGACTGTCTACTTCTTCCACCATCCTTTCTCTTACCACATTATAGTATAATTATCATCTGTTCATAGACTACAAACTCTGTAAGAAAAGGAAAATATATGTATCTTTTGTTATTTAATAATTTTTATTCAGTTGCTGCCAGCAAACACTCAATAACTCTTGTTAAATAAATTCTAAGAAAATAAGTATGAATATACCTAAGAACTGGTCACAAGTTTGTCAATCAGATTGCCTATAATACTGAAAATTTTGAAATAGTCTATAGTACATCTACATAAAAATGTAGCAGAATGGCTCCAACACTCATTCATGGTAGAAATTCTCAGTTAACTAAAACGACAGGAGAACTTCCTCAATTTTCTGAGAAAGAATAGCTACAAAAAGCTAACATTATACTTAATGATGAGAAAGTTGAAGCTTTCCCACTAAGATCATGAACAAGGGAAAGATATCCCCTTTACTACTGTTTTTCAACACTGTACTAGAAGTCCTACCTAAAGTAGTAGGATAAGAAAGGAACTAAATGTATACAGATTGAGAAGGAAGAATAAAACTCTTTGTTCACAAATGACATAATCGTCCAAGTAGAAAATCCAAAAGAACTGACAAAAAACCCCTCCAGAATTAACAAGCAAAGCTGCATAATACAAGGTTAATATACAAAAAAGTTGATCACTTTCCTGTATACCATCAATAAGCAAACAGAACTTGAAATTAAGAAAACAATACCATTTACATTAGCATCCCTAAAATGAAATACTTAGGTTTAAATTTAATATAAGGGAAACTACAAAACTCTGATGAATAAAATCAAAGAAAAGCTAAATAAATGGAGAAATATGCCACGTTCATGAATAGGAAGGCTCAATATGGTCAAGATGTCAGTTCTTCCTAACTTGATCTCCAGAGCCAATGCAATACCAATCAAAATCCTGGCAAGTTATTTTGCGGATATTGACAAAATTATACTAAAGTTTATATGGAGAGGCAAAAGATCCAGAATAGCCAACACAATATTGAAGGAGAACAAAGGTGGAAGACTGAAGCTACTGACTTCAAGACTTATCTATAAAGCTACTGTAATCAGACTGGATTCTTTCACATAGTAATGTGCATTTAAGTTTCCTCTATGCCTTTTCAGACTAGGTTCTTTCACTAATACCTGTATTAGTGAAAGAATAAATAGATAAATGGAACAGAATAGAGACACCCCAAATTGACCCACATTAATATAGCTAACTTACCTTTGACAAAGGAGCAAAGGCAATACAATGGAAGAAAAAAAGTGTCTCTTTAACAAATAGTGCTGGAACAACTGTACATCCACATGTAAAAACATGAACTTGGACAAAGATTTTATACTCTTTATGTATATCAACTCAAAATGGATCAGATTACATGTAAATAACAAAAGTACAAAATTCTTAGAACACAGGAGAAAATCTAGATCACCTTCAGTTTAGCAACGAGTTTTTACATACAACAACAAAGGTACAATCCATAAAATGAAGAAATGGTAAAACAGAAATAAAGAAATAGTAAAAATTATGCCCTGGCTGGTGTAGCCAGGAGTATGGAATATGGAGTAACAGGAACTTTCACTTGCTGGTGGGAACGCAAAATAATATAGCCACTTTGGAAGACAGTTTGACAGTTTCATATAAAACTAAACATACTCTTATCACATAGTCCAGAAGTCATGCTTTCTAATCATTCAGGGGAATTGAAAACTTATGTCTATACAAAAACCCTGTACATGATGCTCACAGCAGCTTTATTCATAACTGCCAAAACTTGGAAGCAACCAAGAGGTCCTTCAGTAAGTAGGTGAATGGGTAAAGTGTGGTACAGTCAGGCAGTGAAACATTATTCAGCACTGAAAGGAAATGAGTTATCTAGCTGTGAAAGGGCGAAGAGGAAATTTAAATGCCTATCACTAAGTGAATAAAGTCAGCATGAAAACACCGCACATTGTGTAATTCCAACTATAAGACATTCTGGAAAAAACAAAACTATGGAGACAGTAAAAAGATCAGTGGGTTGGGGAGGATAGAAATGAATAGGTACAGCACATGGGATTTTTAGGACAGTGAAACTAGTCTGTATGATACTATAATGGTGGGTAACTGTCAATACATATGTACAAACCCACAGAATGTGCAACAAGAATGAACCCTAAGGTAAACAATGGACTTTGGGTAATTATGATATGTTACTGTAGTTTCATCAAATTGCAACAAATGTGCCCCTCCAGTGCAGGATGTTGATAATCAGGAATAATGCATGCGTAGAGGTAGTATATGGAAAAGTTCTGTACCTTCCACTCAATTTTGTTGTGAACTTGAAACTGCTATAAAAAATAAAGTCTACTATTTAAAATACATAGGAGAGTGGAATATACTGACACAGAATTGTTTATAATATGACATGATATACAAAAAGTAGGAACCTATATGTAAGATCCAGTTTCCTGACAACATTCATTAAAAATAAATATTTCCTGCTCCCTTACTTTGTCCTCTCAGAAATTAAGATATAGTTGTATTGAATAAAATACAGGCACTAAGGTACCAAATATAACTTGTATACTCAACTTACTTTTCAACACAGGTTTCAACATGTAAAATTTCAAAATTTCCTGGGAATCAGGAGCTCTGAATTCTAGTTCTGCCTGCATACTAACTTGTCTACGGTTATATAATAAATTCCCTTGGACAACTTTTTTTTTGTACACATAACTACATCAGATAAATACCAACATACTCTTTTTTAACCTATCCATTTCATTGTTTTATAATTTCCAAATCCAAAGTTGCCTAACTTTATTTCCTTTTGTATTTCTCAACATTACTTGATATTAACTTTCAAAGAAAAAGAAATTAATTAATCTTGAGAGAAACAATACAGCAAAATTTTTAAAAATACGTGCAATATTGAAAACAGCAAATCTCACTTCATTGCTATATTAGCATGCTTGTATAAATGAATTTGTAATCAAATCTCAAGGGAAAAGGTGATCAACAGGTGCCAACCTCAGGATATCCCAGATGTTGGAAGTATTAGTTAAAACAATAAGCTTTTCTGACCGTGCCCCACAAGGTAAGGGTAAAAACATTTGAAATGAAAAGACAGAGGTTCTCAGTAAAGAAACAGAAGCTACAGAAAAATAACCAAATAAAATTTTCAGAACTGAAAAAGAAATGATCTGAAATAAAAAATTTGCAGCAAGAGTTCAATAACAAAATGAAGATGATAAAAGAGAGATGAAAAATTGTTACAGAAATATATATGGAAATAACAGCTGAAAAGCCCTGAATTTGGTGAAGAAACTTACAGATTCAAGAAGTTCATCAAACTCCAAAGAGGATAAAACCACAGAAAAATATGCTACATATATCATTATCAAACTGCTGAAAATAAAGGATACAGGGAAAAATAAAAGTATCTATAGGAAAAAAAACCTCAACATTTTTACAGGGGGAACACCAATGCAAATCAATGGAGATTTCTCATCAGAAATCACGAAGTCTAGAAAACAGCTGAACAACTTTCAAAGTCCTGAAAGAAAATACTATCAACTCAGAAATCTATAAACAGCAAAAATATCATTCAAGAATAAAGGTGAAATAAAGTTTCAGGTGAAACACTGTACAAATAAGACAATTCATCATCAACAGACCTCTTTAAAAATGCTAAAGAAAGTTCTTTTTTTTTTAAAGATTTTATTTATTTACTTTTTAGAGAGGTAAGGGAAGGAGAAAGAGAGAGAGAGAGAGAGAAACATCAGTGTGCGGTTGCTGGGGGTCATGGCCTGCAACCTAGGCATGTGACCTGACTGGGAATCGAACCTGGGACACTTTGGTTCGCAGCCCGCGCTCAATCCACTGAGCTACGCCAGCCAGGGCAAGAAAGTTCTTTATGCTAAGGAAAAATGATACAAGATGGAACCCTAGATGAAGGAAAAACAACAAATGGTACTAAATAATTAAAAGAGACTACACTAAGCCCTCAGTTAATGTAATCAGTAAGTTCTTGGAAACTGTAACTTTAAGAGAAGCAACATACAATGAAACCAAATTTAGCAAAAGCTAATTGATAAAACAAGAGTTAGGTTCCTACAGTAAATTTCTGGCTGTAAAAACATTACCAAACTTCTAAGTAAAGACTCAAAATATTTCTAATATTAAACACTGAAGTAAATGTAAACTATGTATATGTATTTAAGAAATATTAATTTTAAAAAGAGGATATTGATTTTCCAACCCAGAACAGGACTGTGGGTGGCTTGAGTCAGTCCCAGCAGATCGAGGCTCAAGGTGGGAACTGCCCTGACACCAGCCCTTCCTCAAGGCTTCTATCGCAAGCCCTTCTATGCAAGGTGAACTCACACACACTCCCACACTCATGCAGACTGGGACAACACAGACGTGCCAATTAACCTTACATGCACATCTTTGGAATGAAGGAGAAAACCCACACAGACAATGGCCCCAGCTGGGAACTGATTTTTTTTCTCACTAACATCATAACCAAATGATGATGAATGAAATGATGTTATCTGAAGACCTGCTGTACTTTTTCCATCTTAAATCCTTTGAAATAGATATGACTGTTCAAAGTAAAAATTGTAACACAACATATAGCATAATATACAGACTAATTACAATCTATATTATCATAATTGAATGTTCATTATTAGCTAATACCTTAGGTATTCACAGTTCTCTGACACCAGAATCAAAAAAAGAAAAACTGGCATGTATTTGTATAAAGAAAAAGAATCCCTCATCTCATAGTTCAAAGCCCACGGGTGGAGGACAGGCTGGGAATGATGGGAACATAGTCACCCAACAATGAATGGGGAGGCTATGAGGCACATACTTCCTCTGGGTGCCCATCCACCAGCAGCTTGGAGTACCCTGCCTCACTGCTCAGAGACTGACCAAGGAGTAGTCACTCACTAGAGGCTGCATGAACTCTGATCCTGAATCTCTGACTCTCTTTCAGTTCACTAGTGAGTATAAGAGCTGTTCTCCACTGGACAGAAAGTATTATAGAGGCAGTGGCCACTGAATGAAGAAGTGATGGTAGAAGGGAACACTGCTGGCTTCTTTGCCTGGAGCACAGGCTCTGGATGATCAGAACTATGTAGCTGTGCAAGATAAAATGCAACTGAGGAGATATTTGCACTTTTTCAAAAATGTATGCTCTTTTCTTCCCCTACATCATCACCTGGTAGTACACCAGAGATTATTTTTATAAAAAGTTCCAGGGTTGTTGCCAATATCTCTTCAATTAAATAGCAGTGTTACAACACTATGGTAATTCCCAGAGGAAAAGGGGGCTGGGGGGAGGTAGAAGAGGGTCAAGGAAATGATGATGAAGGAGACTTGACTTTGAGTGGTGAACACACAATACAATATACAGATGATGTATTATAGAATTATATACTTGAAACCTATGTAATTTTATTAACCAATGTCATCCCAATAAATTCAATAAAAATGTTTTTAAATAAAAAAATAGTAGTGCCTAAGAGTCCAACCAAGATTAATGAAGCCCACTAGAGTCTGCTTCTCCACTGATTAATACTAAAAGCTCTAGACAGAATACAAAAAAAAAAAAATCTGAAAGTAAAAGCCCAAAATATGAAATATTATCCTTATGAGGGTGAATTTTACAATTTTTTTTCTTCTTTTCTCTTCCAGCTTTGTCTGAGGATGGTGCCAATTGAGAACTACACTAGGTGTTTCTGCAACAATGACTACAAAAAAACCTGTCTTTCTGGCTATAACATCAAGGCCCCTGCAACCTCCAGAAAGCAGAGGGAAAATTCTCCCCCTGTCCCCACATTCTCTCTCCTGGCTCTGCCCGGAGGCCAGAAGTAGGTGCTAACTACAGGACAGCTGCAGTGCTGAGACAGCTAGCATCTAATAAAACCCCTATAGGAAATATATAAAGCAACAGACAAAAAGGAGGAATCCGCAATAATACAACAGTAAGGGATTTTAATACCACACATCAATGGACAGATCATTCAGAAAATTAATTAGGAAATAATGGCCTCAAACATCACATTAGACAAGATTGACTTAGTAGACATATATAGAACATTTAATCCTAAAACTGCAGAATACACTTTTTTCCAAGTACACATAGAACAAAACAAGCTTCAATAAATTCAAGAAGACAAATCATATCAAGCATCTTTTCCAAATACAATGGCATGAAACTAGAAATCATTACAGGAAGAAAACTGGAAAAACACAAGTATAGGGTGGGACAAAAGTAGGTTTACAGTAATGAATATGCAAAACACAGTTTATTCTTGTATTATTATTTACTGGTTACTGTATTATTTTCCATACAAAGAACTGTAAGTCTCCTTTTGCCCACTCTGCATGTGGAGACTAAACAGCATGCAACCAATGGCTCAAAGAGAAAAATCAAATTTTTAAAGAACTATCTTGAAACAACAAATGAAAACACAACTTTTCAGAAGTAATGGGATGCAGCAAGAGCAGTTAGTTCTAAGAGAAGTTTATAGCAAAAGAACAAACAAAACTCAAAGTAAAGAGAAGTAAATAGTGAAGATCAAAACAGAAATAAAGTAGAAATTTAAAAAATAATAGAAAAGATCAATAAAACTAAGAGCTAGTTGTTTAAAAAGACAAATAAAATAAACCTTTAGTAAAATTCATTGAGGAAAAAACAGAGTGCCTAATTACATAAAATTGTAAATGAAAGGAAGAGAATTTACAACCAACACCACAGAAATACAAAACATCAGTAAAGAATACTATGAACAAATTCAATAATCTAAAAGAGTTGGATATATTTCTAGAAGTATATAACTGAACCAAGAAGAAATACTAAACCTAAATGGACCAATTACTAGCAATGAAATTGAAGCAGTAATAAAAACAAATGCACAACAAATAAAACTCCAGGACCAGATGGCTTCACAAGCGAAATCTACCAAACATTCAAACAACTAATGCCTATCCTTTTTAAAACTATTTCAAAAATTTGCAGTCCTGGACAGTGCGGCTCAGTTAGCTGGAACGTTATCCCCTAACTGAAAGGTTGGGGGCTCAATTCCCAGTCAGGGAATACATCTAGGTTTCAGGTATGATCCCAGTCCAGGCACATGATACCCAATGGGAGGCAACCAACTGATGCTTCTTTCTTGCATCAATGTTTCTCTCTCCCTAAAAGCAATGAAAACAAAATGTCCTCAGGTGAGGGTGAAAAAAAAATTTGTAAAGGAATACTTACAAACTCATTCTACAAAGCTAGCTTCACCTTGACACCAAAATTAGATAAAAACCTTACCAAAAAAAAAATTGCAGGCCAATACACTTGGCGAACACAGATGCAAAAATTCTGAACAATATTAACAAACTTAAATCAACATTACATAGATGATATACTATAAACAAGTGGGATTCATCTCAGGGGTGCAAGGAAGGTCCAATATCTGTAAATCAATTAATGCAATACATTAACAAAACAAAGAATAAAAGCCATATGATCATCTCAACTTATGTAGAAAAAGCACAACAAAAGTCAACATCCTTTTATGACATAAATGCTCAACAAAGTTAATATAGGAGGAATATATCTACATATAATAAAGTCCATTTATGACAAACCCACAGCTAATATCATATCCAACAGTAAAAAGCTGAAAGCCTTCCTCTAACATGAGGAACAAGACAAAGATGCCCACTAAACGACACTTCTATTCAACATGTATCAAGTCCTAGCCACAGTATTCAGACAAGACAAAGAAATAAAAGGCATTCATATCAGGAAGAAAGAAGTAAAACTCATTATTTGCAGATGACATGATGGTATACACAGAACACTCTAGACTCCAAAATCTATTAGAATAAATGACCTCAGTAAAGTTGCAGACATAAAATACACCGAAATCTGTAGTGTTTCTATACACCAATAATGAACAATCAGAAAAAGAAATTAAGAAAGCAATCCAATTTACAATTGCATCAGACATTATGAAATACCTTGGAATAAATTTAACCAAAGAGGTGAAACATCTGTACTCTGAAAACTGTTAAGACACTGAAGAAAGAAACTGAACAAGATACAAATAAGTCGAACATACACCTTGCTCATGGATTGGAAGAGCTAATATCATTAAAATGTCCTTACTACCTGAAACAATACACAGATTCAATGCAATCCCTATTAAAATACCAATGCGTTCTTATCAGAATTAAAACTACTAATCCTCAAATTTATATGGAACCACAAAGGAACTGGAACAGCTAAAGAAAGCATAAGAGAAGACGAAGTGGGAGGTATCATCCTCCTTGATATCAAACTATACTACAAAGCTACAATATTATACTGGCATAAAAACAGATACACATAGATTAATGAAATAGAGTAGAAAGCCCAGAAATAATCCTCACTTATATAGTCAATCTATGACAAAGGAGGCAAGGACATGTAAAGGGTAAAGAGAGCCTCTTCAATAAGTGGTGGTTGCAAAACGGGATACACACACACACACATTGGGTTGGTCAAAAAGTTTAGTTTTTTTCCCAAAATGGCTCTAGTAATGCTTAGTTGTCTTTAACTTCATTCAACACAATTTGTTAGACTGTATTGTGACAGCTGTCATATGAGTGTGCACTTAAAAAAAGTTATCAAAATTGGTGAATTTTTGTGTTGTCATTTTAATACTGAAGATGGAAGAAAATAAGCAGCATTTTCAGCATATTATGCATTATTATTTCAAGAAAGGTAAAAACGCTGTTGAAATGCAAAAAAAAGATTTGTGCAATGTATGGAGAAGGTGTTGTGAGTGATCCAATGTGTCAAAAGTGGCTTGTGAACTTTCGTGCTGCAGGCTTCTTGCTGGATGATGCTCCATGGTTGGATAGGTACACCAGTTAGGTTGATAGCAATCAATCAAGACATAAATTGAGAATGATCAGCATTATACCATGTGGGAGGTAGCCAACATACTGAAATATCCAAATTAATCAAGTTACTGGTGAAAATGAAAAATGTGTCTTTTACAAAAAAACTAAATGGACTTTTTGGCCAACCCAATATAAAACAACAACAACAAAATGAGACCACTTTCTTACACCATGTACAAAAATAAACTCAAAACTGATTAAAGATCTGAATGTTAGACCTGAGATTATAAAACTCCTAAGAGAAAACACTGACAGTAAACTGACACAATTTGTAGCAATATCTCTTTGGATATATCTCCTCAAGCAAAGGAATCAAAAGAAAAAATAAACAAATGGGACTACATCAAACTAAAGTTTTTGCACAGTGAAAGATATCATTAACAAAACAAAAAGACAACCTACTGAATGGAAGAAAATATCCATAAATGATATACCCAATAAAGGGTTAATATCTAAAATATATAAGGAACTCACACAAAATACCCCCCCCAAAAAAAAGAAAGAAAAGAAAAAAGAAAAGAAAAACCAAAAAGTCCAATTAAAAATTTGGCAGAGGACCTAGACAGACATTTCTCCCAAGAGGACATACAGATGACCAACAGACATGAAAAGATATTCAACATTACTAACAGGGAATTGCAAGTTAAAACCACAATTTGATGTCACTTCACACCTGTCAGAATAAATCAACCAATAAAAAGTGCTGGTAAGGATGTGGAGGAAAGGGAACACTTGTAAATTGTCCATGAGATTGTAAATTTGTGAAGCAACTATGGACAACTATGGAGAATCCTCAAAAAATCAGAAGTCAATTTTTCTGCCTCTGTTATGCAACATGGATATTTTCTAATGATTTATCTTCAAGTTCACTGACTTTTATCTCAAGAACCTAAAGGTTCTAAAGGCCTAAAGGGCCTAAAATTACACCCTTCTTGTAAGCTAGTAAAAAAACTTGTTTTATGGTGACTGGAAGACATGATACAGAACTTTACTACAAAGCACGACAAGCAGAATGAGTGTCACGTTTGCAACAATTTCCCTTGCCCTTCCCTTGCCAGGGTGGCCACTTGCCAGGGTGGCAAGACGGAGGGCCCAGGCTGATACTGCACTGCTTTGGTTGTGTCACAGCTGAGGAACCCAAGTTTAGAGAACCCAAATCACTTATAATAGGCAATAAATCTGCCTATTTTTCGCTCCAAAGGAGACATTATCTTTATTATACTAGATAGTACACAAACCTGGTCTTGCTTGGGAAAAGAGACACTTTTCTTTCTTCTAAGGCTGTTTCCCAGAAACATGGGCTTCTCTGAGAGTTTTAGCTGCCTGCACTGTCACACACTTTTGCTCAGCTTGGATCACCCTTGCAGAAAAGCAATAAAAGAAGGCAGAGAAAAATACTAATAAGAATTTCTGTTATCTATTCTTTAGACTACTGGGTTTTCTTTTTTTGGTTCTGCTGGACAGAATAGTAGATGTTCTCTTGGGGGTTTTATTTTTATTCCCCCACTGATGTCATTTTTAACATAATACATGACAGGCATATAACTCTGAGATATATTTGTGATATTTAAGGAGATCACTTCAGGAGATACAGGATTTAGGTGCTACCTGGAGCCATTTACATTTACCATAATCACAATTCAGCTGAGCTTTTTTTGTTTGTTTGTTTGTTTGCTTGTTTAATTCTCATACTACCACCCCCTTCCCTTTGGCAACCATCAGCTAGTTCAATTTTGTTCTGTTACTCACTCATTTTTTTTTTTTAGATTCCACATATAAGTGAGACCATACAGTATTTGTCTTTCTTTGTCTGACTTATTTTACTTAGCATAATTACCCTTTAGGTCCATCCATGATGTCATAAATGAAAAGATTGCATTCTTTTTTATTGCTGAATAATATTCCAGTGTGTGTATGTTATTACATCTTCTTCATCCATTCATCTATTGATGGGCATACAGGTTGATTCCACACTTGACTATTACTAGTAATGCTGCAAACTATAACATAAAAGAAGGGAGGTAAATGGACCTATATCATTGTAAGGCTCAGCATTTAATTTGTAGAAATACAATATTCACTCTAGTTGGACTATAAATGGTTAGATATATATTGTAATGCCTAAAATAATAACTTTAAAATATATATTTATAGATAGGCAAAGGAGATAAAGTAAAACATCTACTAGATACATTAAAATGGAATACTAACAAACACTAAACTAATACAAAAGAAGGGAGAAAAGGGAAACTAGAAAAACAGTATACAAATAAAGTGGTAGATCTCATCCAACCTCACCAATAATTATAGTAAATGTAAACAGTCTAAACATACCAATTAGATGTGGCCAGACTGGATATAAAAATAACAATACATAAGAATACGCTGCCTATAAATAACCTACTTTACAGATGCAGATGAGAGCTGGAGTGCTACATTTGACTTCAGGTGAAGAAGACTTCAGAATAAGGAGTATTACCAACAATAATAATGTGATAAAAGGATCAATTTACCAAAAAAATTGTAACAATGCTAAATGTCTATGTGTTTAACAACAGAGCTTCAATAGACATGAAGTTAAAACTGATCTAAAAGAAAAAGGAAAACGGAAAACATTAAAATGTATGATTTTACTTGAAGATTTTAACTCTCTTCTCTCAGTAAATGACAGAACAGATAATAAGAAAAGACAGATACCTGTAAAATACTATCAACTAACTTGACTTGACAGTTATAGAACACTCCAACAATAACATTACACTATACACATTCTTTTCAAGTGTACAAAGAACAGGCACCATAATAAACCATACTCTGGGTCATAAGACAAGCCTTAATAAATTTAAAAGAACTGAAATCATAAAATAATGATCATAATCAAATTCAACTAAAAATCAGTAACAGAAAGTGACCCAGAAAACCCTCCAAATTTGGAAGTTAATACACTTCTAACTAAACCATATGTCAAATAGGAAGTCACAAGGGAAACTAGAAAATAGTTTAAACTGAATGAAAAGAAAAATATCAAAAATTTTGGGATGTAATTAAAGTGGTAAAAAAGTGGTCTCAAATCAAAAATCTGACTCTTTGAAAAGATTCCAATAAAATGACAAACCTTTACCAAGATTAAAATAAATGAATAAATAAAGAAGCAAGCAAAGACACAAATTACCAATATCAGTAATGACAAGGGACATGAATCACCCACAGATCCCACCGACATGGTAAGGGAGTATTATGAAAAAATCTATGCCCCCAAATTTCTCAATTTTTAATGGACAAATTCCTTGAAAGACACATACTACACCAAAATTCACCAAGAAGTCCTCTATCTATTAAAGGTACTGAATTTATAATCAAAAGTCTTCCAACAAACAAAACTACATGTTAAGATGACTCCTCTAGTGAGCTCTATCATTTAAAGAAGACATAAAACTAACTTCAACTCCTTCAAGAATATATAAGAGGAATAAAACAACTGAATTCATTTAATGAGGTCAGCACTAGTGATACCAATATCAAGAAAACACATGACAAATAGGAGAAAACAGTGCAAATATCTGTCACGACCATGTATACAAGAGCCTAAACAAAAAAATAGCAAACTGAATCCAGATGTGTGTGTATATATATATACACACATATAAATATATACACACATACATACAAACAAAATTATGACTATGCGTAGTTTATCCTGGGAATGTGGGTTTATTCAACAACTGAATTCAATGTAATCCACTTTATCAAAAAACTAAAGAAAACTTGTCCTGGCCAGTGTGGTTCAGTTGATTAGACGTCATCCCATAAAATGAAAGGTCGTGGGTTCAATTCCCAGTCAGGGCACATGCCTAGGCTGTGGGTTAGGTCTCCAGTCGGTGTGCATGCAGGAGGCAATTGATAGATGTTTCTCTCTCACATTGATGTTTCTTCCCCTCTCTTTTTCTATCCCTTTCCCAAATAAATAAATAAAGCAAGCATGCATGTCCTAGGGTGAGGATAAAAAAATACCTAAAGAAAAAACTATATGACCATCTTATTAGATGCAAAAAAGCATTTGCCAAAATCAACATCCATTCATGGATACAAAATTTCAGAAAACTAGGAATAGAAGGGATCTCCTTTAACACCTACAAAGACAATTAATGAATAACTTAGTATTTAAGCAAGAAAAAATGAGTATGTTCCTCCTATAACCAGGAAAGGTGAAAGGATATCCAGACTCACTGCTTCTATTCAATATAATACTGGTGGCCCTAGTTAGTGCTTTAAGGCAAGATTTTTAAAAAGGCATAAAGAAGGAAGGAAGGAAGGAAGGAATGCAGGGAGGGAGGGAAGGAGGGAGGGAATAAACTCTAATCACAGATAACATGATTATCTACCCAGAAAAACCCCAAGGACGCTATAAAAAACCTAGTAGAACTAATGAGTGCTTAGCACAGTTGCAGGAAATGGGGTCAATATGCCACCCATGAGCAAATGTAGAAAGAAATAAAAGTATCATAAACCCATGGAACACAGAGGTATAAACTAAGAACATACATGCTAGATCTGTATGCAGAGAACTATATACACTGATGAAAATCAAGTAAGATATATAGAGATGAAGAAAAATAGTATTCTTATGGCTTAAAGGCTCGATATTGTTAATGTTAATTCTCCCTAAACTAATAAATGGCAGAAATTAATAAACTGATTATAAAATTCTATGGCAAGGCAAAAAAACTGTAATAGTCAAGACAATTTTGAAAAGAAGGGTCAGTGGATTCACACTACTTGATTTCAAGACTAAGTCACAGTAATCAAGGTAGCCTAAAACTGGCAAAAGGACGGTCAATAGATCAATGCACAGAATAGAGTCCAGAAATAGACCCACACATATATGCTCAATTGATTTTTGACGAAGAGGCAAAACCAATCCAATGGAGAAACTTTCTGAGTCTCAGTGCTTCTTTAACTTAGCATAAAGCACCTGAGATTCAACAATGTTGTTGGGTGTATTCCAAAATACTATCAACCAACTTGATGTGACATTTATAGAACATTCCACCCAATATCAGACTATGTATTCTTTTCAAATGCACATATAGTATTTACCATGACAGAACATATTCTGAGTCATAAAATAAACCTTAAGCATGATTACCTCTCAACAAATGGTGGTGGAACAACTGTATATCTACCTGCAAAAATAATGAATCTCAACTCTTACGAAAACTAACTCAAGATGAATCCCAGTCCTATATGTACAATCTAAAACTATAAAACTTCTAGAGGAAAACATAAGCAAGCCCTTGTGACCCTGGGTTAATGTTAGCAGAGGATTTCATATGTGACATATAAAGTACTATCAAAAAAGAAAGGATAACTTGAACTTCACCAAAATAACAAACTTTGTTCTGTGAAAGATACTGTTATTAGCATAAAAAGACAAGCCACAGGCTGGGAAAAAAATATCTGCCATGGTATTTCTATTTCGAATACATAAAAATTTCTCAAAACTCAATGAGGAAACCCAATTTTTAAAATGTGCAAAAGATGTGGAAAGACATCACCAGAGAAGATAATTTTCAGGGGGTGAATATATACACGAAAAGATGTTGGGGACCGCTTTGGGTGGTATCAAAGACTGTAGCCCTGCATGAGCAAGGCCTTGAAAGAGGCCCGTAAGTCTTGACCTGAACACCAGGAATGCTGGAGGCAGGCGTAACCTGATACTAGCCTTGAGGGTTCCCATGGGAGTTCAGGCCTAAAGAATGTATTATACCCCTTGAGGCTTGCTTTGCTCAGCCTTGTTGCCACGAATCAGATATCTAAATCCAAAGCAGGAGTGAACTCCTAATCTCACGAACCAAACCTCGCCTTAACCCCCTCAGGCGCCAGCATATCTAACAGACCCTGACCTGAGGCAGATCTCTGTGTTTCCTCAATTGTTATCTATAGATAATGTCTGTTTTCTATAACTATGGCCTTTAGACATTGATTGATGAGCTCTGCATACATATGTATACCCCTGAGCATAATGATCCCAATAAAAGCCGTGTAAGAGAAGGGCTCAGGGCATTCTCCACTAGAGGGAATCGCTGCCACCCCCTTTCCCACCAGAACAACAGATTGTGTCCAGAATGACTTACTTCTCAGCCCTGGCAGCCAGGAGAGTTCCGCTGGATGGGGCATTCCACAAAAAGATACTCAGCATGCTTAATCATCAGAGAACACGTATTAAAACTACAATGAGATAAACACTACACACTGACTAGAATGGTTCAAAAAATCAGTGGTGTGCTGGCAGATGTTTAGCAACCAGATTTCAGGAAGAGAAGACCCTGATTTTTAGCTTTGGCTGACTTCTGTGGTGTAAACATGTCCACTGTGCCTGATTACCCCTCACTTGTGAAGTTTGGAAAATATATACTTTCCCCCAGACAGATAGATACAATAGACATAATCTTCAACAGCATAGGAAAACAGTAAAATGTAGTAAAGGAATTAGGAAGTGACAAGTTTAAAGTATTTATTACCTTTGCTTTTAATGTAATTTAATTATAAATGTATATACTTTAATTTTTAACAATGTCTGTATTTACTAACCAGTTTACAAAATTACTGAAAATTAAACAATCATCTTTTGAATCTGTATAAACTAGCCTCAAGCTCACCACTACTTAAAATAAAAAAGTTATACTAACAAGTGCTGACAAGGATGCAGAACAATTAGACTTCTCATTCATTGTTGACTGCAAAATGATACAGCTGCTGTGGAAAAGAGTTTGTGGAAAAATTATAAAATTTTAATTATAAAATGATAAGATTTCAGAGATCAAATGAATGCATACCTAACCAGAGTCTAAAATAGACATATCTAGCTTCATACAAGGTTTCATGGGCTAGCTTACACGAAAATAACTTTTATCACATCAGGGAATACAGTAATATGCTTTTTTCTCAATGCATCATGCATTTCTTTTCATGAAACCACAATCAATTCTCAAAACACTATCCTATTGAATACAAGTAATATTATACCACAGCCATTAACTCATGGGACTAAAAGCAAATGACTTCACCTCCCTGAACCTTATCTCCATGGAACCTTTTTGAGAGAAACATTGGCAGTTTCTTATAAGTTATATACATATTAACCATACAACCCAGTACTCCTACCCTAAGTATATACACAAAAGAAATGGAAGCTGTGTTCATAAAAAGCCTGTACATAAATGTTCGTATTGGTTGGTTTTACTCATTAATGCCCCAAACTGGAAACAACAGAAATGTCCTTCAACAACAAACTGTGATATGTATATACAATTTATTCAATAAAAAAATAAATGAACTATTGATATATGCAATAACATTGATAAATCTCAGATGCTTTATGTCAAGTTACAGAAACTAGACTCAAGAAGTTTCACACTGTATGATTATTCCATTTACATGACATTCTGGAAAAGTCAAAACTATAGGGGGAAAAATGATCAGTGGTTATCAGATGCTAGGAGTGGAAGGGGTTAACTACATTAGAGAATTTTGGGGGGTGTGGGGGAATATGGAAGTGTTCCATATCTTGACTGAGGTGATAGTGAACTTTATTAAATTAAGGTAAATTTCATCTCAGCTAAAAACTATCATCACAGGAGGAGAAAACCCACAAGAGTTCAATTTCACAGGAATGTGTGCATTTGTAAAATTAACATTAAAGAATAATTTCAGCCCTGACCGGGTAGCTCAGGTTGCTTAGAATCTTTCTGATATGTCAAGGTTGCAGGTTTTATCTCCTCTCCAGTTAAGGCACATACAAGAAGCAACCAATGAATGAAGAAATTAATAACAAATCAATGTTTTTCTTTCTCTCTCTCCTTACCTCTCTCTTCAAAATCAATTAAAAATAAAGAATAACTTTATTCTTTTAAAGAAAAAAATTTGCAAAAGAATTGAGCATCTGTGCCTCATGCAACTTCACAAAACATTTTTTATAGGCACTAAATGTAATTCATTCTAAAGTTTTTAAATGTAATGGTTTCAAAGGAAAGGGATCAACAAAAATCAAACCTCTTCATAAATCTCCATGCTGCTGCCTTTAAATACCTGTACACAAAATGTTTATTTTTCTCTGAAACATCTGTAATTCACAATAAAATTAAAAAAAAATACATTTCAAGTTTAAGACCTATCTAAGATTAGAAAACACAATTAAGAAAACAGCCCTGGCTGGCATAGCTCAGTGGATTGAGCGCAGGCTGCAAACCAAAGCATCGCAGGTTCGATTCCCAGTCAGGGCACATGTCTGGGTTGCAGGCCAGGTCCCCAGCAACCACACATTGATGTTTCTCTCTCTCTCTTTCTCCCTCCCTTCCCTCTCTAAAAATGAATAAATAAAATCTTAAAAAACAAACAAACAACAAATTACACCCTGTTGCAGTGGGACAACAGATATTACATTTTAGTTCCTCTTTATCAAGCTAGAGTCTCTACTTACTCTTAATGTTATCCATTTTCAGGGTTCCAAAGATCATCTCGATGCACTTAAGTCACTCCAGTCTTCTCTAGTATTTCTGTATACTATGCATACTTTATGCATGCTTCACGTATCACCTGGTACTACATGTATCACCTGGTACTACAGGTTTTTGGTCACACAGCTACATCTATATATCGACTCCTATTGAGGGCAGGGACTATATTTCCACACAGCGTCTGGTTTAGTGTTATTCAGTAAATTTATGGCAGACTCCAAATCTACTTCTCCAGCTCATCCAGCATTTTCTAGCTATCTAATGTTACCTTCATTAGTGTATTATAATCCCAAATGAAATAAACTCATAATTTCTTCTCCTAAAAATCACCTGAAGGACTATAAATCCTAAAATGTCTACCCTTTACTCTGCTATTGCATCAATTTCCTTTTCTCCTTTTTTATTTTTACTTTCTTCTTGAGGCCTTTAACCTCACACTAAAATATCTTCCATCTAATCAACCTAACAATTATAACTCCCACTCAAATTTATCCCTTGGACTTCTGGCATATTAATATTCCCAGGTGATTTTGTTACTGTCACACAAACCTTACACAGCTTTCACCCACCCACACAACAAATTCCAAATCCCTTTAAAATCTTACCACATAGAAAACCTGTGATATCCTACAGTCAGCATTCTGAATTACTCATGGTTCCCTAGAGTATGGACTAAACCTTAAGTGATCCTTGCCATTCTCCCTCTTTGAAATTTCATTCTACCCTTCAAGCTCTCTCTTAAATATCACATCCTCACTGAGTGTTTCTCAGCCAACAAAAACATTCACTGTTCACCTACTCTGTGGCAATAACAATAAGAATCTCTGCATTTCACTGGTATTTTCAGTGAAAACTGGTTGTGTTTCCAGGTCATATAATCCCAGTCCATCTATATCAGATTTATGTATGCCTCCTTCTTCTCCACTGGAGATTTTTGTCCTCAAAGACTTGAAGTATCTTGCTGATATGTGCATTCCCATGATCACCTAAACAGTAGCACAGAGTATATACTCAAGTATTTACTGAAGTGAACTAAGTATGGTATCTTCAGAGTATTTACAGCATGGGATTACATGATGGGAAAGTAATTCTAAGACCTCTGAGTCTCCAAACTGGAAATTTCACTTGAAATGCTCTATAAACTCTATCATGTGAAAGGAAGCCGTGGTCCTCATCTTAACTTCAGCTGTCCCTTAGATCTGAGTGTTAGTATAAGAACCAGGTGTAAACATCTATAGTCAACTGATTTTGGACAAGGGTGCCAAGACCATTCAATGGGGAAACAACAATCTTTTCAACAAATGGTGCTGAGACAACTGGATTGCCACATGCAAAAGAATGAGGTTAGATCCTTACTTCTTACCATATATAAAAATTAATTCAAAACAGATTAAAGACCTAAATGTAAGAGCCAAAACTATTAAATTCTTAGAAGAAAACGTGATCTTGGATTTGGCAAAGGATTCTTATATAGGACACTGAAAGCATGAGCAACAAAATAAAAAAGGGGACTTGACTGAAGTTTTTGTGCTTCGAAGACCATCATAAATAAAAGACAACCCACAGAATAGGAGAAAATGTCTGCAAATCATGTTATCTGTTTAAAAAAAAAACTTGTATCTAGACTATATAAAGAATTCTTACAACTCAATAACAACCCAGTTAAAAATTAGCAAAGGATCTAAACAGAAATTTCTCCAAAGAAGATACACATAGGGCCAGTACACACAAGAAAAGACATATGACATCATGAGTCATCAGGAAAATGTAATCAAAACCATACTAAGAAACCACTTCATACTCATTAAAATAGAATAAAAAACATAAGAACAAGTGTGGTGAGGATGTGGAGAAACTGCTACCCTCACATACGGCTGGTAGAAATGTAAAATGACGTGGCCACTTCGACAAACCAGTCCGGCAATTCTTCAAATGATTAAATGTGGAGTTACCTCATGACCCAGTAATTCTTTTTGTTCATGAATGTTTATTGCAGCATTATTTGTAATAGCCAAAATGTGTAAACAACCCAAATGTCCATCAACTGACAAATGGACAAACAAAAAGTGGTACAGCCACATAGTAGAATATTATTTAGGCATAAAAAAGAATTAAGGAGTCTTTGAAAACATTATGCTCCATGAAAAAAGTCAGTCACTAAAGACTACATACTATATGATTTCATTCATACAAAGTCCAGAGTAGGGAAGACTATAGAGACAGAAAAGAAGATAGTGGTAGCTTAAGGTTGGGATCAGAGGGGTTTGAGGAATGGGAGCAGGAGGTAATAGTTAAGGGTATGGGTTTTTTTAATTTATTTTCTTTAGTGATGAAAATGGTCTAAAACAATTATGATGATGATGGCATATATCTGTGAATGTACTAAAATCCATTAAATTGCACATACTAAATGGATACATTGTATGGTATATGAATTGTATCTCAACAAAGCTACTTTTAAAGATTATATTTATTTATGATTTAGAGAGAGGGGAAGGGAGGGAGAAAGGGAGGGAAATAAACATCAATGTGGGGAGAAACATTGATCAGTTGTATATACCCTGACCAGGAAATGAACCCAAAACCCAGGCAAATACCCTAACTGGAATTGAACTGGTGACCTTCTACTTTGTAGAACCACACCCAACCAACTGAACCACACTGGTCAGGGATATCAACAAAGCTGGTTTTTAAAAAAAGTGCAGGCATTTGATATAAATTTCCTGAGTTTATTATTTTTCAGGTGCTGTCTTATCACTACATGCCTCTTTAGGATAAGTACCTTTTAAGCTTAGGGTTGTATCTTTTAAGGAAAAGAGAATACTTCTAAACAATGTAAAGCTTTGCTTCTCAGGTATCAAAGAAGAAGATGGCTTTTGTCAGTCCCTCCCCCATTCCCTTCTGTGCCTCCGATGTTGGCCTCCCATCACTTCGTTCCATAATCACAACAGAAACATGCACTGGGGTTTTATTATGCCTTATTTACTGAATACAGCTTTATGTGACTGTTCTTAAATTTTGAAAGGAAAGGAGCTTAATATTGAGTTTAAAATATAGGGTTCATATACACTAAATTGTACAGTCACTGCAAATTTAACAATTATGACATAAAAGTTGTCTATAGTTTGATTTTCACTTATATGGATTTCAATTGATTTTTTTCCCATCAAATGCCTTTACAGAAGTTTCTACATGAACAATATAATTTAAAAAATCCTAACTTATGTTTTTAAAATTGAAAATCACTAATTTATATGTCTTACTTTCAATTTACAGCTAGATGATAACTATTTTCTTAGGTAACAACTATTTGAAGTAGATGATCTGGATCACAATCACCAGGAATTTTGTCACTAACTAACTCATTGTTGTCTATAAACCAGAAGCAATGTAATTAAGGACAGTTGGTTAAAAATGTAGAATACTAGGCTCATTCCAGTCCTACAGAATCAGAATTTGCACTTCAGTAAGATCCCTAAGTAACTTGTGTATAAAGTTTGAAAAGCACCGACCCAGAGCATTTATTAAACATGCAGATTCCAATGAGGCAAAGGCATGTGCATTTCAAACAAGTATCCTATGGTTTCTGCTGCACACTGAAATATAAGAACTGTTTACAAGAAAAGTGAAGTATTGAAAGAACATCCCTTTAGGGATATTTTGGTATATCAAGAAATACTGTTATCTAGCATTTCCCGTATAGAAGAGCGCAAAAAAAAAATCTATACTCCCTTACAATTAATAACCTGAATCAGTCTACGAAATAAGGGATTTAGATGAACAATCAAAACCAACTTTATTTACAGCTTTCACAATGCACTAACCAAGATAAATGTACTCATACTCAAATTCTGTAGATATTTACTGGAAAAAAGTCAAATACCTTATTAAAAAGTTCCATCCAAATGGAAACATATTATAATTCCTTTTACTGAACTCCAAAACATGTCAACTAAACAGAATGATGAGTTCACAGTACTCTAGTTTACACTAGGTCACTGAATTTTCTACTGAACCTTGCTAGTGGAAAACCTCTGTTGCCCTCGAAAGCAATACAGGGCCTAGGATCCCACAGACATTAACTTTCAATACAGTGGCTGAATAGTTGTATAAAGGGCCAAAAGGATACTAACCCCCAAAGGTAATTTGTTCTGTACGATCATTTTTACTAATTCTTAGGAGATGCTGGTTTTGACAACCCAGCAAACATTTACTAAATGCAAATGTTCAAGGTTTTGTGTACAACACAATGATGAAGGCACTATCCTCAGCCTGGGCAAGCACGTGATCTGAGGGGAGGTAGGGTTTGGCCAACATCTGCAAATACAATTAGCAGAACGTGATCAGTGCTGAAAATGTTTCCCATAAGTTAGTTCCCAGTTGCAGATAACTGAACTTCAAATAACAGATATTTTACAGTAATTTCCAACTGATTTGATGCAGAGCTGAACAAGCCAAGAAAGCTTATTCACAAGCAGATTACAAGGAAGTAAAGCCTGAGGTAAACAAACAATCCTCTGGAAAGCATGCTTACATTTTACTACATACACACACACTTAAAACTGGACAATGAGGTGTACGTGCTTTCTTCAAATGCAAAGACACTAAACATGAACTGGATGCAGGAGACCCAATACAGTTAAGTTCATAGAGGGTGTTTCCTTTGACAAAAACAGGAACTCTCAATTTCAGAGATCGCTGACCATGCGAGAAAAGAGGAAAAGGGAGTGAGGGCCTGTTTTTACTTGTCCCCTGGTAACTTAAAAAAACACACACACACACAACAGTTTCCTGGACTACTTCTTCCCTACAACTTTATGTTTTACAAATACTATGATCCTTTAAAAAAAATCTAGGACTAAAGAAGACAACAAAATCGGTCAAATGAATTTACCTACTTAATAATTCAAAAAAGAGGCACCACCTTCAAGGGGAACTGGCACTGCGTGAAAGGCCATGACTGGGGAACGTGCACCCACGGACTCCCTCCAGACGTTGGGTCACTTAGCGCTCACTTCACTGCTCTCCCCTCTCAGGGGCACATCATCCCTAGGGGAGGGAAAAGCAAGCACCTTTCCAAACAGGCTGCACAGGGAAGAGTGATGAGGTTTACTCAGACCCAGGACAAAACCTTCTCTGGTCTAGAAGAGGTGCAAGTGACACCTACGAAGGCCAGTGTAACAGGAAAAGGACACAGCGAGCTCTGTCAGATCCCTGCTCCTCTGGGGATATGGTCAGAGCCCGGGCCGTCGGCTGCTCTGAGGAGGCCTAGCCACCCAGGCCAACTCCAGCCCACTGACAGGTGCCCCAGGTGGGGTCCGTGTCACAGGTGTCTTCCCGATTAGGTCCTTGCAAACCCAAGGGGGTGGGGAGGGGTAAACCAGGGCAGGGAAAAGCCACCTAAAAGGTAAGACGCAAGGTAGAATGCCGCACACACGGTGACGCGGTCTCACCTCTAGGGTGGAAACAGTGCTGGTGAAAAGGTCTTCTCCCTCCTCCTGCTCTTCGAAGTCGCTGGGCTTCCCGTCCCCCAGCGGAGGAGGCTCCCTCTCAGCCGCCATCTTCGCTTGCCCAGACGACTGCGCGAGCGGCCTCGCGGACCTGTCACGTGAGCACTCAAGATCTGGAAGCAGGCGGCGCGCTGGCCGCCCGGCTCCCCCGCCTCCCTAGCCGGCCTCTCGTGGCCCCGCCTCCAGCCTCGTGATGCACCTCCCGGAGCTCCTGGAGCTCACCCCCAAGCGTTTGCCTATTCCCACCTCCGCGTCTGGGTTTAGGCTCACTTTTCCCGCCCACTCGCTGTACTGAGTTTCGTGGAAGAAACTGGGACTTCTATTACCACATCACCTACTTAGCAGGAGTAGGCCAAATGATTTCTATTGGCGTTACTGGTTTTAAAACCTGCTTTAGGAAGTGGAAGAGCTGGGGAACCGCTTGAATATACCCATAAGAAGGACAAGATTGAGAATTGATGGAAGAGAGACATCTCATAAATCTCTCAAGTGTGTCCTATAGAACTTTGTGATGAGATGGAAATTTTCTGTATCAGTGCCATCTAATGGAATAGCCACAGGCCATGTGTGACCACTGAGCACTTGAAATGTGACTAGTGTGACTTTAATTTTACTTAATTTTAATTAATTTAAATCTAAATAGCCACAGGTGGTTAGAGGCTACCTAGTTCATAATGCAGCTCTAGATAAAAAAAAGACCCTGAATAATATGTTGTCTGAAGTTTATTACAATTTCATCATGGACTACACATTACAGGGTTTGGCAAAAGTAGATTTACAGTTGTTCCTATGTAAAATAATACAATAATTAATAAATAATAATACAAGAATAAAGTCTGTTTCATGAACTCACAACTCACTACTTTGGCCAGCCTTGTATTTTTCCTCGATTAAGAGAAAGGCAGGAAAAATGACAATTACAGAAATAAGTGGGAGATTGGTAAAAGCATCATACTTAATTCCCTCAGCCAATTACTAGCTCTTCATCATGAGAAAGACACTTAGAGACTTCAAGTTCCTTGTCAGTAAAATGGGAATGTTACTTAATCCTCCACTCCCCACATTGCGCTTTACAAATAAAGTACAAACTCTCAGCCCTGACTGGGCTGGTAGCCCTAGTTTCCACTGGCTATGTGCAAAACTGATGTAGCATCTCTGGAATTACTTTTCTTTTGGGTGCATTGGAGCAGGTTTTTCTAGTTGCTAAAATTTCTACTCCTAAATTTTAAAATTTCTATGATAATTTTCAAAAAAGCATTAACCCAAACCACAACTAATTTAAGAAAGTATACCAAGGTCCCGATGTTCTCTGAGTATATTTTATGCATGGGCCAATTGTCACTACCGTGCTACCATCACCATTGCTTTCTAGAGCCACTGCCAGAGGAGTGAGCTGCGGAGGCACATTCCCTGACCTGCACTCCACCACCATGGACAGTCTGAAGTCTGTTACTGAGCAGAAACTTCAACCTCTTCTGAAAGCTTGTAGCCTGATTTGAGGTGATTCCTCTCTGTATCCTTAATTTTTACCCATGCCTTTGTTTATTTCTTTTTTTTCTTTCATGCCTTTGTTTATTCTTACTATTTTTCTGTCTCATGCTATGGTCATTTATATTCTTCTTAGCTTATCTTTTTTACTAGACATTTGAATTAGTTAAAATATAGGTCCAGCTGCTTAAAACAGAGAACCAAATTAAAAGCAGCTTTAAAAATATAGTTTAATTATCCCACATGTAGTACCACAAAGGCTTTGTGAGATCATCCAGGGATTACAGATTCCTTCTGTTGTTCTGCCATCCCTAGGATGTAATCTCTACTTCATGGTCCAAGTTTGCTCAGGACCACAACTACATTCTAACTGGCAGAAAAGAAATAAAAATGAAGTGGATTGATATCTCCTTTCCTTGAAGGGCACAGTCCAGAAGTTGCACACACCACTTTTGTCCACATCCCCTTGATCAGCTTATTAGTTTCAAGGCCATCTCTAGCTACAGGAGACTAGAAAAATACAGTTGTTATTCCACCCCCTAAAAATAAGAGGTTTCCTACTCTAGAAGACATGGAAACTATTATAGGGAATCAGCAGTCTCTGTTTTAAAGCATTCATTCTCATCACAATAGCATACCTGGATTTTATTCTGAATAACCATTACTTTCTCACACTTGACCTGAAGTCTCCTCCAGCTCAGGAATAGAGTACATGACCTCCATCAGGCTTCAGCCAAACATAGCACTGAGTCAGCCCTACTCATTGGTGGGATGTCAGAATCAGCTGCATTTTCCCCAGACTCTCAACAGCATTGTCTTTATTTTCCTATTTAACCTAAATTCCATGAACCAGAATTGTAAGAATGTCTTGATATTTTTTCTCAGCTCTTTTTATCCTTGGCCCTTTGCTCTTCTGTTTTATCTTCTCTAAATTCAAAATTCAACCATTAACTTCTCTATTATACCCACATTACAAAGAGCTTTTGAAAAATAAAACCCAACTTTAACTGAAGATCCTATAAGTCCATTATTTCCAAACCCAAATTCACACTGCCTAGATACCATTGTTTCTTTTACAAATCCAGCAACTACTTTTTCCAGTAGAGGTTCTAAAAAGTCATTTTCTCCTCAAGTATTCCACCATGCTCTCATTTTCAATGACAAAATAAAATCTGCTGAATGAATCCTTCAGCCTTCAAGTATTACTGAAATTCTCTTCACTCTGTGCTTCTATCACTTGCTATGTATGTTTCTTTAATACTTATTATATCATCCTATAATCTTTGCTATTTTTCTATAACCCCTAATTGTCTGGAGGATTATTGTGTTCAGGGGCTATTTTCTGTTTGGCTTTGGATCCTGAGTAAGCCTGTATTAGTTGTCTATTCTTGTAAAACAAGTTACCAGAAATTCAGCAGCTTAAAAACACAAATATCTATTTTCTCATGATTCCTGTGGGTCAGAAATCCAGCTGTAACCTCAGTGCCCCTGACTCAGAGTCTTTACAAGGCCTGCAGTAAAGGTATCTACCAGAACTCCAGTGAATTCCAGACTCAACTGGAAGATTTGCTTCCAAACTGACTCCTGTGACTGGTGGCAAGCCTCGGATCCTTGCTGAATGTTGACTGGAGACACTAGTTCCTTACCTCATTAGCCTCTCCATTGGGCTGTTCGCATAACACGGGAGCTTGCTTCCTTCAGTATGAAGACTCTAAGACCCTCAAGGGAATCAGACAGCACCAAGAAAAGACAACAGAGGGTGAGCATGATAAAAGCCAGAGACTTGTCAAAACCTAATTTCAAAAGTGGCATCTCATTACTTTTGCTGTGTTCTGTTCATTAGAAACGCACACTCAAGGGGAGGGAATGGTGTGGATAAAAAGGAGTAGGGATCTTGGGGGTCACTTTAGATGTTACCACAAACCCACATGGTGTTTAATATGCCATAAAGTAGGTATCTTATTAGAGCCTTAAGTGAATAAATGAACGAATGTGTGTCACTTAGAATAGAAGGCTAAGTGGAAGATATAGATTTGGTAGTTAAAGCCACTAGTACATGAGAGGATCCAGGTAGTCTGGGAAGCACAGCCTTAAGGATCATTTAAGAAGTAGGCAAAGGGAGCAGAGCCAGAAAGAAAACTGAAAAGCAGCAGTCAGAGAGATAGGAAGCAATCCAGAAAAAAAGGCTATAAGTGAAGTAAAAGGACAAAGAAGAGACTGTTGGCATTATCAGTACCTTGGGTATATTAATAGGATGGTAACTGAAGAGAGTGACTACAGTAATTATTGAGTACAAAAAAGTGTACAGCAGCTTGTGATGGTTAATTTTGTGTGTGTCTACTTGGCTAGATAATGGCGCTCAGATACTGGGTCAAACATTATTCTGGATGTTTCCAAGAAGGTGTCCTTGGGATCCGATTAACATTTAAATAGAGGACTCTTAGTAAAGCAGATTACCCACCACAATGTGGGAGGAACTCATCCAATAAACTGAAGGCCTTAATAGAACCAAAACTGTTCTCTACTGAGCAAAAAGAAATTCTGCAAGCAAACTGCCTTTGGATTTGAATTGCAACTTTTGCCTGAGTCTCCAGCCTGTTGGTACTACTACAGTAGATTTTGGACTCACCATGCCTCCACAATTCTGTAAGCCAATTAGGCTTACAATAAATATCCCACTTTCTCTCTCCCCACCTCCATCACTCTTTCTCTCTCTCTCCATATATACTTGTTTTATATATATATATATAATTTATATATTATATATATAAATTTATATAAATAAATGTTATATATTCTATTATTACAGATATATTCCATTATAATGTAAAATATAAATTAAAATATTATATATTATATATAAAATTTATATGTACAAAATTTATATATAATATTTGGATAAATATAGTCTATTATAAAATATATTTATATTATATATAATCTATATATTACATATACAGAGAAAGGTCTGTCCAGAAGGTATCTAGCCATCTAATATGAAAAATAGAGACATTTATTGAAGAAGATACAAGAAATATTGTACATAGTCATTTGGATTATTTCTAGCCTTTAGTGATTATAAATAAAACTATAAATATCTGAATTAAAAAAAAGAAATATTGTACATAGGACAATGAGACCTCAGTCCCCTTCAAACTAGGTACCTTGGGACCTCACACAGTTCTCCCAATTACCATTAGTTGCCCTCTCATATTTTACTGAATCTCATTGACAGTCTGAAATCTCTTCCCTTTCAAAGGTGATTTAAGTTTTAGGAAAAACCAGAAGTCACAGGGTGCCAAATGTGGGCTTTCGGGGGTCTGAGTCACCTGAATGATTTGATGGTTTGCCAAAAATCTCTGCACAAGATGTGATGCATTAGTGGGTGCATTGTCATCACGAAGCTGCCATTCATCAGTAGCCCAAAGATTTGGACTTCTGAATCATGCCAATAATTTCTGCAGAGGAATATTCAAGCCTAACACAAAATTTGACACAGGTTTGTTCTTCTACTTACTCAGTTATTTTGAATGTGACAGTCACACAGTACACATACTCACCCAATGGCATATACTCCTCCATTGACTAGTACAATGAAGTCATCATGGTTTACACTCATGTGATTCCATTCTACTCTCCTTGGCTGCCAGGTTACATATATGTTGCACAAACTGTTCTCATTACAATGGCTGGACTTTTTCTGGACAAACTGCATATGTGTGTGTGCACACATCTACATATACCTTGTTGATACACACACACACTAGAATAGGTCAGTAACTTCTTGAAGAGATAGGTTTATTTTTGTGTGTGTACACTGGTTTTATTTCAATTAGAAAGATTTAAACATGTTTGTATATTTAGGGCAAGAAGTGAAAAGAGAGTAAGAGGTTGAAAATACGATATACAGAAATGTAATCATAAGGGATGAGATCTGAAAGCATACCAGTAGGAATAAAGAGCAAGTGGAGAATGCCTTTAAAAAGAAAAGGTATATTTCTTCCTCTGAAAATAGAGAGAGGGAGATTAGAGTTTGTATTAGCTATTTTTCATAATAAACCATCACAAAACTTAGTTGTTGAAAATGACAACCATATATTACCTCTCATGAGTCTTCAGGTCAGCAAAGCAGTTCTCCTGGACCAGATTAGGCAAATCTTGCCTTAGGGCTTGTTCATTTATCTGTGGTCAGCTAGGGATTGGCTAGGGGCTGGCCAGACAAGGCTGGTCTGGGCTAGCACAATTCAGCTCTGTTGAATGTGCCGTCATCCTCCTAGACTGAGATTCTTTCCAAAGCTATGACAGGGCTTCAAAAAAGAAGGTGGAGACACACAAGTGCTTTTTCAAGCCTTCACAAAAGAAAGTTTCACAGCAGAAACCAGGGGCAGAATGGGAAGATACTACAAAATTACAGAGCAAAAGGTATGGAAATCGGAGGCCATTAATTTGAGCCATTAATACAATCAGTTTACCAAAGGGTGGATCCATTTATAGACTTCTTTGTAAATATGGGCAGGAAATGGAAAGAATCCAATGCTAAGAGTAATATATTTTTATCCTATGGGGTAACAAAGATTAATTCCCAAGAAAAAAAGGAGGTCAGTATCAGCACAGGTAGCATGAGGAAACTGAAGAGTATTTTCAGTAGATCTCATGAAAAGTTTGGAGAGAACATTCACCAGAGACATATAAGGAACCGGCAGATAGTACTGGAAGCCTAAGTGAGGTGGAGACCATATGTTTCTGGTGGCAATAATCTCAACATTTGTGTGATTTTCCCCAATAGTCTAGCACTGGAGGTGTAGAAGAAGAGGTGGGTTGTTAGATTGATTCAAGGTTAGACATTTTTAGGATGGTATTGGTAGAGGGACAAGGGAGCCAAGGATTTTGAGGCCCCTCAACAGGGAGGAGTGGCCAGAAATAGGTGGTTTTCAATGACAGGGAGGGATAGCAGGTGGCATATATCTCAAAGAAGGAGACATTTTCCCCAAAGGTATGAAAAAGTGACAGTATGAAAGTGATATTTAGAATCCAATAGGAGCTATATTTTTTTGTGAAAAGTGGCATATTACACAAGGCAGGGAGACCAAAGGGATTTTCTGGGAGGAAATCTATGATATAAGAACATTTTTTGCATGGGCATTTGGGCATTAGGAGGCATAGTGAAAACAGCAAAGATGAAAGTCAGCTATGAATTAAAGGGTATGTAGGAGGTGAACGGAACAGGTCAAGAAGGCTCTGAAGAGACCTAATCCTGAAGGTAGCTTCTGGCGAATAAAGTGACATACTGGGTAGGAGCTATGAACAAAAAAGATTCATATGATGATCTTCTTCATGATTATGTTGGGAAAATACTTGCTTAACCAAATAATCATTTATTTGCTTAATTTTAACAATAGTTAAGTAAAAATATTTAAGCTTGTTATTGGAAGATAATAAAAGACAACATTTGTTGAAGGAAGTCAGTCAGTCAAGAATAGTGTTCTCTTTCTCACAGGTCATAAATGCAGACAAACTACCACTACTTTGTAAGTGTCAGTGATCCCCAGAGCAGTGATATTACCAACAGCTGTGAAATGGTTTTATAGTCGTGACCCCCATCCTTCAGCCCTTCAATGGCATCAGAGTCCTACAGACTTTCATTCTGTAGTTCTACATTCTTTTAAAATAACCATTTCTTATACTTCTGGCCAAAATGGAGGCATAGACACACTGTGCATCCTCACACAACCAAAAGAAAGACAACAACAAATTTAAAAACAAAAACAACCAGAAATGACAGAAAATCAAACTCTTTGGAAGTCCTACAACCGAGGAGGTAAAGAAGGAACATTCATCCAGACCAGTAGAAGGGGCGGAGATGGGCAGGTGGGTGGAGAAGACTCATGGCAAGGTGGCAGCTGGAGAACTAGGCGAGGTGGCAGCTTGCAAACTGGGCAGTCCCACGTTTGCATGTAGATAAACTGGGAAGAACAACTGGGGAGTGAGACAGACCGTGCAACCCAAGATTCCAGCGTGGGAAAATAAAGCCTCAAAACCTTTGACTGAAAACACCTGTGGGGGTTGCGGGAGTGGGAGAAACTCCCAGCCTCACAGGAGAGTTCATTGAAGAGACCCACAGGGTGCTAGAATGTACACAAACCCACCCACCAGGAATCAGCACCAGAAGGGCCCAATTTGCTCGTGGGTAGCAGGGGAAGTGACTGAAAGCTGGCAGAGAGTGGAGCAAGCTGCACTGGTCCCTCTTGGACTCCTCCCCCTCATATAGCATCACAACACAGCAACATGGGTTGCCCCACCCTGGTGAACACCTAAGGCTCTATCTCTTACTATGTAACAGGTGCGTCCAGACCGAAAAAGAAAATGGTCCAAATGAAAGAACAGATCAAAGCTCCAGAAAAAATACAACTAAACAACAAAAAGATAACCAATCTATCAGATGCAGAGTTCAAAACACTGGTAGTCAGGATGCTCATAGAAATGGTTTAGTATGTTTGCAAAACAGAGGAAAAGATGAAGGCTATGAAAAGTGAAATAAAGGAAAATGTACAGGGAGCCAACAGTGACAAGAAGGAAACCAGGACTCAAATCAATGGTTTGGAGCAGAAGGAAGAAAGAAACACTCACCCAGAACAGAAAGAAGAAACAAGAATTCAAAAAATGAGAAGAGGCTTAGGAACCTCCAGGACAACTTTAAACATTCCAACATCCGAATCATAGGGGTGCTAGAAGGAGAAGAGGAAGATCAAGAAATTGAAAACTTATTTGAACAAATACTGAAGGAGAACTTCCCCAATCTGGTAAAGGAAATAGACTTCTAGGAAGTCCGGAAAGCTCAGAGAGTCCCAAACAAGTTGTACCCAAAGAGGAACACACCAAGGCACATCATTATTACATTACCCAAAATTAAAGATAAGGAGAGAATCCTAAAAGCAGCGAGAGAAAAAGAGACAGTCACCTACAAAGGAGTTCCCATAAGACTATCAGCTGGTTTCTCAAAAGAAACCTTACAGGCTAGAAAGACGTATTCAAAGTCAGAAAAGGCAAGGACCTCCAAGATTACTCTATCCAGCAAAGCTTTCATTTAGAATGGAAGGGCAGATAAAGTGCTTCACAGATAAGGTCAGGTTAAAGGAGTTCATCATCACCAAGCCCTTATTATATGAAATGTTAAAGGGACTTATCTAAGAAAAAGAAGAAGAGAAAATATATGAACAGTAAAATGACAACAAACTCACAACTATTAACAACCCAACCTAAAAAAACAAGCAAACTAAGCAAACAACTAGAACAGGAACAGAATCACAGAAATGGATATCACAGGGAGGGTTATTAGTGGGAGAGTGGGAGGGAGAGAGAGGGGGAAGATAAAGGGAATAAGTATCATAGATGGTAGGTAGAACATAGACAGGGGGAGGTTAAGAATAGTATAGGAAATATAGAAGCCCAAGAACTTATATGTATGACCCATGGTCATGAACTAAAGGGAGGGGGATGCAGATGGAAGGGGGAGTGCAGGGTTGAGGGGAATAAAAGAGGGGAATGGGACAATCAGTAAAATATATTTAAAAAATTAAAAAAAAAATAATGTAACTGTTCCCTCACTTGTATTTCTTAAAGACCATAAAGGGAGAAGTGCAGATCTTCACAACACTTAAAAAAATCAACAAAAACCTTTATTCTTTCCCCTCCATTTTTTCTCATACTGCAAACTGTCCCCGTGCCCCTCTCACCCCAAAATGCCCCCACTCCCCCGCAAAACTCTCACCCTGTCTCTGGACCCATTCTTCCTGCTGCCCATTCCCCTGGTCACAGTGTCCATGGGTCCATTAATATAGTCACAGCCACCAGCTGGTTGGCCATGAGACCTGTACAGCAACATAAGACCCTGCCCCATGCTTAGTTTAATACTCTGATGTCATTGTCTTAAAATTCTTAACAATTTGGAACAAGGTCCCTGCAAATGATGTAGCTGCTCCTGACTCCAGTCTACCAGCTATGATCGCTCCAGAGGACAGTGGGAGGATTATGTGTCTCATGTCCCCCAGGGAAGACTAGTTTCCGCTCCACTCTCTGAGGAAAGACTTTTCCCCAGAGAATGGACTGAGTGGCTTTGGTGGCTTCGCCATGGCTCTCAACTCTCTACTTCTGAGAGGAACAGTAGTGAATGTTGTCAACATTTACACATTAATAATTTTTGTCTTATCACACATGCTTTAGAGGATAATTGGTCAATTTCATACATAAATTATGATGTGTGTGTGTGTTTGCTTAACTTTATGAGGACTGGAACATGTAAAGAAAGCCTTAAAGAAAATTTTCTAGCAGAATAGAACATTGGCAACAAAATAAGGAAAGGAATATTTGATATTTCCGAAAGATATGTTTATGGAACAGAATTCTGGGAACAGGGTTATTCACTTGGGTGGGCGAAGATAGAAGTGAAAACTATTACACATTGAGGAAAGACCTAAGGAAATAAGATACAGTGTCAGGGGTCAGGTAAAAACACTGGACCCAAACCAACACAAAATTAAAAAAACAAAAAAGTTACAGCAACTTCTTTTTAAAATTCTAGTCATGATTGAGTTTTTTGTCTTCCTGGACTGAAAAGATGCTCAGCATCACTAGCCATCAGAGAGATACAAATTAAAACCACAATGAGATACCACCTCACACCAGTCAGAATGGCCATCAAAAACAAATCAAATAAGTGTTGGAGAAGATGGGGAGAAAAGGGAACTCTAGTGCACTGTTGGTGGGAATTCAGACTGGTGCAGTCACTGTGGAAAACAGTATGGAGTTTCCTCAGAAAACTAAAAATGGAACTGCCTTTTGGCCCAGCAATTCCACTGCTGGGGTTATGCCCTAAGAGCCCTGAAACACCAATCCAAAAGAATTTATGCACCTCAATGTTCATAGCAGCACAATTTACAATAGCCAAGTGCTGGAATCAACTTAAGTGTCCATCAGCAAATGAATGGATCAAAAACCTGTGGTACATTTACACAACAGGATTCTAAGCAGCAGAAAGAAAGAAGGAGCTTATACTCTTTGTGACAGCAGGGATGGAACTGGAGAGCATTATGCTAAGTGAAATAATCCTGGCGGTGAGGGACAAATACTGTATGACCTCACCTGTAACTGGAACATAATCAACAAAAGAAAAAAGCAAAGAAAATATAGACTGAGTCATTGAAATTAAGAACAATCTAACAATAGCCAGAGGGGAGTGGCGAGGTGATGGGGGGGGGAGGGTTTTCAGGAACTACACTATAAAGGATACATGGAGAGAAAACCAAGGGGGAGGGTGGAAACAAGGGAGGGAGGTGGTTTTGGCTGGGGTGGGGAAAAAATGCAGACAGCTGTAATTAAATAACAATAAAATAATTTAAATTAAAAAAAAGTTCTAGTCACAAACCCGGTCTCTTACATCAGAGGCTTTCTTGTTCCAATGAAATTCCATCTCTTTGGCCTTCATTGCCCTTTACACAATACCTTACAGGTACTCCTCAATCAATAGTTGTTTGATGGGAAATAAATCTAAAAAAGGAATTCTTTTAGATCAAAGGAAGTAAACTGTCAGTCTGCAGGCTGACATGGATGGGTTTTATTTGCCCCATATTGTTTTTTTAAAAAAATATTTTTGATCACATGGGAATGTCTAAAAATCAGTAAATACCACACAAAACCCCATATTTCTGGCTTCTCTTTAAAAAATTAAAAGGCCTTGTTACATATAGTCTAGAACTATATGAGCATATGGTCTCCAGCTCACCATAGTCCCTACTTTACACTGTTGTACTCCCCACATGAATGCACTTCCACCCCCTGTAGCAAAGACTGTGAATTTGTCCTCCAAATCCACACCTACCCTATTCCTAAATAATATCAGTTTTTAGCAGACATCATGGCAATTAGAATAAAGAGAACTTTTCTTCCTATCATATAACCAGATGTAGTTATATGACTATGTACTTACCAGCCTACTTAGTTTTCTATTCAACTTCTGGGGAATGTCTTTAACAGGAGAAGACATGCCCCTTCCCCACTTTCTCCTTATGCAGGCTGGAATTCAGCTGTAATTGCTGGTGCTTCAACAGCCATCTTGGACCGTAAAGTAAACTTGGAACTGGTAAAGCAATAAAGTAGAGTGAACCTGACTCTCTGGTTCTGAGAATTTGTCACATCAGCCCAGGGATGCCTAACTCCAGGCTTTTACATCAGACAGAAATAATTTCTATCTTGTTTAAGCCATTGTTGTTTGGGAATGTCTGTCACATAGAACCAAACATAATGCTAAATAATACAACTGCAAATCATCTCTAATAAGCAAGATTTTTCTTGTTTATCATGACTATTATGATTAAAAAGGAAATACCATGAAAAATCACAGTCTGTGGGAAGAAGGATGTATGCAGTAGATCCCACAGTTTGGCAGTGGTAGCTGTACACTCCATGAATACAAGTTGGTTGAGCCTCCTCTGTCTCTGGTAATATTGTGCAGTAATAAAGCATGCACACTTTGCAGTTTCTGAATATCCCTATGCTTCAATTTCCTCATCTGTAAGATGAGGATAACAGAAATAGTAACTTCCTCAATGACTTCTTGGAAAGTTTAGATGAGATAATTCAAGTAGCCACAGAGATAAGTCTCATTCCTTAAATTCTAGGCAGATGAGACACAATGGTGGCCTGGAGGTGGGAAGGCACGTGGAATTAAAGAGAGGCTCATTTCATTTTTCTGCTCTTTCCACATCAAAAAGTATAAAAAAGTGTGGGAGTAATGCTGAAAAAAGTTTTTACTAGAAGATGAAAGAGTCCAGTGTGTTATTACTGCAAGCCGTCATATTTAAAGTTAAGATTGATAAGGGAATATTAAATCTTAATGTTTTTATATCACACTTAAATCATTCCTTAAAATCAGTGAAGCTGATGACAATTGAACATTTTCTTTCAAAGTACTATTATTAGTCAAATAAATTCTCAAAAGAGCCCTAAGTTTATTAAAAAACTTAATTTCTGCTGTTGGAGTGAGTCAGAATAGTTTTCATAAAATAAAGACAATGCACTTACAAAATATAGACATTTCTCCTTCTAGTAATAGAATAACTTCCATATATTTGTTTTTTTTTTATAAAACGAATTGTACCAGCAAATTAGAATCAGAAGAAATTCCATTATTTGGTAGTTTTCATTAAAATTTTTTCCTGAAGTCACTATCTAACCCTTTTCTATAAATTATCTTTAGTGAAGCCTAAAACTTTAAAAATATCATTAGTTGAAACTAAATACAGGGCTTAGAAAAAATAAAGGAGATGGTGTCATTTTAAGGAAGTAATTTAAAAATAGTTTTTACTTGGCAAATAGAGTATAACTGGAAAGTATTTGCATATATGGAAAAAAGAATATTATACATAAAGTCAATGTTATTTACATAGAATTCGATTGTGACCTTTTTGTTCATTACTCATAGTGTCCATAGTGAGAACATTTGATCCTTCAGTGTTTTTATGTATTAGCCATTTGAAGTATTTTTATGTATTAACCAATGAAGAGGCAGCCTTTACGTATCATTCCCTTTTTGCCCTTCAGATTTAAAGGAATGTCCTAATTAAACAAAAGACCCAAGTCTTCCTTATATTTAATTATGACATGATGCTTCAGGAGTAAATTACAGAATATAGCCATAGAAATGACCTGAGAACCCATATTGTAATTGATAGAGATTACACTAATAATATTTTTTCAACAAATTTTCCAACTCTGTGAAGGCACGTTGGTAAGGACATTTTATGATTGTAGTCCTCAGTTTCTTTTTGTGAGAATTCTCTACGATAATCACTTTGGATAAAGCCAAAGCCTTCCAGGTAAATATCAATTACAATCGGGCTTTCTACCTTTGATGCCAGATTCACAAAGTATTTGAAACCTTCCAGGTATGAAACAGGCTGATGGAACTTGATTAAATATAGCAGTTTAAGTATGGAGACCAATGTTCTGTTTAAAACATTAGCATGTGATTGACTTTTGCATATATTTTTAAAACTCAGAGAGTTTCATTTGCCTGGCAGCCACTTTCCTGAATGCCTGGCTTCCCTTTATATAACTGGGCAGCCTTTCCCCTTTTAGTAAGAGGACTACATCCAGCCAGCTCAATGGGAGGGAGGGCCCCATGACTGACCACATTTCTGGAACAGCAGAATGCATTAGAGCACACACCCAGCTGTTGCTGCCAATGTCTCAGTCTTGGAGCAAGGTGAAACTCAATTTCCCCAAAGACCTGTTGGCTACATGTATGCCTAAAGCTACATGTATGCCTCACCCACCCAACTCTTTCACTTGCCTACAGTGGCTAGAGAAACTAACCCTTAGCTACATCTTGGCTAAATATCCTTTCCTCTCTCCCCTATTTGGTCATGAAAGCATGGTGGTGTTGACAATCAATTTGTTTATGCTTTTTCCACACTCTGTGGGACTGTGTCAGTGTGAAAACATTGACTTATGGTGAACAGTGATTCTCAACTTCAGTGTGCACCAGAATCCCCTGGAGGGTTTGACCAAACTCAGATTTCTGGGCTCCCCACCCCCAGAATTGCTGATTCAAATGGTCTGAGGTAGAGTTAATAATTTGCTTTTCTAGAAAGGTTTCCATAATTTTGATGCTATTGGATGGAATATCACACTTGAGAAACACAAATCCAGAGGTAAAAAGAGCCCATTTGTTTGGTTTCTGGAACTAGAAATTAGTTCTTTAATCTGCTGATATGTAGTTTTATGTCTTCCAGATTTGGGGCCATTTAAGTATCATTTTGTTTGTTATCATAATACACATCGAATGGATTCCTTTGTGTTATTCAAATAAGTGTTCTTTGATAATGTTCAAAACCCATGGTTCTGGATAGAGACTTGAGTTTTTGGGTCATGAGAGCACACAGCCACCCTCGTGATTTACCTCTTCTTTCATTGGTTCCTCATTTGGTTGCCTGCCTGGCAGTGTGACCTGAAATTTCTACAGCAACTTTCTAGTTTAAATAATAAATGTTAGAGCATTGTCTCCAGGAGAATAAGGTTAAAAAGAAATGAAGAAAGAAAGAAGAAAAGGAAGGAAGGAAAGAAGGAAGGAAGAAAGGAAGGAAGGAAGGAAGGAAGGAAGGAAGGAAGGAAGGAAGGAAGGAAGGAAGGAAGGAAGGAGAGACTAAGAGAGGAAGGAAAGAAAGCTTTGATGACTTTTAAAAGCATGTTTTTAAAATGATGCATTTAGAAAATGACTGGAAAAAACTGCATTGATTCAATCATAATTAAAATTCTAATAGCAACTAATTTTTATTGAATGCTTACTTGTGCCAGATACCTGCTAAATGTTTTATATGTCATATCATTTAATCTTTATAAAAATCCTTGGAGTAGGTACTACTATTATCACTATTAAAAATGTTTTTAGTGATAAAAATCATAATTAGAACCAGATTTTAATAAAATTTTAATGAAAAATTTCAGTGTATTGTATCAAAGGGTAAAGAGTGTTTACATTTCACATAAGCTGGTAGGTGCCCTGTTTATTGTTCCTTGATCTTGCTGTTTTTCTGTCTCTGCCTAAGACCCTTTTCTATTTCTTTCCTGCATAGTTAACATTCCGACCTCTCTTCTGCTTACACTCAGTGACACTTCCTTCATGTTTTCAGTTCTCACCTCATTTTCGTTTGAACAGTCACATACAATGAAGAAATGAATGTGTTTGGATAGGGTATCATTCTCATTTTTGCCACACATGAGTCATAGAACTTCGAGCAAATTAATACCTCTGTTTCTCTACTTGAAAAATGGGACTAATAATACTTGAGTAAGCTGAGCCCTTTTTATCTTATAGACTTTATGAATCAGTAGTCAATTGAGTTTCCTCTGTGGTGGCTTGTAGAAAGCTCAGAGATTAATTGCTAGGCCCCTTTACAAAATGTACTGGATCTTATGGCATATCTTCTCTGTATTACTCAATTTTCCTTTGTACCATTTTCCCATAGACTTACTAATAACATAAAAAATGAATTTACAAATGTAATTCAAATCTGTGAATACAGATTAGTGAATACATATTGCCCCCACTCACCCACAGAGTTGTAATCACTATAATATACAGCTGACACTTGAGCAACACCATCCCCACTCCCATGCAGCTAAACATTTGCATAAAACTTTTGACTCTCCAAAAGCTTAATCATTTTTTAAAGGTTTTATTTATTTATTTTCTAGACAGAAGGGAAGGGGGGGGAAGGGAGGGAGAGAAACATCAATGTGTAGTTGCCTTTCACGTGCGCCCCACAAGGGACCTGACCTGCAACCCAGGTATGTGTCCTGACTGGGAATCAACTGGTGAACCTTTGGTTCTCAGGCTGGCACTCAATCCACTGAGCCACACCAGCCAGGACTCAAAAGCTTAACTGTTAATAACCTATTGTTGACCAGTAGCCTTATCTATAATGAAACAATTGATTAATACCTTTTTTGTATATTATATGTATTATACATACTGTATTCTTACAATACATTAACGTAGAGGGAAAATGTTACTAAGAAAATCATAAGGAAGATAAGACATATTTACAGTATTTATTGAAAAAAATCTACTTATAAGTGGACCTGTGTAGTTCAAACTTATGTTGTTTATGGCCAACTGTATACAGTTTCTCAGTCTTTTCTGTCAGTCTCTCTATCATTTGTCTATCAATTTTAAATGGTATTCAAACAGATATTCAAATATACATATTGTCGTAAAGCTGTTTTTAATTTAGAAATATATTATGAACATTTCCAGGGTCAATAGTTTTCTACTAACAAATATTTATCACCTATGCAGTTTTTCACCCTACTACTCTCCTACAATTACTTAAAATCTGAGCAAATGGAGAAGGATGGAATACACAGGAGAGGGATTGAATTTATGTAGGAGGAGAAACATTTCTTCCACTTCAACAGGAAGAAAGGATGTATGCAGGTGGTATTATTATATATATATATATATTTGTTTTTTTCCATGGGGTAAGAAGTGTGTACGATATGGCAAATGGATCTTCCTACTTTTGGTGATGAAAGCAGAAAGTAGTTTGGTCCAGCCACTGGAAAATAATATAGATGTTCCTCAAAAAATTAAAAATTAAAAATAAAAAAAAACAAATAATAAAAAGAAAAAATAGACTAACATATGATGCAGCAATCTCAACTTTGGGTTTATATTGACAGGAAATGAAAATAGGGTTATCGAGAGAGAGCCGCACTCCCCTGTGCACTGCAGCATTGCTCACAACAGCCAAACTATGGAAGTAACCTAAGTGCTGAGGAGTGGATGAATGGATGAAGAAGATATGGTATACACACACAGTGTGATATTATTCTGCCATTTGACATCCTCCCTTTTGTGACAACACGGTTGGACCTTGAGCACATTATGCTAAGGTAGATAAGTCAGACAAAGACAAGTACTGTATGTATCACTTATATGTGAAATCTCAAAAAGTCAGACTCATAAAAACAAAGAGTAAAGTGGTGATTACTAGTGTTTGGGGGTATATGGGAATAGGGCAGATGTTGTTTAAGGGTACAAATTTACAACAAATAAAAAAAAGCCCTAGAGAGCAAATGCATGATATAGTGAATATAGACAACAATACTGTATTGTAATCATCAAACTTGCTAAGAGACTAGAACTTAATTATTCTAAATGACAATTATGTACTGTGATAGAGGTACTAATTATTGTTACAATGGCATTTCAATATATAAATGTATCAAATTAACATGTTGTACATCTTAAATTTATATGCCAAGTATATTTTAATACCAGTTTTCTATAAAGCACAGCGTAGTCAAATCTCCCTTGCCAGATGGAAGTTCAAAAGAAAAAAAATGACAGCAGCTTGAATACATTTAGTGAGTAAGCCTAATCAAGAATCTGAGTCATTTTAGTTTTAAAGTGTGTCCTGCTCAAACCTAGAAATTAGAATAGATTTAAAGTAAGCACTTACTTAGGACAGTTATAGCAAGTGAAGCATTTAATGATATCTAGGAATTTCTTATTGCTGTATTCATTGTAGCATTTAAAAATAATTGTATTTAAAAATAATATTTTCTAATTTCAGTGAATTTGTGTTAAAGTCTTACTGAGTGGGGAAGCATGCTATAGCACTCATTTTTACTCAGGAAAGCAGTTGTATGAGAAATACCAGTTGTCTTTCCTGCTTCTAATTCCATCCTACCTGTTTGCTCTAAGTACACTGTCATTAGTGGGTCGTTTTGTCCCTTTCTAGTAAATGATAAAGCATTCCATTTTTCTCTGCTAATAAGGAATTTGAAAAGTTGCCCCAGTTGCTACTTAAAAGAGATTTGAAGCCCTGAGCACTTTGGCCGTGCTGTTCCTGGCTGTCAGCCACATTGTCAGACCCTTTAATTACTTCTGGGGAGATGGCAAGGAAGATTGTTTGGCCTCCTAATGCCCAGGATGCTAAGGCTCATGTTTCCCCTTCTCCCTTCCCCAAAGAGGAAACTCACTTGAAGCACCTGCCAGCCAGCTTTATTGCCAGCCATTTCTTGGGAACTGAGTCTTGATTGATCTTCTTCACTTTCAGTGTATTTTTTTTTTTCACTGACTTTCCTGGATCTGTTTGACCTTCCAGCATCCTCACTGCAAACCCCTGAAGGCATACCTCTTATCTGATACTACATCAGACACTCCTCTCCCTACCCTTTCAATAGCTTCACCATTACCTCCTTGCCTTCAGATCTCCCTCACCACTCCCAAATCACTCCAGGATATGTTGCTAAATACATCAAGATACTGAGCCTAAACTGCCAACAAATAACCATTAGGAAACAATCCTTAATGGGATTATTTAGAAACTCAAAAATACAAAGAGCAAAAACACAGGACATGTCAAATCAGTGAAGTATCACGCAACAAATAGAAGCCATCAGGTTACAATGTTACCAGGTTCAGTTTTTGACTGGCAAACCTAGTCAGAATTACTGGGAACAATGTAGTGATGATGGAACACGGTGTTCTTCACTTGCATTACAGGAAAATTAACATGTTTACATTTATGTAAAATTCAGTCTACTCAAGCTAATGTTTAAATGACAAAGGAAAATTTGCAGCAGATGAGGAAAGCCTACAACAATAATATGTACTCATCTTCTGTTCCTACTACAACCTGTACTCTGGGTGGAGGCTTTCTGTAGATGACATCTGCATTACTTATTCACTTAACTCTAAAACAGACTAATTCTCAAGTGTAAACATGGATAAGCATTCACATAGTTACAGGTCTGAACAATATTAATTCCCTAATGCCATTAGGTCTATTAAATGTTACAATAAAAAAATCAGAATCAACCAACAGATACTGACACAAAAGGTAGAACCAATTTCTATGTTTATAGATGCCAGTCCTTAACTAAACGAACTTGTGCATTGCCTAACGACATGTAGAGATGTGGAAAGTAACATAAATCATTATAGCTACATAAAATATGTGGTTCTTCCCTCAAGGAATTTACAATATGTGAAGACTTAAACAGAAGTATAAAAAGGTTGGAAGTGCTGGGAAGTCCGCTTAATGAGATAAGGACTTATCCAGGGAGGTTTTAGGAGGAAGCAATGGTGGGGTGCGGAAGGGAGTAGTCAGCAAAAAGTCTCTAGGATGACAGAGATGAATGACGGACATAAACCCGTGTGAGCAGTAAATGATACTAGATAAGTAGGCAAAAGCAAATTAATATGTATTCATCTACCAGTCACAAGACTCAAGGGTTTATATCTAGGAAAGAATAGGAATTTTGACAGAACCTAAAGGTCAACCTGCAAGACCTAGAGAAGAGACCCAGCCTTTTTTTTGGTATTCTTCCGTATTTAGAAAATGTTACATTTCTAATAATGTCACCACTTCGTTAAGTTCTGTAACCAACTAGGTGTTAGTAGTAAACTACATCTGATAAGATTATTCAATCAGAATTTTACAATCATTATGTTGATGATATAATCTTGTAGTGAAAGAAGTGAATATTTTACTTAGCTGTTGTTCCATACCATCTCTAGTGGAGATAAGGAATGGGCAAAAGGCAAAGGTATACTTAGCCATCAATATATGTGCTGTGTGCTTCTGAGTGGACCTCTTGTGGGGAATGCATGCAGAAAAGGTAGCAAATTCTTCATAGATGTTCTTGGGCAAGGGATGATTGCTACCTCCTACCCTTTGCTTACTGTGGGCCCATTCACAGATGGAGCTGGGAATTTGGCCCTAATTTATATTTTTTCTTGCACCTCAAGATTGAGGAAAGAGGGTTGAAACTGTGCACCCTGATTCTCTATCTTAATACAAAGCAAATTTCTCCCTGTCTTTTTTTTTCTTTCCTTTAGGGTCAGGGTTAGAGAGAGGTGGCCCATATATGATAACATGTAATTTTCTTCCCATTCCTCACCCTTGGCAAATTAAATCTGACCTCTTAAAGGTAGGTATCTACCTCCAAGGTTCTGGAAGGGGATTACAATAAAAGAAAGGCAGCTCAGATATTTGCCAACCTCAGTAGAGCAATGACATACTTCAATTCCAATGGTCATATTCCACTGGTCAGAGCTGGTTACATGACCCAGCCTGTGCACAAGGAGCCTTGGAACTGAGGCCCACGGCTAAAATGAAGTCCCTGGATTCTCTCATATTCTGTGAGCATCCTGTGGAAAATCTTAAAATGCCATTAGATTATGGGCTGAAGTTTATTTGGCCTATGTGGTGTTGGTCAGGACAATATTTAAATCTTTTTCAATTCATTATCAATATTGAGAAGTAGAGGAATTTTTATATTTAAATAAATCTGCATGTTGGGTTTCTCTCACAGAAGTCAGATTGTCTGTCAATGCTGGGCCTTTATTTCTGTATGGTAGTAACTGGCAGAAGCTGGATATTGCCTACTTTCCAGTTTCCCTCAGTCCCCTTTAGCAATCCCAATGAGTCCATCCAGCTAGAGTCACTGCTTTGGGTTACTTGCTGGCATTTGAGCTTGTGATTCTGAAGCAGAAACCGAAATTAGGTCCTGTCTTGGCAGGGGTGGAGGAAAGCTTATTATTTTGCCCACATGTATTAGTTTGTTAGCACTGCTGTAACAAAGCATCTCAAAGTGGGTGTATTAGAAGTTTATTGTCTCACAGTTCACGAGTCTAGGAGTCTCGAATCAAAGGTGTTGGCAGGGCTGGGTCCTCCTGAGTGTTATGAGGGAAAGATCTGTTCTAGGCCTCTCCCTGGTGTGTAGATGTCCATCTTCACATTCACATGGTTTTCCCTGTATGTGTTGCTTTGTGACCAAATTTCTCCCTTTTATAAGGATACATGTCATATTGAATTAGGGCCTGTCTTAATGAGTCCACTTTAACTCGATTACCTCTGTAAAGACCCTATCTCCAAATAAAGTCACATTCTGAGATACTGGGGAGTTAAGATTTCAATATGAATTTTGAGGGCACACAAAATTTAACTCATAACATTATAATTACTTGGTTTCACATGCATTTCACAATGAAATAAAGATAGGAAAAATTCAAATGTTTTCAAGTAGAAAGCTAGCCATTGTTTTGGGAAAAAATGGGCATTTTTTTTTTGCAGGAGAGTTAAGACACAATATCAAAATGAATTTTCTTTTTTTGCAAGGAATGCTATGTTCTTGGTGTTCATTGTGCAGCTGACCCGACATGGTCTACACTGAGGCCAGAGGGATTTCTCCATTCTGTGGGGAAAGGCTTTTTTGTAATAGAAGGGGCAATGCAGAGAGAGGATGCTGTGCACCTTGACAAAAGAAATAAATAAACTTGCTATTACTCTGCTCAGTTTTGTGAGAATGTCTCTTCTCTCCTAGACAGAAAAATGTTTCCTTTCATGCAATTGTCCACCCACATTCTCTGTCCCCTAACCAGCTGTGAAGCTCTACACCTCTCGATTGGCTGTCCAGTCTGTCAGTGATAGGAATCCCCTCACAGAGCCTGCTATAGAATGTCAAAGTTTAAGTTGTGATAAATTTAACTATTTACTGAGGTTAAGTGGAAGAGTTCCAGCTGCCATTTATATTTTTTTCAACTTCCTTACCAGTTTGCTGACTTCTGTGAGGGGGCGTGGGGACCTTTCTGGGTGGGGACACTTGCCAGGGAGAACCAGGACAGGCCCTGGTGGTTTGAATGAAACAGCTCCCAGAAGCCAGGACACAATGGCATGAAGCAAGACACACCTTTTCTTCACATCCCTTTGCTAATTATATATATATATACCTGGGCAAGGAAGAAACAAAAGGCAGTTTAGAAACACTAATTCTCAAAACTCTGTTTATGTACGCTTGAGGCCTCAAAGTGCCAAAACCAATGACCTGATTTAAATACAAAGGGTTAATGAATTCTTATTGAAAGTGGGACATAAGATGCAATTTTTCAGCCTTATGATGACAGTAGCCAGTTTAACTGCTTCCTTTTTTTCTATATGCCGATGATTTGACTAACTTCACCAAGCAGATCAGTTGTTTGGGGACACATCAGCCCAGTCCCACATAAAACCCTAATTTTACATCTTTAAGTAAAGCCAAATCAGAGGGTTATGAAGATAAGCAACCTTGATGAAAAAATTTGCAAAACATTCTACTTGCTTAGAAAGACCAAAATTCAAAGTTTTTGGAGTTACTGAGACAATTCAAGATCACTTGGTGCCAGAGCAGTCAAGTGATTCATTTCCTCCCTGATGATGTGAGAAGCTGACACCTTCTTTCATGAACATGTGTTGAAAAAGAGGATGTTGGAAGCCTTCTCTGGCTGCTGAGGTGCTGAGTAGCTGAATGTAACCGTGCAGAATTCTTTAAATCAGCACAAATGAGATAGATACTCCATGACTTGGTCTTCTTAGGAACAATGATAGGAAATAACTCATCATCTCTTTTCCTGAGTAGAGTTTTCCTTCAAAATCATGTGGCTACATCCTCCTTTAATCCAGGTCTCTACTGCCAGAGGCTCCCCTAGCCTTCTGTCCTTCTGGAATCACCTTTTCCTTTAATATCTAAATAACATGGCCCAAGCCCATCCCACTCCCTGCAGTGCAGAGGTCCCTAATAGACCCTCCTGGCTGCTTCTGCAGCAGCTCCCACTGCTCTCTGCTTCTACAGAGCCTCCTGGTTCCTTATATCACTCTTGGCTTTCCCAGTTGCTCCACTTCAATATTTCAAATATAAGTCTGTCAGACTCCTGCTGAAGGCTGGGAGGAGCAGAGAGTAATTACAGCTCAGGATATTAAACATTTCTGTCCTAAAATTCCTCAGCTACCTTTACCACATAAAATCTCTTCTTGGACTAGTTTATCTCCAGCCTCTGCCTGCCACCATATTTCTCTGGCCCTTACCCTATACTCCCCTCCTTCTGCTGCCACTAAGGTGGCAGCAGCCAATTTTTTTCATAAAGTGTCTATAAAAGTAGGCTTAGGTTGTCACTCGCGGTTATGAGAAAAGTTGTTTTGGGTTTCTCTGCTTCTAGATCTCAAATCCTCACCCCAGTCTCTTCTGATATGTAAATTATGCTAGCTGAAAAAAATATTTCCCCAAGCTTGTTCCAGAAAGCAAATATGAAAAAATATGTTTGTATGAAAATTTTTCTTTAGCTCTGGGAAGATTTGGAGTTAAATATAGAAATGATGAAGTAAATAATAAATATTATTAGTGCATTCTTTATTAAGGAACAATGTAGATTTAGATATGTATGATGTTCAGATAATGTAACCTGTTAGAAGGACTTCATGACTCCATGTATCCAAGTGAGTAATTAGATAACTGTTTTATATTTGTGATTTTAGTTAAAATCCTACTAAGTTTATAAAGAGTACAATTATAGTCAGAGCACATGTCTGGGTTGCAGGCCAGGTCCCCAGTCAGGGCCCGGTGAGAGGCAACCACACATTGATGTTTCTTTCCCTCTCTTTCTCCCTCCCTTCCCCTCTCTCTATTAATAAATAAATAAAATCTTTTTTAGAAACCTTGAAAATTAAAAAAAATAACAAACTAAAAAAAAGGAGTACAATTATAACAATTAAGAAAACATAAAATTAATCTTATCTGTACAGTTAACTTACTTGATTTATAAGAATCTTTGTGGGGTAATGCAAATGTTCTAAAATTAATTCTGGTGATGGCTGCACAACTCTGAATATACTAAAACCACTGAATTATAGATGCTTCTCAATTTACAATGGGATTACATCTCAATAAACCCTTCATAAGTTGAAAAACATTGTAAGTCAAAAATGCACTTAATATACATAACTTACCAAACACCATAGCTTAATCTAGCCTACTTTAAACGTCTCAGAACACTTACATTAGCCCACAATTAGACAAAATTATCTCATTGCCACTGCCTAGCATCACAAAAGAGTATTGTACTTCATTTTGCTAGCCCCAGAAAAGATCAAAATTCCAAATTTGATGTCAAATTTCTACTGAATGTATACACTTTTTCACCATTATAAGTTCAAAAAATTGTAAGTCAGGGACCATCTATATACACATTAAATTGTACACTTTAATTATACACTTTAAATGAGTGAATTGATGGCATGTAAATCATATTTCAATAAAACCGGTAAAAAATCATTTGAGTTCTTGAGAAGGGTTGTTTATGAGTCCATTGTAACACTAAAAAATAAAATATAGTGCACTTTTAAGTTCAGTGTAAGAATGGTTAAAAGGATTAGAGTAATGCCCCAGCCAGATGGCTCAGTTGGTTGGAGCACCATCCTACATACCAAAATGATTGTGGATTCAATTCTTGGTCAAGTGGGCTTGATCCCTGGTCTGAGCAAGTACAAGAGGCAGCTGATTGATGTTTCTTTCTCAAAATGATGTTTTTCTTCCTTTCTCCCTCCTTTCCCCTCTTTCTCTAAAAAAAAAATAAATGAAATAATTAAAAAAGCATTAGAGTAATTAAATTATAAAAGCTCCCTTAAAAGTGATTGCTAAAATTTGCTAAATAGAATAATATTTCTAACTTACAATTGAAGGTTAAGGCAAAAGTAGGTTTTACAAATTTAATATTAATAAACTATAAAATAGTAAAAATAGAATACCTTGTGCATGTGTAGGACTCTCCGGTGGAATGAAGAGGATGAGATTTATGTGATACATTTAGTCACTACAATATAAATGAGCAGGACTGAGATCACTATGCAATGGATTAACAAAAATTTCAGCAAAATCGGGGTTGAAAATCTAGTAATTCTGAAATTAGAACTGAAACCTTTCATTGATTCCATCTCTAGCCAGTTATACTTTACGGGGTGAAAGCTAGCAAAATGTCAATTTTATATGTTTTCTTCAGTGAAAACATATATGTTTTCTTATATAGAAAAGTATCTGCCTTTTAGGACTGCTGTGAGGATTAAATAAGATAATACATGTAAAAGACTGAGTTATTGGCACAGAGACGGTGCTGAATCAATGTTGCATATTATTACTAGTTGGTCAATGATAGAACATCTTGGGTAAATGCATAAAATGGACATCTGTTGTCCTCATTATTTGGGGGCATTTAATGTCCATTCTCCCTTCCCAAGTCTTGATTTCCTTTTCAAGAAGTTACCTATAAATTTGTGACAAAAAAAAAGAAGTTACCTATTTCCCAATGTGCAGAAGCCTTGGGAGGAATATCCCGGTGCTTGTCTTGGTGAATAGGCATGTAATCCAAGCCAAAGCGGCTGGGTCCCCAACCTCTACCTCTGGGGAATTTAATTCTTGAGTGAGGTGGTACAAGAAGGGTGAATTGTTTTCTCATCTGAAATATGGGCAGTGTTAGTCCACAGCCAAGCATCATGTTGTGATGCCGGGGCCACAGCTGGTCAACAGTCAGAATGACTGCTGGACTCAGCAGAGAGGACAGTGAGGACAGGATGAGACCCGCCAGGCACTTCTGCATCTGTCTATTACAGTATTTGACAGCCTCCCATGAGGTTCTTTGCTCAATTCTAACTTCGAGCAATAGAGAGAAGGGGGTTCTGAGAAAGAGAACTCTCAAATAAATCAAGTTGACAACCACATATTCCAACACAATTTTTAAGAAAATAAATGGAGATGCACAAGTCAGTGCTGGGCCTGGGCCATAGCTAGTGTTTACTAAAAGCTCATTTATTTATCAGCTGTTCGTACATCAAGTGACTTGTGCTGATAGTATTTTGACTTGACATCATTGTTCATGACAATTTCAAACATGAGAATTGCTAACACACATTTTGTTAAAGTGAACAACTTTGCTGGTCCACTGTATTTCTTCCTAGAAACATATTTAGAAGCCCTTTATATGGATAAAAGTACCTATTAATTTGTTAAACATAAAAACCAATAAATACAAGCTGTTCTTAGATTTATTTTTACCAGCTTTGTAATTATATCTTTAGTTTTAAAAATAAGTAGAATGTTATCTTTTTCTCATATTCCTATCAAACTTTTGATTTGTATCTGAAGACCTTTCTCTTGATGCTTTCTTCAACCTCATTTTTTCATATAAATTTCAAATAGAACTCATTATTTATAAGACTATGCCAATTCACTACCTGTGTTCTTTTTGCCTATACTATTCTTACAAAAGAGGTAGCTTATTAGCTTTTAGATAAGACTCTCCCGCAAGTGTTATTTGCATCAGGATTGTGGCAGGAAACAGAAGGCAACCTTAGCTGGGAATTTGAAGAGAATTAAATGGAGGGGTGATTTCCAGAGCTGTAGGCAGGGCTAAGGAAACCAACAAAGAATGTTAAGGCACTCAGGGACTGGCCACAAATGCAAGCCCTCCACTTGAACACCTAGTATTCTGGCCAAGGGAGGAAATGGCCTGGAAGGTTCTAGAGCCAAGCGAGAGGGGATGCTCAACAGTAAAGGCACAGAACCTCCTTCAGAACCCACTAAAGCTGTGCAGGAGGGAAGGAAAAAATGCCCATTTTTTCCTCCTGCCCTCTGACCTACTGCCGACGTCTCTCATTGGCCAACTCCATTTTTCTGAGCAATCCTTTTTGGCACATCTCTGGTTGGACATACTTTGAATTTTAAACTGTCTGTTCTCTTTTTAATGGAGAATTCTAAACATTTCATTGCTAGCAAATAATCTTGTCCTATAGTTTTCTTAAAGATATATTATTTCCTGTATGTATAATTCTGTTCAATTTCAGGATATTCTTTTGGGGAAAGAGATAGCTTCTTTCACTTGGGTAAGTAGTCAACACAAATAGAAACACAGCTTTCTTAAATCTTGAATTATAATAAACAGGTCACTTACAATTACATTTCTAGTAATATTCTTGATTGCTCTATTAGAATGCAGGAGGACAATTATTCTGAAATAATGAAGATTTAGTCTCCTAAAAACACACACATACGTTTCTGGCCCATGAGACCTAGGAGAAGTCTGCTGTATGTGTAAGGACCACTCATTACATATTCTTGGAAACTTTCTTGTTTTAAAAGAAGACTCGGGGAAGAAAATGGTCTACCCCACACCACGCCCTCCCCGTCTCTGAACATTGTATTAATTTCTGGAATCATCCATGAGGGGCGTCAGTCTGGGGATGAGGCTGATGTGCTGAAGAGGCAAAACGGAAGACAGAAAGAATCAGGGTCCTTGGGAAGGTCCCTGAGAGGCCAAACTGACCAGCCATGAGCCTACCCTTCCCCATGGCTTCTTATCTCACGAGAATCCATTTTTCTGTTGTTTCAGACCATTAAGACAAGGCTTTTGTTGGGAACCGCCCTGACTGGTATCAGAAGCTGAAACCCCCGCCTAGGCTAAGGCTAAGGGAACGCCCTTGGAACTGTAAGCCAGCAAGGAGACAAAAGCTTATCTCCCTGGCAGGAATGCTGCTTCTGCTGCTTTATTCATGACTGAACCCCCCAAAAGCTTGGTCGGTTAGCCAAAGACGGGTAAGATTCCCCACGGGGGAACGACCTAAGCCAGGCACGATCACTTTGGGAGGCCCCCCGAAAGAAGGACTTGGGGGGCTGCAGCAAAAGGGGGGTGATGGACCCTCGCTCCTTGGCTCTGACATAGCCTGAGTTTTCAGCGTCTGGGAGAAAATCTCCTTATCTCTTGGTTACCTAGTTCCCTTGCTCCACCTAAGCCTAAAACAATGACAGGGTGGTACAGCTCGGTACTGAGAAGTGCGGATTTCCCTGGGTGATCAGGCCTAAGAAAGAACATGTAAATTACTGTGAAACCTTCTTTGTTTAGAATGCTCTCAGTTGAATGAGAAGGGTCTTAGGAGGAAGTTAGTTTGTTCCTCAGTCTTACAGCTCTTTGACCCCCCAACTCAATAGACCGGCAGAGTTCTTTGTTTTCTATAGTTCCTTACTTCCCCTAATGAGTACTGTACTTTACCTGAATTATTATGCAAAATGAGCCCAATAAATGCAGGTATGGACGGTAAATCAGTGCTCTCCCCACTAGGGGGGGTGGCCATTTCGTCCCTACTTCCCCACAGAAACTAGTCTGTCTCTGTGCATGTGTTGTTTTTTCTCGCGTTTTGTCGAGCCATCCACAGCGTTCCGTGGTAACTGCTAGCCGGTGACCCACGTGCAACAGGCTTTTTGTTCTCAGAAGCTGAAAGCGCTCTAATTAATAAAGTATGCCACAGGCACCGTTCCAAGTATTTTGGAGTAAGCCATGTGTGTAGTACACTTACGGTCATTTGGTAATTCTTAGAGCATGTGTTTTAATGACAATAGAGAAACACAGCTATATATTTAGTATATATGCTATATAGTTAGTTAAAACATTTATGAAAGTCCTATAATATGCCAGGCATTATCTTCAGCTTTGGGAACCCAAAGGAAAATAAAACAAGGTCCTTTTTCTTTGAGAGAAAAACATGGTTGTTCCCCAATACTTTTTGTTTTTATCATGTGTCCAGGAATGAAGAAATGAGCTTTATTTAGTCTATACTGATATAGTTTATTTCTTTCAAGGTCTTCAGTGAACATAAAGAAATTGTGCTATTTTAAAACTCTGTAAAGAGAACTAAGAACATAAGTGAAAGGCTCAAGGACAACCCTTATTTCTGAAAATTGTTATATCCATGTGTGTTTTCTGCAGTTCTGCACAAGAATGCTACCTTTGAAAAGACCAAAGAAAGCATATTGTTTTGGATTTATAGCACATCCCACTAGAGAGGTGAATTTGTATATTAATGTCCTAATAAATTTTTAGCACATATTTTATGAGAAAGATGAAATATTATAATATTTTTGAGAGCTAATCAATAAGGTATTCATTTAGTTTTACTACTTTCTAGGTTATTAGGATGTTGAGTGAAAGCAATAAAGCTAGTTAAAGGCCGTATCTATTTAATAAAAGGCATGTAGAATGCTAATTGGTTTTTAAGATATATGCCATGTTCCTAGTTGCCCTCTCTGATTTCCTTAGCTTGACATCTAAGAAATTAAGTTCTAAAGTTCTCAGGCACCTTTCTCCTTTATTGATCTTCCTTTATATCTGTCATTGACCAACATTTAAACACAACACATAAATCATACATATAAATTTATAAGGCTAAAAGAGTAATATATCAAGTAATAAGATAAACCTGCAAGACCCTGCTTAAAACGTTTTTTATAGGAGGGAGTTGTTTTCTAGGGGCCGGTGCCACGCTGTGAGGCCCAGTCTGTGAATTCACAACCCCTAGAATTTTCCCACAATGCATGATGTTGTAGGGAATGAGTGGCTTATTGTTCTTGGAGTTCATTGCACCATTCCTGTCCCTCCTCACCTAGGGGACTGACCAAAAGCACTTCAGGTCTTTCAGGGCTGTAAGTGTCAATCCTGCCTCTGATGATGTCACAAATAACTCTTAATGGAATATTCTTGCTTTTTAAGCTGATTCCTGGTCCTTCAGAGATAATCTCAGGACTCCCTGCATTCATTACAGTACAGTCATATGCTACCTGACAATGTTGCAGTCAACAATGGACCACATATATGATAGTGGCCCCATGAGATTATAATGGGGATGAAAAATTCCCATCACTGCCCTGGCTGGCATAGCTCAGTGGATTGAGCGTGGGCTGCAAACCAAAGCATCGCAGGTTTGATTCCCAGTCAGGGCACATGCCTGGGTTGCAGGCCATGGCCCCCAGCAACCACACATTGATATTTCTCTCTCTCTCTGTTTCCCCCTCCCTTCCCTCTCTAAAAATAAATAAATAAAATCTTTAAAAAATCTATAAAAAAATTCCCATCACCTAGTGACTTCATAGCCATTATAACATTGTGGTGCAATGCATTATCACCTGTTTGTGGTGATGCTGGTACAAATAAACCTACTGTGCTATTAGTCATATAAAAGTATAGCACATAATACTTGATAACTATGTTACTAGTTTATGTACTTATTATACTATATTTTTTATCATTAGTTTAGAGTGTACTCTTTCTACTTATAAAAAAATTGCTATAAAGCTGTATGCCGTATTTTGCTAGCAGCAGCCTCATACATCTCTTGTTTACTACATCTCTTGATTGCATCTTTTTCTTTTGTGCTTGATTTAACCTCATGTCATCTTATAAATTTAGTGTAGCTGAAGTGTACAGTGTTTATAAAGTCTACAGCAGTGCACGGTAAAGTTCTGGGCCTTCACAGTCACTCACCACTCACACACTGACCACCCACATCAACCCCCAGTCCTGTAAGCTCCATTCATGGGAAGTCTGCTATACTGGTATGCCACTTTTTACCTTTTATACACATTCTATTGTACCTTTTCTTTGTTTAGATATGTTTATATATATAAATATTTACTATGGTGTTACAATTGCTTACAGTATTCAGTATGGTAACATATTGTACAGGCTTGTAGCCAATGAGCAACAGGCTCTACCATATAGCTAGGTGTGTAGTAGGCTATACCACCTAGGTTTGTGTAAGTGCACTCACTCCATGATGACAAAATCACTGAACAATGCATTTCTCAGAAAACATCCCTGTTATAAAATGGCATGCGACTGTAAAACTATGATCCCTTCTGCAGATGTGACTGAGATTTACCTTATGTTATTCTGCTCAACGTTTTGAGACAGGTTGGTAGACCTCACAGGTATGTGTTATGAATATAGAATGTACAAACCAAGTAATTTGTGAAAGGTGCTCTGGAGAACAGAAAGAGAAGGAGGCACCCAGTTCCTGCTTTCACAGGGAAGCAGAATAGTTTCCATGTGTCATTCTAGGTTTATTCCACATTTTTTTCTAACCTGTTATCTGCCCCAAGGAAGTTGACTGGTAGGGATTCATCCGTGAGGTCCTGTGATTCTCGGTTCCTGGTTGGGGTTAGCCAAAGGGATGTCTTGACAAGAAATTAGAAGGAAAGAGGAAAATGAGGACAGGGTATTTATGACCCTGGCTATGCCCCTGTGAAATCACCCTTACTTGGCTGTTATTGAAAGTCTCAGCTTCTCTCGGGGAGGTCCACTGTCCACAACTCCCTCTCCTTCTGGTAACCACTTCCTCCCTTTGTGCCTAAGGTGGTGCCTTAGGTAGTCTGGATTTCTAGACTCTTTCTTGTGGTTTCTGTACATCTTGCTCAGACCCACATAAAAAGTGCATTGTGAGTTTTCCCAACATGTATGTGACATCTGTTTAGTGTTGAGACTCTGACCTTTAATATATTGGGCTTGTAAGACATACATGCAAGTATTCATAAAGAAATAAATTGTATTGCAGGTAAACCCATCTAAAAAGATTCCACAAAAGGGAGCAATTCATGCTACCATGGAGTGACGGAGGAGTGTTCCTGGAGGAGGAGGGTTTGTTTGAACAAGGTACAGGGAAAACAAATCGCTGACCTCTGTTTCTCACGTCATGTCTGAGCACAGGTCTCCACCCACTGTGTGCATTTTGAAGAAAGAGGGAAGATAAGACAAAAGGTTAAAGATAGTCATCAGTAGCAGCCAAGTATATTTATCAAAGGTCTAATTTATGTGCAAGATATGGTGTAAACATTTCCTTTTACATTAACAAACTCCTGTCTTCACTATAGTGTGTGTTACCTGAAAGATGCTACAAAACATCTTGCTCCTTGGCTCTTTTCTATGTGTGTTCCCTGTTCCTAAGGCCTAAGGAACATGAGTGAATTACAGCCCATTAGTTCTTTAGCTCTCTCACTATTTCACAGGCTGTGAGTTCATCACCTATACATCTAATTCTATTTGCTTCAGTTAGAAAAATCTGTATGTGATTGTCCTAAAATGTTCATCAGAATGCTTCCTTGGTTCATTTATTCAACGAATATTTACACAGGGACTACTATGTGCTAGACACTTTTATGGGCCTTAGACATAGAAGAGTGAATAATGAAAAAAAATCCCTGTCATGAATCTCATATTTAAGTGGGGCAAGACTGACAGTGAACAAACAACCAAGTAGAATATAAAGAATGTTAGTATCATGGAGAAAAACAGTTCAGGCGAGGACAGTGAGTGCTGGAGGCAGGATCATGATTTCAGTCTGAGGGATCATGGAAGAAGGTGTGGATTTTTCATGTGCAACTTGATGAGGCTAAATTGTGTCTCCCTTCCCTGTATGTTCCTTGTGTAGTATTTAGAGGGAAGAAGTAAAGCAGCCATCAGTTTGCTTTTTTGTGTGTGTGCTTCAAAGATCAGAACAGATGTTATCATAACTCATGAACGCTGAAGTTTAACTGCTGGCTCGCTTCATTAATATGGGCAGCAGCCAGGCCTGCAACTGCTTCATCTTTCCTGGAATTCTGCTTTAGCTTCTCTGACTCCTGGGCCAGGTGTGTGCTTAGCTCATGACAAGGGAGGCTTCGTGTGTGGGACTCCCCCAATAACAGGTTGGGGGCAGTGAGAACTGATGTGGGTTTTCATCTGTCCTATTGGATTCCAGCATGTTCTCCCTGATTTTATGTCCATCTTTCGTTCCCACTTTCTCATCTGTGGACTTCAAGCTCCAGCATAAGGTGTAAAGAAAACAGCCTGCTTAATAAGCTCTCACGATGGTATAGAGTCACATCTCTGTAAAAAATCAGAGATATTGAGGTATTCTCTCAATATCTCTTTCTAAGTAAATTTATATATAAATTAGATATTATATATAAATCTATGTTATCTATAAATCAATTTATATCTATCTCTGTCTATGTATAGATGTATATCTATATATAGGTTGGTTACAGGATTTGACTCTATGCAATACGTGTACCATCTATCCATCCATCTAGTTCCAAGTGATTTTTCTCCTTTGATTGAACTCTGAAACAGAAGGTTTAAATGAAAAGGTGATGTCTGAACAAACACCTAAAGGAAGTGAGGGAGCAAGCCATGCAGATAGATATTTGGTATGAATGTTTTGGGTAGAGAGAACAGGAAAGGCCAAGGCACTAAGGCAGGAGCATGCCTGGTGTGATTGAGGAACAGCTAGAAAGCCAGTAAGGTGGGATCACAATAAGGGTAGGGGAGAGGAATTGGAAAGGAGTTGAGAGGTTAAAGCTGCAGGTGGGAGGCAATGCTATACTGTATAGGACCTTGTAGGCCATTGAAGGCATTGAGTGAGATGTGGAATGTTGGAGGGTTTTGGCACAGAGGGGTAACATGGTGTGGCTAAAATTTTAGCAGGATGTCTCTGGCAACTGTGTGGAGAATTAACTGTAAGGGAGAAAGAGTGGGAGCAATGAGATCAGTTACAAGGCTTTTGAAGGATTCATGCACAAGATAACAATGGTTTGTAGCATTGCGAGCATTGGTGGGATATTATTTGAAGGTGGAGCCAGCAGGATTTGCTGGTGAATTTTATAAAGAATGTCAGGTAAGGAGAAGAATTAAGGATAATTTAGTATTTTTGGCCTGGGCAACTAGGTGAACAGTGAGATGAGGGAATGGTCACGGAGGAGAGTCAGTGTGAGAAAACTGAGGAGTCAGTTCTAGGTATGATAATTTCGAAATATCTATTTTGCACTTGAGTGGATGGTTCAGAGTTCAAATGTGGAAAGATACAGGCTGAAGAAATAAATCTGTGAGATGTACAACAGAGTTTAAGCTATGGGGAAAATGAGATTACTTAGGGAGCAGGTGACTGTCAAGGGCTATTTCAGTAAAGTCATGAGATCAAAGCTTAGCTTGGCACATATTCAAGAGAAAATAGGAGAAGAGGAATTGAAGACAGCAAATGCTCCTAGACAATGCTCTTGAGGAGTTTTTCTGTCATCAATATTGATTTATAACCATAGTCAAAGTATACTTAAAACACCACCAATCATTTGTATCTTATAGACACTCCCATTACAGAATCAATGATGACATTTTATTTAATTTTTGTTCATGTGAGTGCCTTACCAACTAGCCAACCAGCTCCTAGGCAGAAGAGTTTGTTTTTCTCATCTTTCTGTTCTTGCCAAGGACAATCATGAAGTAGATGTTTATTGAATAATAACCATCTTTCATTAAGTGTTTCTCTGAGTAAAATGCTTTGTCTATTTCTAGACAGTTCTTGGGAATATTGGAGAGTTCAACTGGCATGGTTTTCATGTCATCACAGCACTCAGAGTATACATCAGCATCTAGAGGTTAGGAGAACAGCTTGTCCATTTTAAATATAAATCTCATCAGTCACAGGTGGAAAGTAGGTAATGGCTCTTTTCGAAGAATTACATGCTTTTTTAGATTGAAATAAAGGAGCAGAACAGTAGTCAGAGATGAATTCAGAAAGTAAAGGAGGGATGCTCATTTGCATAATCTTTTTGAAAGTAAATTTTTAGATTTTTATATTTATATATTTAACTTATTTTTATCTTAATGTAGTATAGGTAAGTACTTATAAATATTACTTGTATTTAGCTAGCTTATTTATTTATCCAAGGTTTAAAATTTTCAGAAGCACCAGTATAGCTGAATTGTGTTATTAGAACTCTGAGGAACCTAGAAAAAAAATGGAAAGCATTAGAGAAGTGATTCAAAGGAGACTCTATAAGTAAGGTGGATAGAGAACACCAAGGAAACACAAAAATTGAAATGAGGGGGAAATTAAGGCATCACAGGACCAAATAAGTAGAAATAGTGTTGCTATAATCAATGTAGATATGTCTAATAGGAAATATTTGTTATAACTGTGCGTATGCAATGCCATGTATTGGGGATGCCATAGACTGAAGTGTGTCACCCCAAAATTCATGTGTTCAATTTCTAAACCCTAATGTGGCTGTATTTGGAGAGATTAAACGAGGTCCTATGGGTGGACACCTTGTCAGATAGGATTGGTATTCTTATAAAAGGAGGAAGAGACACTACAGCACCCTCTTTCTCCACCATGTGAGGACACAATGAGAAGGCAGCTGTCTGCAAGCCAGGAAGAGAGTCCTTGTTAGAAACCAAACCCTGCTGGAACCTTGCTCTTGAACTTTTCAGCCTGCAGAATGGTGAGAAATGAAATATCTGTTGTTTAAGCCACCCAGTCTAAGGTATTTTGTTATGGCAGCCTAAGCTGACTAAGACAGGGCAGAACAGCTAAAAACTTTAAAAAATCTAGTACTGTTTTATTAATATATAAAAAAGCACTCATTAGCCTTAGAATTGAATGTGTATATTATGTCAGATACATTTAGTTTCATTTAATCCTCAGAAGAATTCTTTGAGTGAGACCATGCCTTCCATTTCAGTGAGGCTCAAATAAATTAGTAATCTGTTTAAGATAACATAGGTAGTAAGTGAAGGCATCGGGCCTCATACTTAACTTTTTTTGACAGCAAGAGCCATGTTAGCCATCCATTTTATTCATTCTTTAAATGGTAGTTGAGCTTCTACTATATAGCAGGAACTGAAATAGATGTAGGTATAACTTTTCACTTGTTCCCTATCTCAAGGAGCTTACAACTTGAGGTGCTAGGGCCTGGGACAGGATGCTACATCTGATGTCCTGGAAGTCTGTACCGGACATGGGAAAGAGATATCTTAGACACTGAGATAGAAACACATATTCCTGGACTTGACCAAAGGACCCATGGGCAAGGACAATGGGGAGGGGGGCACAGGATTGAATGTGGGAGGGAGGGTGGGTAGGGCATGGAATAGCAATGGGGGAAAAATGGGGACAGCTGTAACTGAACAATAAATTAAAAAAAAAATAAACACAAATGGTAGTATTTGGAGTGAAAGGTAAGAATAAAAATCTGAAGCACTCTTATGTATTCTGGAGCAGAATCCTTAAAATATACTGTGCATATGAATCACCTGGGGATCCTGTTAAAATAGTTTCTGATTTAGTAGATATGAAATAGGGCCTAAAAGTCTGCATACCTCACGAGCTGCTCTCTTGGTACAAAAGGTGTTGGTCCAGGGACCACACTGGAAGGATCAAGAAACTAAAAGAGCAGATGCAATATTTGTTTCATGCGGTGCCTCTACCCTAGAACCTGGAGAAAACTCAGATAAAGACAGTGGTCTTACGTGAACACATATTCAAGTTCACCAATGGCTTAGAAAACAGAGCCCATTAAGTAAGGAAATGTGTTCTTTCACTGCATTTTTTAAATTTACTACTATATTTTAGTTCAATTGTTTTTTTTTCATTCTGTATAACCCCAAGTGATCCATTTGATGGAATTTTAACTTTCTCAACTAATGTGTTTATTTTGTATTAGAGGTCCAGGTTTTGACTCCTTTATCTGAAATCATTGTGACATCCCTATGTAGGGGGTATAGAAAGAAATTAAACAAATTACCCAGACAAAAGCATTTGATACACAATGAACTGCTTTTATATGTTCTGAACACTTGGTCATGTAAGTAACTTTATTTCAGTTATGGAAATTTAAACTTGCTACCTTTCCTCTTTCTTAACCATCGCTTCCAATGACAAATCCTATCTGAGACTCACCAACAGGATGATTCTGTTTCTGAGCCATAAATAGTTAGGGAACTCCATTCTATTTTGGAATAAAATACAATCTTTTAGCCCTGGTTGGTGTGGCTCAGTTGGAGCTTTGTCCCATTCACTGAAAGCTTTCTGGTCAGGGCACATACCTGGGCTGTGGGTTCGATCCTTGGTCAGGGAGCTTAATGAGAGGCCACCAATCGATGTTTCTCTCTCATATAGATGTCTCTCTTTCTCTCTCCTACTTCCTTCATCTCTCTTGGAAACCAGTGAAAAAAATGTCCTCAAGGTAGGATTTAAAAAAATATATCTTTTAGTAACAAGGTTTTGATAAAACCATTTCTGATTATTTGAGTCTGCAGCTTTCCACTCCCTTGCACAATGTTTTATTCTTCCTCATGAATTTAGAATGTTCTAATTGCTGATGTTTTCATCCATGAAAGACAGGAAAAGATATAAACAACTTTCTAAAACTGGCTCTAACTGAGCCCTTTCATTCAAGTCAAATACAAATACTTTTTAAATGTGAGCATTAAAAATACTTATAAGAAATTAAAGTCTTTCCTGGTCTTTTGTGACACTCAATTTATCTTCATGATAATTAGCACTTTTTATCCTCATGATAATTAGCACTTGATATTTATATAGTGGTTTTTTCCAAGTTTCTCAATATGGATCAAATGCTTAAAAATAGTGTCACAATATTTGTATGAGAAATATAGGTTGAAAGAAGGAGGAAAATCAAATGTCTTCTCACCTTGAAAACAAGTGTTAAATTGTAAACAGAACAAAAACTTTTACAAAGGTTAGAGAAAAATTTGAGTGTAAATGATAAGAGATTTACTCTAGGCAAAAAAAAAAAAAAAAAAAGGGTTACCCCGGGAGGGAAGCTGCACAGGAAATAGCGGCTATTGGACGGGAAGCAACTGCAGATTATCAGAGGATGTGGCCTGCCACCAGTGCAAGATTCTTCTTTCCTTTCTGGTCTTGCTGTCACTTCCCTAGAAGAAATTATTAACCCCAGTAAGTGCAGGCTTTTGCACTGACTCCAAGTTGACTTCCCAGCCTCCCTGACCTTTCTCTTGCATCCCGTTTATCTCTTGTCCTGCCACAGACTGCAAGGTCAGAGACGTGTAGAACCACAAATAAATACCCACCCTTGTCTCCCAACTCAGCTAAAAATCCTGCAATGTCTCTTTGGGTTCCCCTAAGTAATGCCAGCTGCTGTAACTAACCCCAAACTTTCAGTGACTTAACACTGTGGAGATTTTTCAAACATATTCATAACTAGAGTAAGTGGTAAAATGAGCTCTCATAACCCTTATCAGCCAGTGTCACCAACTGTCACCTTATTTTTTTGCCAATCTTGTATGCCTTTCCACAATTTTTTGTTACTTTCATTAAATTATTTTAAAACAAATCTCAAACACCAAAGCATTTCAACTGTAAATACTTCATCATTAACAACAAGAAATAAGGGGATTAAGCATGATGCCATTATCCTACTGAACATACCTAACAACATTACTTTAGTATTATCTAGTACTCTGTCCTTGAAATTTTCATAACTGTAGGAAAAAATTATTTTTCCAGTTGATATGTTTGAGTCATTACCACTTGGTTAACATCTCTTAAATCTCTTTTATTCTGTAACTATTCCCCCATACCATTTGTTGGCTGAAGAAATCAGATCTTGTTCTTTAGTTGTACTACATTCTGGAATTGAGTGATTGCTTCCCATTTGTGTTGTTTAGTTTGTTACTCTACCCAGTCCTTATTCCTCAACAGTTTCCTGTAAATCAATAGTTAGATCTAGATGTTGGATTAGATTCTGGAATGATTTTAACTTTGTAGGACTGCTTCCCATTTGTGGTAGCTGGCCACCAAGACAGCCTTCAATGACTACTGCTTTCTCATATTCATGTCCTGGTGTAGTCCCCTCCCATAATGAATAAAAGGACTGATTGTGAACCAACAGGATATAGCAGAAATAATGAGATGTGACTTATGAGGCTAGGTTATGTCAGCTTCTTTCTCTTTCTTTCTTGGATCACTAAATCTGCCAGATGTCAGTGCAGGAGCAAATCTAAGCTATCCTATGGAGGAAGCCATGCAAAGAAGAACCGAGTCCTCCTGCCCACAGCCACATGAGTGAGCCATCCTGACAGTGGATCCTCCAGTCCCAGTCAAGCTCCCAGATGACTGTTACCTTAGCTGACATCTTGACTGCAACCTCAAGATTCTTTGAGCTAGAAATCCCCAGCTAAATCACTACTCAATTTCTAATCAGAGAAACTGTGAGATGATAAATGTTTACTGTTGTTTTAAGCCACTAAGCTTTAGAGTAATGTGTTAGGCAGAGCAGAAAAAATTACCAGTATATTACAAATTGTTTGCCTGATGTACTTTTAATGATATTAAGATTGATCATTGGGGTCAGGTGTGGTCAACCTGACCTATTCACCGTAAAGTTCTCCATGAACATTTCACTCATGGTATTGTATTAACAGCCATTGATGTTCACTGACTAGGTTTATTTTTTTATTTGGGGTTATATATAACTGTTTCTGCGTTTGTTAATTGGGATCCTTTTATAAAGAACAACATTCCCTTATCAACTGCCTTAATACACTGAAATGCCATTTGTAAGGGAAAAGATGATAAATACCTTATTTAAAATTTTCTCAATGATGAATATAGAAAAATTACCATAGAACTAAATATTTGATATTAAAATATGCTCAAAACTTGAAAGTTTTATGTAAGATAAATGAAGAGACACTTTAATTTTTTCTTTTTTAATCTTTATTGTATATTTTTCCATTACCATTTAGTCCCCTTAGACCCCCCTGCCCCCAGCAATCTCCACACTGTTGTCAATGTCCATGAGTCCTTTTTCCTGTTTGCTCAATCCTTCCAGCCCCTAACCTCCCCCACAACTAGCTGTCATCCTGCTCTCCATCTATTAGTCTGTCCCCATTTTTAGGTTGTTTTTATATCCCCGTCACTGATTGGCCTAAATGAATAAAAAATTAGTGTCTTGAAAATGGAACATTTGAAATTAAAATGGCATGAGAGTAAGGTGAGGGGGCATTTATGACATGATACTAAATAACTAATCTGCTCTGTTTTTTAAGGATGTAACTGGCAGTTTTGATGTCAAGTAGTGAGTGAGATGTGCGATTTAGAGCAAATGGTGCTGGTTGTGTTTGCCAGTGAGTGCTGACTTTTACTGGAGGGACAGGTCTAATATAACTACCAGACTTTTCTGTTTCTTCAGCTTTAAAGAGCCTCCTGGGCTAAGTGTTTGCAAAGCAGCAAACATTACTGCCCATGTACTTCTTATTATAATCACTTTAACATGATTTTATGTATTCACTTCTGGGTTATAAAATGGTGTAATTCCCAATGCTATAAGGTCATCTAAAATTATGGCTTAAAATATACATAATAGTTGTCCGCAATTCCAGAAATTATTCTCTAGCCAGATCACGTTATAAGGATGGATTTCATCTCCCACTTCAAGTACATCGCCTACTACATATATTTTCTAAATAAGTGTATCTGTTAAAATATTTTATTACTTGGGATCAAATGCCAGTATTCTGCTTTAAGTAGTTTTCAATCATTTCCTCAGGGAAAGTTTTTATATACAGTAAGATTTTATTTTACATTTTGTGAGAACACATTTTCTGGGGAAAGGAAACTCTGTGTTCTCACATTTTAAATGTTAGAAATGTGTGTCCCTGATTCATGATTAGCTTTAACTAGTTACCTCTGTCATTAACTTATTTTTATGTTTTGCCCTCCATTCAGTTAAGTTCTATTTGCCAAACATGTATTGAATATTTTCTAGAGACAAAGTTTATGCTCATGATATATGAGCTATTAGGGTTGCAAATGAGAAACAATAAGGATATAGTGCCCAGTGTTCATCCAAAATGGTGGATGACTATTTTATGAGCAAACTTTGATTTGTTATTAGGGACTCTTGGGAGTATGGAGAAGAAGTCTAGGGCTACATTCAAGGTCAGCAGGCAAGACTGCCACCATCAGAGTGATATATTCCTTGGTTTAGAGTGGGGATTGGTGGGAAAATTGCAAATTTTAACCAGAAAAATGATGAGAAAATGTAGGAGAAAGAATCATTATTTCTCAATCGCCTCATAGAGAAAGTAACTATAAATCAGGCCTTAGAAAAGAAGAATTAGTGGGGAGGGTTGGGTGGGTGGTCTGGAATGGGAATAAAAGGGAGAAAACTGTACTTGAACAATGATTAAAATAAAATTCAAAAAAAAGAAAAGAAAAGCAAAGAAGAATTTAGATATCAGAGACTGGAGAGGGCAAGGGACACCCTAGGCCATGGCAATCTGGAAGATCAAGGTGTAGATGTAAGCAACCCAGAAATAGCCAACAGGTGAGGCTGGAGCAAAGTCTGCACAGATAGATGTGGGAGACAAGGTTGGAAAGACCATAAAGTGACTTCAAGAGGAATAAAATCATTATCTCATTACATATCAAAGTGGCTGGGCTTGATATCTTATATATATAACATATATCAGACCTCAGTTCTTGTGAGTCTCAGTGATTCCATGTCTCATTTAAAAAATAAAAAAATACTCAAAATGTCTATTACTAACATATTATAACAGTACTATCATAGTGGACAGTTATTGCTGCCCAACAGATTCTTTCTAGTATGAGTATTTTAAATTTCCTTTGGGAAAGCACTTACCTCTGCTCAGACACATTTACAATGGAGTACTGGCTACCCCTGTCCCAGGGGAAAACAAGTAGCAGGTTCCAATTCTCTGGGTCATGGTGGGCACCTAACCCAATTAGTGCCAAGAGACATGCAGACATTGACTAGGTTTATGAGAATAAAGGTATTTACATAATTACAGAACTTAGTGATGTAAGGATGTGAACCTAGATATTAATGCAGCCATGTTGGTATCAGAACGTGAGATAGTCTCTGGATAAAGCCAAAGCAGAAGAGGAGAGGGTTGAAATCTGGAGATGAACTGAGCTCATAGAATATTGCATAAACCCCTGGAGCGAGTTGTGCCTGAAACTAAAGTAGTCCCTGAGCCTGTAGCGATATAAACCAATAAATTCCTTTTATTAATTAACCAATTTGATTTGGACTTTCCATCATTAGCAACAGAAATCCTAACTTATAGAATAATTTAAGTCATCATGGTTTTATGTTCTTTTTGGAGTTCACCATAAGTTCTTTCTTTATTAACTTACTCCTGGTGGGTGGCCTCTAGGGAAACAGAGACCAATTATTCTGTTACCCAATGACTTTTAAACCTTTGTACATTTCTCCAACAGGTTTCTCCAACTGTTTTTTTAAATTTTATTGTTTTTGCTGTTACAGTTGTCTCAAGTTTTCACTCTTTGTCCCCCTCCACCCAGCCCCTACCCATTCCCTCAGGCAATCCCCACACTGTTCACAATGGCCGTGTAGGTAAACACAGCTTGCCTCCTTTCACAACCATGTCAAAACTACAACAAGATTACAGAACAACCGTCATTCAGAGCCATCAAAAATTGAGCTGAATGGAAGTTTTACAACTACAGAATTAAAGAAGAAACATACTAAGACTTGTAGGAGAGGTGGTAACACGGAACAAGCTGCTCCCACACCCACATGTGGGAAAAATCAGGAGGGATATCTTAGGAGCAAGGGGTGCCAGCCCCACACCAGCCCTCCAGCCCCAGGTTCCAGTGCCAGGAAGACAAATCCTCACAACTTCTGGCTGTAAAAACCAGTAGGGATTGAAGCTGTGGAAGACAGAAACTTCTGGAATTCCAGGCAGTTCCTCTTAAAGGGCGCATGCACAGACTTACTTAGATTCACTCCCTCTGAGCTCCAGTGTGAGGGCAGTAGATTGAAAATACATCAGAGACACATAGTGGGGAGCTGAATTGTCTGGCATCAGGGTGAGAGCTGGGGGGCAGCTTTCTCCAAGACAGAAGTGCTGGCAAAGGCCACTTCTCCTTTTCTGAGCCCTCTCCCCAATAGAGCCAGCAGATAGGCACCATATCTGAGATTACATTAACCTGGCTCACACTTTTGCCCTGCCCTAGTGATTTCCTGAGGCTCTCCCACATGCAACTTTCATGCCCACCCATGCAGTTTCCAGAGGCTTTTCTATATTAATGGCTTGTCTTGGCCCATGTTTCAGATTTTCTAAATTCTCTCAAACAAGCAGCATCCGGCTTCAGTAAGCCCTGTACCTCTCACTAAGTTGCCCTAGGCCCAGCACTTGAAATATCTGGCCTTGGTTTACAAGTTGGCCTCTTCTGGACACCTCCAAGCCCAGCACAAGTAGCAGCCATCTGCAGATCACTTTTGTAGCTAATGCTGAGTGACCCCGAGAAGAACACAGGCAGTGGCTGACATTGGACATGTCAATAGCAATCAAGGCTCAACTACAAGAGAAAGGAGTACACAGCTCACACATTTGGTGCCTCTCGAATACCCAACTCGGGTATTAGGGGAGGCTGTGCCCTTAATTCTATAGGATACCTACTATATTAAGCCATTCTATCAAGCCTGGGAGATGTAGTAGCTCTACCTAATATATAAATTCAATTGTTCTTGAAATGCACTTTTTTCTTTTGACTTTTTTTTAAAAGATTTTATTTATTTATTTTTAGGGAGAGGAGAAGGGAGGGAGAAAGACAGGGAGTGAAATATCAGTGTGAGAAAGGAACATTAATTTGTTGCCTCTTGCACAAGTCCCAACTGGGGACCAAGCTGAAACCCAGGCATGTGCCCTGACCGGGAATTGAACCAGTGACATTTTGCCTCATGGGACAATGCCCAACCAACTGAGCCACACTGGTCATGGCTTCTTTTGACTATCTTAATGAAACCTAGTTTCAAATTCCCTTTTTGTTTGGTTTTCAATGGACACCATGTCTGTCCAATGAAAACTGTAATTGAAACAAAAAACTTCAACTAGACTCAGATCAGAGAAAGAAGTTCATGTTTGCTCCATATTTGAGTGATATTATAAACATTTAAAACCCGAATTTATCTTTTGAACAAATAGCACAGTGTGTCACATTATATTTCATCTGCTATCCCTTCTGATTCATAGCCAAGCTTTTGGGAGTGTCACAGGGATTTGAAGATGTGATTCTTTGTATCCTGAAGCTGTCTATGTTCTACCAGTCATGTATTTGGACTGGTAGGCCACAGCGAGTTTCTCTAGGATCTGATACTGCCTCATCAGTTTCACTCTGGAGAAACTGATTTTCTTTAAATCATACAAATAACTGCAATCTTTAAAAAAATGCATTTTCTTGATTATGCTATTACAGTTGTTCCATAAATGTCTGGGATCTTTAAAAACATCAAGAGATGGTCCTCAATAAATGAGGAGAAATGAAGGGAATTATCGTATTTTTCAATACTTCCATTTTGAAGAACTTAAGTGGTCTCATCCCTGTCTGGAAAATGTAACTCTTCCAAGCTGGTACTTATAATAGGCAGTAAAGAGTGTTATTTAAGCTGTAAAACTTAATCACTAAATATAAGTATCTCCAGGATAACTATTTTTACCACTGCTAATTTAAAAGGGCACTTATTGCTCCACTGGAAAAAAAGATACTTAAACATAGAAAATTAAATCTATTAAGAATTTTCAAATAGGTAAAAAAAAAAGCCTAAGCATTCATAAAAATGTTCAATAGTCTACTAAAAAGTCACTAGTTTTTCTCTTACATACTATTAACTTTTAAATAGTCATAATTTTTAAAGAAATGATATGTTTGGATTTAAGTATGTTGACCAAGAAGTAATGGCGCAAGAACTGATTCTTGGAAAAAAAAAAAAGATAAGTGGTAGGCAGCAATGCCACCTCCGAGAATGGGACCAATGAAAAGACCACAGTGGGTTTGGCACAAGGAGAGCAGATTCAGAGAGTGGCAAGGAGAGAAGTCATGTTCAGGGAGTCTGGAGGCAGAAATAGCTGGTAAAATTTCAGCAGGGAAGGTGTTTGAGAATTTTCATAGCAAAAAATATATAATAACAGGGCTAGGTAATTTCAGTTTTTGGGTTACTTGGAGAGATTATTTAATTACTTTAGCCTTAATTTTCTTGTTCCAATGATCTATTGCTGAGGACCAAATCAGTCCAAAATGTAGTAGTTTGAAACAACAATAATTTATTTTGCTCACAAATATATAATTTAGGGGGCCTCTGTATTAATTTTCTATAGCTGTTGTAACAAATTATAACAAATTTAGGAGCTTAAAACAACACAGATTTACCATACTACATCTCTTTAGGTTAGAAAAACAACACAATTTTCAATGGGCTGACATCAAGGTGTCATGAGGCATTGTTCTTTCTTGGAAGTTCTTGGAGAGGATCAGTGTCCTTGCCTTTTCCAGGTTTCTAGAGGCTGTCTGCATTCCTTGGCTCATGGCCCCTTCCTCCCTCTTCAAAGCCAGCAATAGCAGGTCTAGTCATTCTGTCACAGAATCACTCTTAACTTCCCTATTGGCCTGCTTGCTCATTTTTAAGGATCCTCGTGGTTACATTACATCTACCTAAATAATCTAGGATAAATATCCCTAGTTTAAGGCTAGCTGATTAGCAATATTAGTTCCGTCTGCAACCTCTATTCTCCTTTGCCACATAAGCTACCATATTCACAGATTCTGGGATTAGGATTGGACCTTTCCCATTATTCTGCCTACTACAAGCTCAATGGAGATGATGGTAAAGCATCTCTACTTTACACAGCATTGGCTGTGGCATATGGACTGTTTCTGAAGGACCTGCTTCCATGATAGCTCACTCACATGGCTGGCAGATTGGTACTGACTGTCAATTCATACTGAGCTCAGTTCTCCCTGTGGGCATCTCCATGGGGCTGCAGTGCCTTCCTCACAACATCAGGGCTGGCTTATAAGAGCTATATTTCAAAGGATAGGAAATGGAAGCTGCTGTGTCATAAGGCATGGGCCAGGAAGTTGACACAGTGTCACTTCCTTCATATTCAATCAAAGAAGTCACGGAGCCTATTTAGATTCAAGGGGAAGGGTCATAGACTCCCAACTCTCAATGGGAAGAGTGTCAAAGAATTTGTGACCACCATTAATTCTCCAAATTCTTCATTGGTAAAATAGGAATGATCTTTACTTGCACTGTTGCTGTAGAAATAATGCCTGTAAGGTGGCCAATAACATTCCCATGAAATGGAGGAAAAAAACTCCTAAATGTCTGTTGACTAAATGCATATACATTCTATTTGCATATGTATGAGTACATGAATGCTGGGTGTTCTTAATATTTGTGGGTGTAGATTTGTATAAAGATCATTTTGCAAATCTCATGAAGGTTACAGTTCTTCTCCCCAGAAAAATGTACACATACACTTTTGTACAGTCTTTGGTTGATCCCTCCAGGGGATGTCCAGACTAGCTAAAGATCTGTGAGGGAGGAAGAAATTTCTGCTATCATCCTAGGTCTTTTTAACTGGTCTAATTATTAAATTGACATGAGACAGACTAATAAGAGAAAATAACCAAATTTAATTATAAATGTATGCATGGGACCCCCATGTACATGAGAGAATCAGAGACCCCCACATACATGAGAGGTTCAAAGACAGAAACCTAAGATGAGATATATGGAACATTCTGAGCTAAGGATGAGGTAAGATGTCTTGGGGCTTCAGAGGGGAGGAAGGTCATTTGCAGGACACTAAGAAGAAAAGATGTTTAGTAATTAGTATTTTTCCCTGCTATATAGAGAGTTTTAAAAAGTTATTTCTGGCAATAATTCCTATTATGGGAAAAGTCCCTAATTTACATTTTTTAAAGGGAGAGGTAAAAGTTCCTCATGAGCCTGTAGGGTCTTGATTGCCTTTAGTTCCAAATGATTTACATGCCGAAGTGGCACCTTTTGGGGAGACTCTTCTGAACCCCTATGCATCCTTAGCACTAAAACATGGAACAACAGTAAGTGAAAACTTTGTGCCTGTCTGTGGGCATAATTTGGATTTATTTCCTTTTTAGACTGGAGCCAGGGAGAGTTCTCATATCTGCTTCCATGATAGTCTGCTTTGCTTTTTTAAAAAAAGATTCCATTTATTTATTTTTAGTCAGAGGGGAATGGAGCTAGAAAGAAAGGGAGAGAAATATCAATGTGTGGTTGCTTCTCACATGCCCCCCACTGGGGACCTGGCCCACAACCCAGGCAGGTGCCCTTACTGGAAATCGAACAGGCAACACTTAGGTTCACAGGCTAGCACTCAATCCACTGAGCCACACCAGCCAGGGCTGCTTTACTTTTTTTGCTAAGCCAGAGATGTAGGAAAAATATGTTCCATCAAAAGTATTAAAAGTGTATGTTTTAATTTTTTCTGCTCATCTAAAGAAAATGCTATTAGATAGTAATCATCTTTAAGAAAGAAAGGGGCTGAATATTTCCATTATTCTTGTCAAAACTCTTAATCTTTCATCATACTTTCATTTTATCATTTTTTAAACATTTCTATTCTAGCTTCCTGTATACATGGATAGTTTCACTGTTATGCTATTAAATCATTGATTGTTTCAATAGTATTTAAAATTTTTTTAAATAGCTTTATTTTTTCCTAATAATTGAAGGCATAGATACTCCTGAGAATTTAAACAATATGGACATAATATAAGATGTCCTTCCAGGGTAGTGACCATATTTATATACACATAAGACAAGAGTGAGCCCTAAATATATCAGACATAACTTTCTATCTTAGTGTTTGTCAATCTACTTCACATTTTTTAATGGCTGGATAATATTCTATTGTGTGGAGGTATTAGAATATATTTTACCAAAAAATAAAAACTTAATATAAAGAAGATTTTTGTGGGAGGGAGCTTTAATAATTCATTGAACACATTGGAAAAGGAGATTATTTTATGTCCTTCCTACCCTACTCCAATTTATCATCATACTAGTTTTACTGGTAGACTCTCCCAGAAACTTTGGCTTGAGGATTGCTCTTTTGTCATTTATTTGTTTTTAGCCTGCCACAGTCTGCAGGTGCTTGCTGCTTTAGACCTGGGATTGAATCTAAGTCCAACGTGATGGTAATGGAGAAAATAAAATGGAAAAAGCATTGCTGAGAGAGTCACTTAAAAGAGTTCAGAACCTGTTGAGCAAGTGAGGCCTGTGCATGCCTCCTGCCCCATTTCTTGGAACTACTGTTAAGTTGCTGGCCTGTTGCTCAATTCAGCTCAAGGTTGAATAACAAACATTCTGGATCCATGATTGCTACATGGACATACGTGGACTTTACTTCCTTCTCATCATAGTGATCAGTTTATCTGCATTCTTCATCTTGAAAGGAACAAATCTATTTTGAAAACCAGCATCCTTCATTTACATAATAGACCTAAGCAATCCCAACTGACCTAGCCAACATCCTCCATTTACGTGGAGAACCTAAGCGAGAACAACTCCTATTGTTTTGACCTTTATGAATCCTGCTTTCCTTTGTTCCCTTTGGAGCACAGTGTACAATAGAGGTTTCTACTAAATCTATGCCCCAGACTGCAATCCCTCTTTAACTCAAATAAATTATTTTTATTCTTTATTTAGTTGAAACCTTTTGGGGGAGGAGTGCTTAACAGTAACTTGGGGCAATTTTTTTTTATTTTTCTGGATTCCAGTTTCTTCATGTGCACAAGAAATAAATGAAGTAGATGACCTCAGAAATTCTTGGCCATCTCTACTTGGGTTCTTGAATCTATCATGTGCTAAGTACTATACTAGGGGTTTTTCAGGTTGTCATTATACCAGTTTGAAGAAGTATATAATACAATCCCCATTTTTTTTTCACACAGAGAGAGCAGGGGTAGGGAGAATGCAAGGACTCAGAAAGGTTAAAAAGAAAACCATAGGTCCCAAATGGTATTACTTGTGCTAAAGCCCGTGATACCAAACCTAGTTTTAATACTTGACCTAATTGCTGTTTCAGCCTCTCCTAGAAATAAAATCTTAATCAACCAGTCTGGAATTTTCTGGTCAGCACCAAGGAGGTAATCTGTTACATGGGCCCTCTCCATCCCCCCATAGAAAAAAGGGGCAATCTTCATGATATAAGTGCTTCTCTGTTCACTTTACCCCCAAAGGGTGATGTCCTAAATGTCATATGATTTCACTTACATGTGGAATCTAAAGAACAATATAAATGAACATAACAGAAGCAGATTCATAAATACAAAGAACAGAATGATGGTTGCCAGAGGTGGGGGCGTTTGGGGGACTAGGTAAAAAAGGTAAAGAAATTAAAAAGTACAAATTGATAGTTACAAAATAGTCATGAGGATGTAAAGTATGACATAAGGGCATGTAGTCAATAGTATGGTAACAACTATGTACGGTGCCAGGTGGATCCTGGAAATATTGGAGGATCATTTCATAAAGTATGATTGTCTATAACCACTATGCTGTACACCTGAAACTAAAACAAAATAGTTTTGAAAATAAACTGTAATTGAGAAATAAAAGTACAAATATATGATGTCCTGGTATAAAAATAATCTTTTTGTTTTCCTTGCTCCATTCTTCTTTCTACAGAAACCTTCAATTTGTACAACCCCTTGAAGCATCCTTCCACTTGCTAGGTGGGATGCAGCCCAATTTATTAATTGCTTAATAAAACCAATTAGCTCTTCAAATTTCTTCACCTGAATTTTGTTCTTTAATGAAAGGCAAGAGGGGAGCTTGGCATTATTAGAGTGGGACTGAGCAAGAAGAAGAATTGAAGATCTGAGCTCCAAAAGCAGCTTTCCTTGCATTGAAAACCTAAAGTTCACCCACACTTGATAGTTCATGGAACAGTTCAGAAATATTCTTTCACTTGTGCTTCCCTAAATCCTGTGTGTAGATAAAAAAGATATTTTTATTTTCATCTTACAGGTGATATAACAGAGAGGTTAAATCATATGGATAGGAAGTGGTGTTAGAGAGTATTAATTTTTTGGTCATAACAAAACCAGGCCTTCTGACCTAATTATGGCAGTCGGTCATTTTCTTAATTTATATTTAATTACTTAAATTTACCATACTAATTTTTCAGTTACTATAAATAGAGAAAAGGACCCTGAAATTCATAATTGAAAACTGTATATTCAGAAGGTATTTTTAGAAATTAATACACAATATTTGCATAGACTATTCAATTTTACATTCTTAAAATTCAGTTAAAATTTTATTTTTTAACCATTTTTAAATTTATTTCCTCTTTTCATCTTATATGATATTATACTTAGAAAACCAGCAGTAAGAATATCCTTTAAAATGAGTGGTGGACTCTGTTGAGCAGGCAAAAAGATTTGTCAAGGGAATAAGAAGAATGGAATATTTACCAATACAGTGAATATTTAGTTTTAGTTCAGTTTGTGAAGAGTTGATAATCCCTGAGTCCATGAGAGGACCATCTTTACCAGTATTTAAATTAAATACAAATCACACAAAATCCCTAGTCAAATCACACTTAATGTTTCTATTCCAAGACTTTTAATTTCAGTTTCTCACTTTAATTTCATCTCCATTGTTGCACTTCAAAAGAAAGCTTCAACATGTAAAAAGCACACAGGAATTTTCCCCCTAACAGTACTCTCAAAAGAGAATGGGCTAACTCATTGCTCTAAGTGTTCCTTGTCAACCCATGGTCCTTGGTGCCAATTCAACACCAACAGGAATTCCCAATTTGGGGTGCAGCAAAGAAAGAAACTTTATTCAGCACAGAACAGCTCAATTGTGATACAGTATGGCTGTGAAAACAGCACAGGTGTGAGGCAATCCTGGGGTCAGGTGGCTTTAGGGTCAGGTGGCTCTGGGGCCAGGCTCCCCTTCAGCTACACCACTCCTGATCTGCTCTGCTCTGCTGTGCTCTGTGTGGGTCTGCTTTGCCCCATGCTGGTCTGTTCTGCTCTGTTCTGTGCCAGTGAGCTCTGGCCTGTGCTCTTCTGCTTCACTCTGCTCTAGTGAGACATCTTCAGTATTTTCACCTTAGCAAAGGGACCTCAGTCTTAGGAGGAAAGGGTAAAGGGGAAGTGCTCCCTCAGAATCAGAAGGGAGCTGGCTTATACAGACAGAAGTTCCTGCCCCTAGTCCCTAATTGGTCCATCCTGATGAAAATAAAGACTCCAAATTTTTGCAGTTTGATTGATCCAAAAGGTATTGTTTTGATTGGTCAGAAATGAGCTGCTCTATCAGTCAAGATGTTGATGGGGATATAGCTGCATATCTCTGATTGGATGAAGAAAGCCTCAGTCCTATTGACTGAAATAGGATTCCAGGAATTGCTTTATAAGGGTTGGGTCGCTGGCAGAAACACAGTGCATGTAGGTAGTTCAGTGCAGAGGCAGGTAGTCAAGTGCAGGCTTCTCAACAAAGTGCAGTTTGTGTGAGAGGTCCCTCTGTAGAAATGGTTGCTAGGCTCTGTGTTTGTTGTTGTTGGGTTTTGTTTTGTTTTTTATTTTTTTTTAGAATTTGACTCCAGTTAGCCACTGGGAACCCTTCTTTCTCAGTGTCCACAGCCTTCTGGGTATTACAACTGAGGTTTACTTAGAAAATAGACAAAAGGTCTCTGAAGTCTTTCAAGACCTAGTCTACCTCTATGTATAAATACTGTGCCTATTCAGAATTGGCTTTATGATCTCACTTTTTAAACTTCTACTTTTGTCCCAACCAGTTCTGGTTTCAATTCCATATTTGACTCAGTTCTGTTAATTAGCTCTTACCACGATTCTTTCCCAATAACAACCTTACTCTTTTCCCTCCCTTCTTTTTTCCCTCATCACCAGTCATTTTACAGATTCTTTCTTTGAACCAAGTTTCACATTATTTTCTCTAATCTTATCGAATACTCTTTCTCATTTCCATGTAAATGTTCTCCTACCTCTGTGTTGTTTCTTACATCCTACACAGTTGTTGTTTTTTACTATTTGCGTCCTCAAAAGGGAGAATTTGCTATTTGCTCAACTAATTCTTTTTTTAAGTCCAGCTTTATTGACATATGATATAGGTAGATTTAAGGTATACAATATAATGATTTAATGCTGGTGTATATTGTAAAATTACCACAGTAAGTTTAGTTAACATACCCCTCACCTTACATGATTACCATTCAGTTGCTGTGGTGAGAACATTAGAGCACTACCCTCACAGCAACTTTAAAGTATACCACATGGTATTATTCACTACAGTCACTAGGCTACAGGTCAGAGTCCCTTATTCCTCATACTTTTTGACAAACATCTCCCTATTTCCCCTACCCCTTAGCATCTGGCAACCAACATTCTATTCTCTGTTCCTATGAGTTTACTTATTTTAGATTTCACACATAAGTGAGCTCATACACTATTTGTTTTCCTCTGTCTGACTTAGAATGATGCTAAGGTCCATCCATGTTGTGACAAATGTCAGGATGTCCTTTGTTTATGGCTGAATAATATTACATTGTATATAATACCACATCTTTGTATCCATTCATCCATTGGTAGACACTTAGGTTGTTTCTATGTCTTGACTATTGTGAATAATGCTGCAATGAAAAATGTGAGTGCAGATTGTATCTTTAAGATAGTGATTTCATTCCCTTTAGATATATACCCAGAAGTGGGTTTGCTGGATCATATAGTAGTCCTATTTTTAAATTTTTGAGAAGACTACATACTGTTTTTCATAGTGGCTGCACCCATTTATGTTTCCATCAATAATGTATCAGGGTTTCCTTTTCTTCATATCCTCCCCAATATTTGTTATCTCTTATCTGTTTGATAATAGCCATTCTACCAGGTATGAAGTAACATTTTATGGTGGTTTTAATTTGCATTTCCCTGATGATTAGTGATGTTGAGCACCTTTTCATTTACTTGTTGGTCATTTAGAAAAATGTCTATTCAAGTCCTCTGCCCATTTGTAATTGGATTTCTTTTTTTGCTCTTGAGTTGTATGGGTTCTTTACATATACAAGGGGGACCCCCCTCCCTGGGCTCCCCGGGCCCCTGGAATTTATGTATAAAATTGCGTATTTATTCTTACATGTTTAAACTTCAGTCACTTTCAGAGTATTCTCCATTTGATGCAATACACCTATTGAGATGTTTTCTCCACCACTCAAACAGTTTTTGAACTCTTTGATTCTGATGCCTTTAGAACTTCTGCCATTTTTTGTTTCATCTCTTTTACATTGGCAGAACGTTTCCCTTTGAGGATTTTTTTCATCATCTGGGGAAACAAACAAAAAAATTCTCAGGGTGGGTGATTGGGGGAATAGGGAGGGTGGGGCATGGGGATCATGCCATTTTTGGTAAAAAATGGCTGTCTGGGCAGGTGCACTTATAAACCAACCATTAAGAAATGGGCAAATGTGTTGAAAGAATCTTCAAAAAAAAATTTACTGAAGCCAAACACAGCCTCTCACAACAATACCATCTAGTACACTGATACAGATGGGTTCCTAGAACACTTACCTAGTGGGAGAAGCCTGTATTCCAAGGGGCCCACCCTCCAGAAGATAATTCTGGGTTTCCTTGGTCCCCCCTAATATTTAATATTAACTTCTTATCACATAAGTAGTTTGCAAATATTTTCTCCCACTTGGTTGTCCTTCATTCTGTTGATTGTTTCTTTTGTTGTGCAGAAGCTTTTTAGTTTGATATAGTCATGCTTGTTGATTTTTGCTTTTGTTGCATGTGCTTTTGATGTCATATCCAAAAATTCATTGCTAAGACTAATGTCAAGGAGTATTTTCCTTCTGATTTCTTTTAGGACTTAATGATTTTATGTCTTATGTTTAAATACGTGATCCATTTTAAGTTAATTTTTGTGAGTGGTGTAAGATTGGGGTCCAATTTCATTCTTTTGTTTGTGTATATCCAGATTTCCTAATACCATTTATTAAAGAGAATGTCCTTTCCCCATTGACTATTCTTGGTTCCTTTGTCAAATATTAATCGAACATATATATGTGGGTCTAGTCCTGGGCTCTATGTCTGTTTTAATGCCAGTACCATATTGTTTTAATTATTATAACTTTGTGCTACAGTTTGAAATGAAGTAATATGATACTTTGTTTTTTCTCAAGACTGTTCTGGCTACCAAAAGTTTTTTTTGTGGTTCAGTATACAGTTTTATTTTTCTATTATTATTCTATTTATTGTTTTGTTTGCTTACTTAATGCATTATTTCTATTATTTTTATATATTATTTTTTCTATTTCTGTGAAAATGTCATTGGCATTTTGATAGGAATTGCAATGAAGCTGTAGATGGCTTTGGGCAGTATAGACCTTTTAACAATATTAATTCTTCCAACCCATGAACATGGAATATCTATTTATTTGTGTCTTTTTTCATTTCTTTCATGAAAGTCTTATAGTTTTCAGTGTACCGATCTTTAACCTCCTCTGCTGAGTTTATTCCTAAGTATTTTAGTGTATGTGATGCTATTACAAATGGTATTTTTTTTCAGATAGTTTATTGTTAGTATATAGAAAACATTGGTTTTTTTTTTGTATGTTGATTTTGTATCCAAAAACTATACTGAATTCATTTATTAGTTCAGTTTTGGATGGAGTGCTTTTTTCTTTTCATTTTCAAAATTAAATTTGTTGGGGTGACATTGGTTAATAAGATTATATAGGTTTCAAGTGTACATTTCTATGATACATCATCTGTATATTGCATTGTGTGCCCACCACCCAAAGTCAAATAATCTTCTGTCACCATATAATTGGCCCCTTTTACCCTTTACTACCCCCACCTGCCTTCCCTCTGGTAACCACCATACTGTTGCATGTGTCTATGAGTTTTCATTTGTTTATTTTTCTGTTTGTTCATTTGTTGCTTTCAATTTTATATCATACATATAAGTGAAATTATATGATTCTTAACTCTTTCTATCCAACTTATTTTGCTTGGCATGATAGTCTCAAAGTTCATCTATGTTGTTGTAAATGGCAATGTTTTCAATATTTTATATTTTCTTATGGCTAATTTTTAGGATTTTCTATACACAGTCATATGTTGCATAATGATGTTTTGGTCAATGACAGACTGCATATACTATGCTGGTCCCATAAGATTATAATGGAGAGAGATCCAAGATGACAGAGGAATAAGTGGACCAACTGACTAACCTCCTTCCAGGATCAATCTGAAATTACAGCTAAATTGTAGAGAAATCATCCTGAATAACCAACAGAACCCTAGCTGGAGAGAGGCCTTATAACCATGGACAGAGAGATGAAACCACTTCATCACAACAAGACTGGTAGGGAGTACAGGGGAGTTTCAAGAGGGCTGGCTAGGCTTCCACTGGTGGCAGCTGAAGTTCTGATATTTCAGTGGCTGAGAGGTTCCCCTTAAGAAGCGTGGGGTATAACATACAGCACCACAGTCAGAAAGAAACTAGATAACAGCCAGCTATGAAAGGCAGCAGAGTTTCTGTCTGCCAGCGAGAGATAAGCTAGAGATGCAGAGACCTTTTAAAGGACCAATACACAAAATTTCATTTGCAACCACTTACCCTGGGCTCTGACAGAAGGAGGGCAGAGCAGAGTAGAGATACTTGAGAAGAATCTGGGGTTGGTGGCTCTGAGGAGAGAACTGAAGGAACAGCTGCCAGGATCCCTGAGCTGAGTCGTTACCTACATTGCAGAAGCCATCATTTTCAGGCAGAGCACTCCTCTCCAAATGACATTAGTCTGAGAGGAAGCAATAGCCCTGTGCACAGAAATTACTCTGCCCCACCCTGTGGAACTTAAGCTGGGCTGCTGATTACAGCTTGATGCTATGTCATTGATTAGTGTAACAGCTAAGGTGGATCTCTGGGAGTGTTATGAGGCTTCAGCTGACCCTCCCCACTGCCCAGTGCTGATAAAAGCCAGCCTTGGTGCAAAGCCTGGTTGTTTTTGGATACAAACAAACAGGCTTAGCAGAGGAAGCCAAGTGCTGTGGATCACTGATAACTCCAAACAGGTTGACCAGTGCCAGTCACTAGCAGTATCTGACAAAGGCCTACACCAGAGTCTTTGCAGATCTACCTAAGGCATAGAAAGAAATACAAACAAGCAGCCAAAATGGGAAGACAAAGAAACAGACCCCAAATGAAAGAACAAAAAAATTCTCCAGAAGAACTACATGAAATAGAGGCAAGCAATTTATCAGATAGAGAGCTTAGAGTAATGATTGTAAGGATACTCAACAGCCTGAAAAAAGACATAGAAACCATAAAAAGGACCAGTCAGAAATAAAGAATGCAATATTGGAAATAAGTAACACATTGGAAGTAAAAAACAGTGTGTTAGATGAGGCAGAGGATCAAGTCAGTGATTTGGAAAACAAGGTAGAAAAAAACACCCAGGCAGAGCAGCAAAAAGAGAAAAAGAATTTTAAAAAATGAGGAGAGTATAAGAAACATTTTGGACAACATAAAGTATAGCAACATCTGCATCATGGGAATACCAGAAGGAGAAGAGAGCGATTAAAGGATCAAGAACCTATTTGAAGAAACAATGACCAAAAACTTCCCTAATTTGATGAAGGAAAATTTTACATAAATCCAGAAAGTTCAAGAAGCCCCAAACAAGTTGGACCCAAAGAGGCCTACACCAAGACACATCATAATTAATATGATAAGGCTTAAAGACAAGAAGAGAATCCTAAAAGCTGCAAGAGAAAAACAGGGAGTTACCTACAAGGGAGCACCAATTAGACTGTCATCTGATTTCTCAACAGAAACATTTCAGACCAGAGGGAGTGGCATGAAATATTCAATATGATGAAAAGCAAGGACATACAATGAAGGCTATTTTACCCAGCAGGCTATCATTTAAAATAGAAGAAGAAATAAGGACCTTTCCAGACAAGAAGAAACTAAAGAATTTTGTTTACACCAAACCAATACTGCAACAAATGTTAAAGGGCTTGCTTTAAGAAAAAGAAAGAGAGAAAGAAAAAAAAGAGGAAACAACCTAACAATAAAATGGCACTACATATGTATCAATCAATAAGCACCTTAAATGTAAATGGCTTAAACGCTCCAACCAAAAGACAGAGGGCAGCTGAATGGATAAGAAAACAAGACCCATATATATGCTACCTCCAAGAGACCCATCTGAGATTGGAAGATACACACAAACGAAAAGTAAAGGGATGGAAAAAATTCATGCAAATGGAAAAGGGAAAAAAAAGCTGGGGTAGCAGTACTTATATCTGACAAAATAGACTTTGAAACCAAGGCTTAAAACCAAGTAAGAGACAATGACACTATATCATGATAAAGGGAAAAGTCCAACGAGAGGATATAGCCCTAGTAAACTGCCCAACATGCCCAACATAGGAGCACCTAAATATGTGAAGCAAATCCTGATGGACATAAAGGGGAAGGTGGATGGAAGTACAGTCATATTTGGGGGTTTTAACATCCCATTGACTCCAGTGGATAGATCTTACAGGCTGAAAGTCAAGAAGAAGACTACAGCTTTAAATGGCACACTGGATCAAATGGACTTAATTGATATCTTCAGAGCATTTCACCCCAAAGCAGCAGAATGTACAAACTTTTCAAGGTCACATGGAATATTTTCTAGGATAGATCACATGTTAGGACATAAAACAAATCTCAATGAAGTGAAGAAGACTTAAATCATATCAAGCATCTTCTCTGATCACAATGTTATGAAATTAGAAATCACTCACAAGAAGAACACTGAAAACACCCCAAGATGTGGAAGCTAAATACATGTTATTAAACAATAAATGGGTCAAGAATAAGATCAAAAAAGAAATCAAAAGATACATTGAAATGAATGAAAGTGAGGACACAAAATCCAAAATCTTTGGTACACTGGGAAAGCAATTGTAAGAGAGAAATTCATAGTATTACAGGCCTATCTCAAAAAAAAATACAACAAGAAAAAGCTCAAATAAATAATCTAATTTAGCACTTAAAGGAACCTGAAAAAAAAAACAAGAAACAAAGCCTACAGTGAGTAGAAGGAAGGAAATAATGAAAATCAGAGCAGAAATAAAAGAAATAGAGTGTAAAAGAATGATAAAAAGATCAATGAATCAAAGAGCTGATTCTTTGAAAGGATAAACAAGATGGACAAAACTTTAACCAGGCTCATAAAGAAAAGAGAGGGAGAAAGGACCCAAATAAATAAAATCAGAAATGAAAGAGGAGAAATAACAATTGACACCAAAGAAATACTAAAGATTGTAAGAAAATATTGTGAACAACTATATGACAACAAACAGGACAACCTGGATGAAATGGATAAATTGCTAGAAACATACAATCTTCCAAAACTAAATCAGGAAGAATCAGAGAATCTGAATAGACAGGTTACACCTAATGAAATTGAAGCAGTAACCAAAAATCTCTCAAAAAACAAAGTCCCTGGTCCAGATGGCTTCATAGGTGAATTTTACCAAATATTCTGAGAAGAAATAACACCTCTTCTTCTTAGACGAGTTCATAAAATTCAAGATGAGAGAATCCTCCCAAAATCACTTTATGAGGCCAGCATTATCCTAATTCCAAAACCAGATAAAGACACTACAAAGAAAGAAAATTATAGGGCAATATCCCTGATGAACATAGATGATACACTCCTCCACAAAATTATAGCAAACTAAATGTAACAATATGCCAAAAAGATCATACACTATGATCAAGTGGGGTTTATTCTGGGAATGCAAGTTTGGTACAAGATTCATACATTAATAAATGTGATTCACCACATAAACAAAACAAAGGATATATGACAAACCCACTACAAGCAACATACTCAACGGGCAAAAACTTCAAGTGTTCCACTGAAGATTGGGAATGAAATAGGGATGTCCACTTCCACCTCTCTTATTCAACACAGTACTTGAAGTCCTAGCCACAACAATCAGACAAGAAGAAATAAAGGACATCCAAATTGGAAAGGAAGAAGAAAAACTGTCTTTATTTGTGATGACATGATGGTGTACATAGAGAATACTAAAGATTCCACCAAGAAACTACTAGAACTTATGAATGAATTCAGAAAAGTAGCTGGATACAAAATTAATATCCAGGAATCAGTTGCATTTTTATATGCCTATATGAATAGAAAGGGAAACTAAGAAAAAAATCCCATTCATAATTGCTACAAAAAGAATACAATACTTAAGAATAAACCTAAGCAAGGATGTGAAAAACCTGTACATGGAAAATTATAAGACACTGAAGACAAGAATTAAAGAAGATGCTAATAAGTGAAGGCACATACTGTGTTCATGGATAGGAAGAATTAATATTATTAAAATATTCATACAACCCAAAGCAATCTCTAGATTGAATTCAATTCCTATCCTGATTCCATTGACATATTTCACAGAACTAAAAACAAATATTTCAAAAATTTATATGGAATCACAAAAGGCCCACATACCAACAGTGATCCTGGGAGAGAAGAACACATTTGGAGGAATCACATTACCTAATATCAAACTATTCTATAAGGCCATAGTAATCAAAACAGCATGGTACTGGCATAAAAACAGACACATAGATCAATGGAACAGAGTAGAGAGCTCAGAAATAAACCCACACCTTTACAGTCAATTAATATTTGACAGAGGAAGCAAGCACATACAATGGGCTAAAGATACTTAATTCAATAAATGGTGTTGGGAAAATTGAACAGATACATGCAGGAAGATGAAACTAGACTACCTTCTTACACCACACATAAAAATAAATTCAAAATGGATTAAAGACTTAAATGTTAGACCCAAAACCATAAAAATCATACAAGAAAACATAGGAGCAAATCTTGGACACTGCTCATAGCAATATTTTATTTGGTATATCTCTCCAGGAAAGGGAAACAAAAGAAAAAATAAATAGGATTACTAAAAAGTTTTTGCACAGCAAAGGAAATCATCAACAAAATAAGAAGACAACCCACAGAATGGGAGAACATATTTACCAATACATCTGATAAGAAGTTAATATCCAAAATATATAAAGACCTTACAAAACTCAGCACCAAAAAAAAAAATTAAAAATGGGCAAAGGACCTGTGTAGACACTTATTCAAAGAGGACATACAGATGGCCAGTAGACATATGAAAAGATGCTCAATGTCACTAATCATCAGAGAAATGCAAATTAAAACCTCAGTGAGATATCATCTCACAGCTGTCAGAATGACTATGATTAAAATATCAACAAACAAGTGCTGGCAAGGATGTGGAGATAGGGGATCCCTTTTGCACTGTTGGTGGGAATGTAGATTGGTAAAGCTACTTTGGAAAGCAGTATGGAAATACCTAAAAAAATTAAAAATGGATCTTCCTTTTGACCCATGTATCCCACTTCTAGCAGTATCTATGAGGGAACCCAAAACACTAATTTGAATGAATATAAGCACCCTTATATTCATTGCAGCATTATTTATGTCACCAAGATATGGAAGCAGCCCAAGTGTCCATCAGTAGATGAGTGGATAAAACAATTATGGGACATGTACATAATGGAATACTATTCAACCATAAAAAAGAAGAAAATTTTACCATTTGCAACAGTATGGATGGACCTGAGGGACATTATGCTAAATGACATAAGCCAATCAGAGAAAGACAAATGCCATATGATTTCACTCATATGTGAAATTTAATGAACAAACTAAACTAACAAAGACAAAAGGGACAGACTCATAGGTGAAGAGCAGGATGACACTGGGGAGGGGAGGCTAGGGGATGGAGGGACTGAGCAAAAAGAAATAGGTCTCATTGACATGGGCAACAGTGTGGTGATTGCTAGGTGGAGGGGGCCATAAGTGGATGCAATGGCAATTGGAAAAAAATATAACAAAGATTAAATAATAAAAAAGATTGTAATGGAGCTGAAAAATTCCTATTACCAAGTTATGTCACTGTAATGTCACAGCCCAACATATTTCTCATGAATTTGTGGTTATGCTGGTATAAACAAATCTACTGCACTACCAGCCATATAAAGTATGGCATATACAGTTATAATAGTAGGCTATAGCGTTTGGTTTGTAAGTACATGCTATGATTTTCATACAATGACAAAATTGCCTAAGGATGCATTTCTCAGAAAGTATCCCCATCTTATGAGGTACACAGCTGTACAAGATGATATCATTAGCAAACAGACAATTTTGCTTTTTTTAAAAAGATTTGCATGTTATTTATTTATTTATTTATTGAATAATTGCTTTGGCTAGGACATCTAACACTATGTTGAATAGAAGTGGTGAGAGTGGACACCTACATCTTTTTCCTGAGTTTAGAAGAAAAGCTTTCAACATTTCACCATTGAGTGTGATGTTAGTTGTGGGTTTGTCTTATACTCATATGCCAAGGTATCTTCCTTCTATATTTAATTTGTTTAGAGCTTTTTATCATGAAAAGATGCTGAATTTTTGTCAAATGCTTTTTCTGCATTTATTGAGATGGTCATAGGTTGTTTGCCTTTCATTCTATTAATGTGGTGTAGCACATGGACTGATTTGCATCCTTGCATCCCAGTAGGATACTTGACCATGTTGTATAATCTTTTTTAATATGCTATTATATTTGTTTTTCTAGTATTTTGTTGAAAGTTTTTGCATGTATATTCATCAGAGAGACATGGGCCTGCAGTTTTTCTGTAGTGTCATTATCTGGCTTTGGTATCAGGGTAGTGCTGAATGCACATGCATTCCCATGGTTTGAAAATAATGTGATGAACAAAGTAGAAACAGAGGATGGACACATAGGACAGACTTACAGTTGTCAGAGGGGAGGTGAGAGGGAGACCAGATGAAAGAAGGTGAAGGTATTGTCCGGAGAACATGTATGCATGACCCATGGGCATGGACAACAGTATGGTGATGGTCAGAGGGAAGGAGGCAGGGGATGGGTGGAGGTGGGCAAAAGGGTTAGGAAATGGGGACATCAGCAACAGTGCCAACAATAAAAAATAAAGGGGAAAAAAGCAGTGAAGCCTGCAGGGGGTTGGATGTGTTTGTGCAGGCTGCTGGTTTCTTCAGCGGTGAAAGCTGCTGAGGTCGTCTGGGAAATGTGGTGGTTTCCACTGCAAGGCTGACATTGGTACCCATTGCTCTTCTTCCTGTTCCAGGCTTTGCAGGTCTCTGAGCAGAGTGAAACTGAGTCAGATCCTTTGTGCAGTACCATGAAAGGCTGAGGACGCTGGTTGCTCTTTGGCTGTCTCTTTCCTAGTGAGGGGAACTAGATGTAGTTGAGGAGCTCCCTCTTAGCATGGCACAGCGCTGGTCTGGGGGTGGGGTGGGGTGATACAGTCAAAATGAAGCTATTCTTCCGTCCCTTTTTGTGAAATTGTTCTCATATTTTTTTCCCTCCACTGTGTTGCTGGAATTTGGAATGGGCTACCAAGCAATCTCAGAGTCGTTTTTCTTGGTGGCTAGCTGTCTAATTGTTGCTCTTTGTGGGGAGATGGAAGTTGGGGTCTACCGCTTTGCCATCTTGTTGACGTCACACCACTACCCAAGTAATTCTTGATTATAGGGTCACGCTGGGTCCTTTTTGTACACGGAGCCACCTCAGCTTGGAGGCAGAAGAAAGAATGCTAAGTGTTTAGACTTATTATCAGATGGGTACTTTTCATATGCAGTCTCAATGAGGAAGTGCCTGGGCTTGTTATATCAATATATAATTTCAACTTTCTCCAAAGATGTTTTAAACCCAGAGATTGCTCTGGGTGTGGGTATGAGAGAAGGCATAGTGGTCTTCAAATTTATGGGCAGGTTCTTTTCTCTTAGCTCTCCCCAGGGTGACTGCATTTCTTGTTTTTCTATCTGGTTACGTTCTTGTTTAAGTATTTGCTAATATGGAAGTTTGGCTTCTGCAACATACACTCAAAATAACAGATACTAAAAATGTTTTATTCTCATAATATCCAAGAACACTCAGTCCAGGATTTCACAGTGTTGTTCTATCCAATTTGTTGCTCTGCCATTTTCAACATGTGGCTTCTACCCATGGTCCATAATGGTTTCCCTAGCTACTGCCACCATGTCCACCTTGTAGCCAGCAGCAGGTTCAAAAGAGGGAAGCAGACATCCTTTCATTTACTTTAAGGGAACAATAATAAAACTCAGCATCACTTTTGTGCATGTTATTGGCAAGAACTTTGTCAAATGGCAAAGCTCAGTGCAAAGGAGGTGATGAACATATTCTTAACTACCATTTAGGGGTTCTATTGCTAAAGAAAGATATAGAGGGTAGTCCTGGCTGGTGTGGCTCAGTGGACTGAGTGTCAGCCTGTGAACCAAAGCATTGTTGGTTCGATTCTCAGCCAGGGCACATGCCAGGCTTGTGGGCCGGGTCCCCAATTGGGGAGTGTGAGAGGCAACCACACACTAATGTTTCTCTCCCTCTCTTTCTTCCTCCCTTCCCTTCTAAAAATAAATAAATAAAATCTTGAAAAAAAGAAAGATGTGGAGAGTAAATATTAGAGGATAATTAATAGTCTCTGCTATAGTCCACTCCTCAAAACACCCACGTATATGTGCACATGCTTTTCCTCACAAATAAAGCACATTCATCTCTGTTCCAAAGGGGAGACAGCTCAGAAGTCTATCTAATCACTACATCTCAAACAGATTCCTAGATTCCTGGGTGAGGAGCAGTCCTCTCATTATGTCTGGATGTGGTTTCTCGTGGGCCAGCAACCTATGAACTGTAAGACAAGTAATCTCTTCTCTGCAACATAATAACCACAATTAAAACTCCCATTTAGAGACAGAAGAAGGCTGTGACCAGCCTGGATGAGTGGAACTATGAGGACCCCTTCCCTGGGACTGGATGCAGTTCCCTGCTGAAGCCACATGGCAGCTTCTCATTCTATTTTCTGAAAGAAACTCTCTGTCCATTGTCCTCTGTGGCCTCATCTGGAGTTGTCATTGGAGAATAAACCATTTCTGGAGCAAGCATAGTTTTTGTAGCCCATTTTCCTGCCAGTGTAGGTTTAGGGATGTGTGGGATATTTTTCATTTGCTCCTGTAGATCATTATTTTTCTTCTATCCTGATCTTTTCCCTGGAAGGCTGACCTGTGTGGATTATGTCAACAGAGCTTCTTCTGTTCCCTGTTTTCTAATTAGTTTCAGCAGGTAGGGAATTCCAGAGCAGTATTAGAAAAAATAAGTGGTTGGGGTTCTTCTTCCTACCCCTGCCCCCTCCTTGCAGGCTTGCCATAGGCTGGGGATGTCCCTCAAGCAAAGGCCACAGATTCCATCAGGTCCATCAGGTCTCTCTTCGTGTCCCTGAGTTTTAGTAACTGCCTTATCTCCTCAATTACAACTTAAGGTGCTAACAGCACCCCCGTGCCTAGCCAAATGGATGCTCTACTTTCCCCTGTGGCCCTGTATTCTTCCTACAATTTATTTATTTATTTATTTTTAAAAAGATTTTATTTATTTATTTTTAGAGGGTGAAGGGAGGGAGATAGAGAGAGAGAGAAAAACATCAATGTGCAGTTGCTGGGGGTCATGGCCTGCAACCCAGGCATGTATGACTGGGAATCGAACCTGTGACACTTTGGTTTGCAGCTCACGCTGTATCCACTGAGCTACACCAGCCAGGGCCCTACAATTTATAAATAATTTCTTTATTAGACTTCCTTTAAATTACACAATTTGAATATTTCCTAATGGACCCTAAATAACATGGAAAGAGTTAAATAAAATATTTCTAACTCTAATGTTAGTCTTAGGCTTTTTCTTATTTAAGCCTCTTTCTGATTATAATACTTGGAGATCATGATGGTTAATTTTATGTGTCCACTTGACTGAGCTAAGGGATGATCAGATGGCTGAAAAAATATTCTTTCTGGGTGTGTCACTGAGGGACAGATTAAAGAAGGTCACCCACACCAATGTGGGTAGACATCAACACATCATCCAATCTGTTGAGAGCTTGAATAGAATGAAAAGGCAGAGGAAGGATGAATTTGTTCTCTCCTTGAACTGAGATATCCATCTTATCCTGCCCTTAGATATCAGCACTCCTAATTCTCAGGTCTTTAGGCTTGGACCGAATTACACCACTGGCTTTTCTGGTTCTCTACCTCACAGATGGCAGATGGCAGGACTTCTCCATCTCCATAATTGTGAGCCAATTCTTTCTTTATATATATATATATATATATATATATATACACAGAATTTTATATATGTTTATAAAATATATAAAGAATAAGTATATTATATATAAACATGTTATATTTATAAATATTATATATTATGTATTTAGAAATATACAATTTATAAATATATTGTATATTTATAAAATATATAAAGAATTCTTTATAAAACATATAAAGAATTTTATATGTATTTAATATATAATATATATTTTAAATGTATATATAAAATAGGTTCTGTTTCTTGGGAGAAACCTAATACAGAAATACTTGCCAGAAAATAAGTTATCTGAAAAAAAAATGTTTTAAGTCTTGCAATACCATTTTAAACTTTGGCTGAGGCCAACTTGGTTGTAATTTCCCCAGCTCACTTCTGGCCTCCTTGTTATTACAGTTCCTCACACACTAAGAAATGAAATTCCCTTGGAGAGTAGGGCGCTCCATCTACCATTTCAACAAAATATTGAATTATGTGATTCTTGGTAGAGAGTAACAAAAGCCCTCTTTTAAGGGATTATTTTCAACATTCAGAGGGTTCCAAAGGGCTAGCTAGATTTCTAATCTGAGTATTTTTGGAGATAAAATATTTGAGACTCTGAAGAAAACTGGGGAACCAACATAACTCATTATTGTAGGGTTATAGACATCAGACTTTTAAAAGAAATATGTAGTTTCTTTTAAACATTCTTTCAGACATTTATTCTCTTTCCTTAATTGGTAGAACCCCACAATTTTAGCTGGGCACATAGCCACCCAGAGTAAAACTATACTTTCCAAGTCCCTTTAAAGCTACGTGTGACAGTGTGATCAAGCTCTGGCCAATGGGTTATGAGTAAAAGTGACATTCATGACTCCCTGATTATATTTTTTAAAAATAAGTTATGCTCCTCATACAGATATTACAGTAAGAGCTGCAGAAGCCACCCTGGGCAAAAACACGGAAGCCACATGTTAGAGAGGTCACACATTAAAGGCAGCAAGATAGGAGGTACTTGGGCCCTTTTCTTCTTTAGATGGTTAATATGTTGGATTATATAGATTAATTAATTAATTTGATTGAAGTTATTGGGGTGACATTGGTTAATAAAAGAAGGAAATATATTGATTGATTTAAAATATTGAATTGCCTTGCATTCCTGGAATAAATCCTTGTTACTTCTGGGGTTTTTATATATTGCTGAGTTCAGTTTATAATATTTTGTTGAGGATTTTGTTTGTTGTTGGGGATTTTTTTATTTGTGTTCATGAGGTATATTGTTTTTGTACTTTATTTTTCTTAAAGTTTTTGAAACTTTATGTGTACATGTCATGTCTAAGACATACTGACATAATCAAATAGGTCTAGAACTTCATGTAGACTATTTACCACTTGATCTAATTATGCCTGACTTCAAAAGAGTTTGTGAATGAGAATTTTGTTAAGTTTCCCTGGGTGGTTTTTCTGTTATCTCCTTTTTTCCCATTCACACATAGTACAGTGACGACTATATGCTATACATTTTATATGTATTATTTTTAATCTTTAAGATATCTTTAATCTTTAATCCCCCATTTTTCAGATGAGAAAACCGAGAATCAAAGATTGCACACTACCTAGAAAAATATCACTTTGAACTTTGTCTACAAAATTCAGAGATTGTGAATATTCCAGACAGGCAGAATTCCCAAATCTTCAGAAAATCTGTAACAGAATTTAGCTAGCTTTTACTCTCTGATGCATTTAAGTGGTATGGATATTTACTTCTGGAAAATCACATAGGGGTTCTGCCTCCTTTAGTATCAGATTCTTTTTGAAAACCGATTAAAAAAACTCCTCAGAGGCATGGATACATGGAACGGACTGATGGCTGTCAGAGGACAGAGGGAAGAGGGGGACTGAATGAAAGAAGAGAAAGGGATTAGCCAAAGAACACATAGGCGTAACCCGTGGACACAGACCACAGTGTAGCGATGGCCAGAGGGAAGGAGGGAGGGGACTGGGTGGAGGTGGGCAAAATGGGGAAAACGGGGACATCTGTAATAATATGAATTTCATATGTACTATGGACGATTCAAAGCAAATCTATTTTTAAGTCATAAAAAATCCAATCAAAAGAACACAAAACAAGAAGAAAGTCTAGTACCCACCTGGCACCCTACACTGTTATCACAATTATTGGCTATATTTCCTGCTGAACTTTACATCCCATGACTACTTTGTAACACCAATTTGTACTTCTTAATCCCTTCACCTTTTTCATCCATCCCCTCTCCCTTCTGGCAAGCATCAGTTTGTTCTGTGCATCTGTGAATCTGTTTCTGTTTTGTTTGCTTATTTATTTTGTTCTTTAGATTCTACATGTAAGTGAAATCATATGGTATTTGTTTTTCTCTGTCTAACTATTTCACTTAGCACAATACCCTCTAGGTCCATCCATGTTGTGGCAAATGGTAAGACTGTATTCTTTTTTATGGCCAAGTAATATTCCATTGTGTGCACCACAACTTTTTAATCCACTTGTCTGATGCATATACTCATTCTTTAGAAGTTATTAATATTTTTATGTGTTTACTCCCAGATTTTTCTGTATGTATACATGGTACATAAAATTAGGCTCATCTTATATTGATATACAAGGGAGTGCCTGGAGAGCTAGAACCTAATATGTCTGACATTGCTGTGTTTTAAATGGAGGCAGCAAGTCAGTATGAAGCAATTTTTGTTATAAGGTCAGAATCACTCGAGTGACTGTCCCTACTTATTAAAAATAAGGCAAGAAAATGGTTATGTAGCCAAATGGATGTGGCTTATAAGAAGTGAATTATAAGTTTTGCTCTAAAAATGATTGTTTGCTAAAGGAAGTTTTAAAGACCTATAATATCCATTTATTTGTTAGTTCACTCTTTATCCACCCTTTCATTAAAAAAACTACTTATTGAGAATCCATTATGTGTTTTCTAGGTGCCAAGGTTATGTCAATGAAAAAACAGATCTTGAAACATAGTCAATGAGAAAATTATATAGCACTTAAAAAGTGATAAATGCTATGAAGAGAATAAAATGAGGTAAGGGGGTTGAAGAGAGCCATATAGAAAAAATGCCGCAATTTTAAATAGATCTGAGTAAGAAAGAAAATCAGTTTTGTTTGGCACTGCGCTGGGAGAACATAATGCTGGGGTAAAGGAGTGGATGTTGTCTTGCTCTGAGACTATGCCAGAGACTAGTGATGAGCAGAACTCTGTCTGAATCCCCTTGTGGAAGTTTAACCTCACTCCCCAGCCTGGCAGTGACTTAATCAGAAGCCATTATTGCAAAGAGTGCTTTTGGTGGTCTTCAGACATAGATGGGGGAGGTTGTTTAAGATTTCAGTGAGAATAGTGGACTACCAGTCAAGATAAAAGTGTAGGCAGACATTATTTGCCTTGATGTGCAACCAAAGAGAGAATTACAACTAGATCTCAAAACAAGTAACAGTCAGAACCATCAGAAAATTGAGCTATATGGAAATCCAACAACCAAGGATTTAAAGAAACCACATTCATCTAGATGGGTAGGAGGGGCCAAGTCACCAAACCAAGTAGATAGGCCCAGAGAGGTGGCAGTGGCAGAATGGAAGGTCCCACATTCCTGTATGGTGGATAAAAATCAGCAGGGATACTTTGGGAGTAAGTGATCCCAGCCTCAGGCCAGACCACACAGCCCAGGGTTCTAGTACTTGGAAAATAAATCCCTATAACTTCTGGCTGTCAAAACCAGTGAAAGTTGGGGTGGTGGAAGAAACTGCTGGATTTTCAGGAGACTCTGTTTAAAGGGCCCACACACACTTAGAATGTAGGCAAACCCACCCACTCTGGGGTTCAGCACTAGGGCAACAGATGAAAGGGTGCCAGTTGCATATGGGGAGTGGGTGAAGTGACTGGAAATGAGGTGAGTAGTGAGAAAACATCTAGAAGCCAGGCAGTAGCATTATCCCCTGTCTGAGCCCTCACCCCACACAGAGTTACAAAGTGGTGAAGCAGGTTGCCCACCCTGGCCATTACCTAAAGCTCTAGCCCACATAATTACAGGTGCTTTTTTTTTTTTTTTCACAATAGGCCATGCTACTAAGACAGAGAATGTAAGTAGCTCTACCTCATACACAGTGACAAACGCAGGGAAGCTGCCAAATTGAGGAGAAAATAAATAGGGCCCAAGTAAAAGAATAGAACAAAACCCCAGAACTAAATGAAATAGAGATAACCAACTTATTAGATGCAGCATTCAACATACTGGTGATCAGGGTGCTCAGAGACCTCATTGAACATGGCAACAACATAAAAGAAGAAATGAAGGCTTTGCTAAGTGAAATAAAGAAAAATCTACAGGGAACCATCAGTGGAGGGAAGGAAGCCAGGATGCAAATCAACAATTTGTAACATAAGGAAGAAATAAGCATTCAATCTGAACAGCAAGAAAGAAAAAGGAATTGAAAAAAAAAAACAAGGATAGTATAAGGACCCTCTGGGACATGTCCAAATGTATCAACACCTGAATCATAGAGGTGCCAGAAGAAGAGGAAGAACAAGAAATTGAAAACTTATTTGAATAAATAATGAAAGAAAATGTTCCTAATTTGGCAAAGGAAATAGACATACAGGTCCAGGAAGCTCACAGAGTCCCAAACAAGTTGGACCCAAAGAGGACCACACCAAGACACATCAAAATTAACATGTTAAAGGTTAACCATAAAGAGAAAATCTTAAGAGCAGCAAGAAAAAAGTTGAGAGTTACCTGCAAAGGAGGTCCCATATGATTGTCAGCTGATTTCTCAGAAGAGACTTGCAGGTAAGAAGGGACTGGCAAGAAGTATTCAAAGTGTTGAAGAGCAAGGACCAACAACGTAGATTACTTTCTCCAGCAGAGCTATCATTTAGAATGGAAGGGCAGATAAAGTGCTCCCCAGACAAGGTCAAGCTAAAGGAGTTCATCATCACCAAGCCATTACTACATGAAATGTTAAAGGGATTTATTTAAGAAAAAGAAGATCAAAACTATGAACATTGAAATGGCAACAAATTCACAACTATTAACAACTGAATGTAAAAAATAAATTAAGTAAACAACCAGAACAGGAACAAAGTCATAGATATGGAGATCATTTGGAGGGTTATCAGCTGGGAGGGGGAAAGAGGAAAATGGGGGAAAAGGTGCAGGGATTAAGAAGCATAATTTGTAATATAAAATATCCATGTGGATGTAAAGTACATATAGGAAATGGAGAAGCCAAAGAACTTATATTCATGACCCATGGACATAAACTAAGGGGGGGACTGCTGGAGGGCAGGGGGATACTGAGCAGAGAGGAGCAAAGGGGAAAAATTGGAACAACTGTAATAGCATAATCAATAAAATATATTTAAGAAAAAAGATTTCAGTGAAAATAGTAGGAACTAGTCAGGTAGTAGTCACTCCTGTCCCCTCCCTAACTGAGAGTCAAAGATTTTTAAGTAGCTTATGCACTGTCACCTAGAACACTAATAATTGCAAATAGAAAATTACTCAAAGATCCATTGCTAAAAATAACTCTCATTCTACACACACACACGTAAATACACACACATACACTTGCATTTCTATTTTATTGAAGGGATACCCTTACACTATTAAACAGTTTTCAGAATGATGACTTTTCATGCCATCATTTGGATGCACACTCTATATTTAAATAGTCTCTGATTGTTGGACTTTCAAGCTTTTTTCTATTACTGCATTATTGTATAAGATGTACCAGTGAACATGATGGAATATAACTGTAAATCTGCATAATTAAAATTTTATAGATTCTATTTGCTAAATTGTAATCCAAAAATATTATACCAGTTTATACTTCTACCAAAATAAATAAGAAAGACCATTTCCCTGTATCTTTGCCAATGTTTTAATGTTGTGTATTAGCAATTTTACAATTTCAAATCTTTTTTAGCTTGAGTGGCAATGAATGTAATTATTATTTTATTTTCCTTTTTTTGACACAGTAAATTTGAAGAAAAGTTCATTACTTGCAACCTTACATAGGAAATCTTCTGAGTGACTCTGTTTTTGTATTTTTAAAATGTTTTTCTATTCATTTAGAACAAAAGTTTTTAGCTTGGGTTTGTCTGCTAGATTGATATGTGACTTTGGATAATTGATAAACTACTTTGGGACTCTTCTTATTCAACTGTAAAATGATGATCACTAACATTCCTTCTGTAATTTTTAAATGAGAAATGTGATGTGTTTTATATACGGTTTTTGACTGGATGATTCTAAAATACAGCATTAAGATTGGGCTGTTAACTCATTAAAAATTGCTATTTAAGCATAAATAGCACAAAACTGCTACAAATTCCTATATTTCATATTTTTAAAAATTTACAGTGTTGGCATCAATTCATGTTTAAACTTCACTTCTTTGTGATAAGAATAACAAATATTAAATATTATATAAGGCCTTTATCTTTTTAAAAGTACTTACTTTTTTTGTAAGAGAAAGAGGATTAGATTTGCTTATAAGCTTCACAATAGCCAATTAAACATCATAATGTAATTTTTATTCTATTTCAATCATACCTGTATACACTCCCTCTAGTGGTTCAAGCTATTTAAAGTATTTGTTGAACATTCCAGACCAAGTTAGTGTCGAGCTGTAGTGTATTGATGCTTACATTTTTTCTCTCCTACTCTTTCTTTATCTACCCAGAGCCATTATTGCTTTCTAATACATCATTTAAGGTGAGGGTGAAAATGAGATGGGGGATGATTTTTGTGCCATTTCAATTCAGCGCCAAAGAAAACAAGGTAATCCATTTACTCAACTCAACAGAAATGTGTGGATCAGGCTGTGTACAGACTTAGGTTAAACAAAGAACTACAGGATAATCTCTGTCCCCAGGGAGTCGACAATTTAGGTTGTCATCATGGTTTTAGTTGCTGGCTTCCATCCTCGCTAGCTTCCTTTGAGATATTTGTGATCCCACTGGGTTTCCAGTCCTGTGGTCCATGCTGTCCTCCGCAGTTGAGTCCCTTCAACACAGCCATGAGACCCCTTTGAATCTTAGGGTATTCTCTCAATACGTTTTTATCTCTCTGGGGGTAGGGGAACAGTGAGCATGGGAAACTTCCTGTTGCTTTATTGTGCCATTGTGGGGTCCAAAGGAAACTGTCAGAGGGGCTGCATCAGTCTCCCATGGTTCATTTCCACCTGACTGCGGGCTGTAGATGAAGCCATGATGGGTACAGGAGAGGCCCCTGTTCTGTGTCTCCTTCCACAGGGCTGCTGCACCTAACCATCTTGCATCTCCCTCTAGATCTCCTCTTCCCAATTCTGAGAACTCAATCCAGGCAAGGGGTGTGGAATCACATGCCTGTCTCTCAAGACTTTTAACGGAAGGGCCCAAAATTAAAGTTTGTCCCTAGTTCCTTCCTGACTCTTCCATCCTGCCCCTTTGGAGCAGTGCCAAGTCTCATGACCTGGGTAGGAAAGGGTCATAGGGGTAAGAGTTAACTCTTATCCCAAGAGAAGTGATACCTCAGTAGGAGGGGTATCAGACTTATAAAGCTGCACAAAGTTTAAGAAGAATGAGGGGAAAACATGAGAATGAGGGGAAAGAATGAGAAATAGCCCTTCATTTTGAAATGAGGAGGCCATTATTACCTTTAAGAAATTAATTTCAAGCCCTGGTAGTCTGGGGATGAAGACAGAAGAAGAAGGCAAGGGGTGTACATGGCGGCTGAGGAAGTTTATCTCCTCATATTTATTGAACACTTACTACAATTTGTACCAAGTACCGTTTGAGTGCTTTAGGTGAATTAACTCATTTAATCCTCAAAACCTATCTGTTAACCCCCTACTTGTAGATACAGAAACTGAAGTTCAGACTAGTTGTTTGTCCAAGGACAACACACAGCTAGTAAGTGGAAGAGGCAGACTGATCCCTAAAACCCTGCAAGATGCCATGGTGGGTTAGGACCTGGTGAAAGATCACAGGAGAGCAGAACCTGGGGATTCAATTTTAGATTAAGGATATCTGAATAACTGTAGAGGAAGAGTAGGAACCAGTGAAATAGTAAGAAAACCTATCTTTAATAAAGATTAACTCAATCATTAACAGAAGAAAGATGGGAATGAAAGGTGATAGAAAAAGCAGGTAGGAGTCAAGACCTCAGTAAAGAGGTAAGCCTGGGTTAGGGCACCCCTAACCCAGACTGGAGGGAAAGGTCTGAGTGAAGCTCTGAGAAATTCTGAGCCTGACAAGGGTGTCAGGAGAGCTGAACTGTGTATAGTCAGGAGACTATGAACAACTGGCAGAATGACTTTGACTTTCTTGTTGTACAGAGATCAAGCTGGCTGAGAGTAAGAAGGAAGACTGGGAATCTTAGGGCTGTGGAAGCTGGCTAGGGTGGCTTCTATAAGGCATCAAACCAAAAGAAAGGAAGAAATTGCTGAGTCACATTAAAGTATTATTATTATGGCCCAGTGGGGTGCCAGACAATGCTGTGTACATTATATACCTTTCTTCACAGTAGCCTTGCATAATAAAGACTATCACTCTAATTTAGCTGAGTAGGAAAATGAGAAGCAGAGAATTTAAGTAATTTGCTCCCAGTTACTCAGCTACTAAGTGGTGGAACTTAGATTCAAATTTGAGTGTTACAAAATTTGGAGGACTTTCCCACCCAGCACAGGTAGCTGTGACATAGGCTACCAAGAGAGGACATTTGGGGCTGTGAGAATGAGGAGACCACAGAGGCGGTGGAGGTGAGGGACTGTCTGTCACCAGAGTCATGTGTTTCTACAACTCAATGGTACTTTAGGATGAACCTGCAGTAGGCACCGTCGGCAGACTTTCTGCCTTTCCTACACGAGTCCTGGCAACTTGAGAGCAGGAAAAATAGTTGATGAGAGGCACCTGGAGCTGGGGACTGATGTGAGTAATGGCTCGTGGGTGACAAATGCTGGAGGAGAGTCCTGGCAGCTTCGGGTCCCTTTGCGGTGCAGTCACGTGTTATGCTGCTTCAAGGCAGCCTACAGTTAGTGCCTTTAAAATGTGCATTTTGGTCTAAGTTTTTGCATTGTACAGAGTCTTGACTCTTTAGATATCTTTCTCTGAATGTTCTTTGTCTTCTCCAAGGTCACACTGTGTAGCGGGAGACCACAGGTTTAGTAGATCTTGTTTAAAGCATCTGTATCGTTAGAACTGGTTGGGAGTATGTTTTTCTAAAAATTCTGTGGTTGATATCTATTTTCTTCTCATGACCATGTAGATGAATAAATTCTCACCCTTTATCTTTCTAAGCAAAATAAAATATGATATCTGTTCAAAAACATTGAATAAGGAAAAGGAAAAGCCAGTTAAAAAAAAGGTCAGCAAGACACAAGGATGTGTGATATTTGCAGAAAGCGCCTGTCAGAAGAGTCTGAGGAATGTAGATGGGCCAAGGGAAACAGACACAATTAAGGCAAAACTCAGTCCCCCAAGACTGCGGAAAAGTGAGTTTAGAAACCCTGAGAGGTAGGAGGCCAAATGAGATCTAATTGTGTCTTATTTAACTTGGCCTTTTAAATGGATAACTCTTGGCTCTCTCTGCAAATATCACACTTTTGTCAAACTGACCTTACGCGACGTCTTTTTATTTTTGTAAATGTGAAGTATTTTTGATCATACAATAGTAACTCAACTAATAAGGTTTTCAACTATAAACGTAGACTATGCTCTAATGGAAACCATATTACCAGTGGAAAGACTTCTATTTTTTTATTATCATATTCTAACTCAAATAGTTCTCACAGCAGGACCTTTAACAAGGCCCAGAAAAACAGCTAAGAAAGAATACTTTTGCAAAGATTCACACACTCAGTTTAAGTATATTGGAAAAATAAGAGAGTAGGTCATCCAGATAAATATATGTTCATGATTAGAAAAGAAAGTTTGAAATATTATAAATCCCAAGTTATTTTTTTGCTGTGCTATGGAAAAGGATTGCCCTGTAGAAAAATCCAAATCAGGTAGCTCTCAAGCTAATTGTCTTAGGGTTTATGTTGAAATATATAATATTTCCTAAAGGAAATTTAACTTCTTCATTTTTTTTTTTTTGGTCAGGGTTTCCATGAAAGTCTTAAGCCTTTGCCCTGGATGACTAGGGTTCTAGTCTACAAATGGCCATGAACTCATAACGTGTGTTTAGGCAGATCACTCATTCCCTCTGGGACTCCATTCCCCTTCTGTAAACTAGAGTTCTGAACTAGATGACTACCAGATTCTCTCCCAGTTCTACCTCTCTGTAGCTTGTTTGACTCTGAGCCTTGTGCATAATCTGAATTTGAATTAATTTGAATTAAGGAGAAGGTAGTCTCTCAATGTCTGTAGTTTTGTTGTTCCTCTTCTCCCTCTCCACCACTCTCACCCTCTGCTTTCCTCCACTGCTCTTGTTCTTTGGCTTTAAAAGAACTTCCAAAGTTCTCTCCTTTGAGAAACCCAACATGTCACATCTTACGAGAACTGGGATTCTGACATGGCTTCTTGTGGGAAATACTCTGGATGTGGATGAGGAAAGGAAGAGGAAACCACAATAAAGGCATGGGGGTAGAGGAGCCTTTGTTCAGAGGATTTGTGATTGTCCTTAACTCACTCAGACTGAATTCTTGCCTGCCCGACTACCAGGGCCTTGTGTAAGAACATTCTGCCATAAAATGTTAACAGTGTGGGCGACCTTCACTGGGTTTAACGATTCACTGATTGTAAAAAATGTTTTACCTTGAATAACAATGAGTTTGTATAATATTTCTGGAGCCCATACCCACCAACCTGGAAGGAGGCCCCCCAGAAGTGGGCTAAGTAGACAAGGGAAGAAGGCTAGAATTTGTATTTATCTAATGAGGTAACTGAGTGAACCAAAAGGCCTTTATTATCCTTACATGGAGTATATACTTTGTAGGGTATCCATAGTCATTATTAAAACCATGTGTATTGCTGTCTCACTTCTGAGCACTTTCTCTGAAGATCAATCCATACAATGCCCAGAGATGCAAGCCACACTCATGTTATAGTCAGTGTAAACAAACATGATTAAGGAGACAAATTTACTTCACAAATTATCTAATGCCTTCTGCATTAAAATAGAAATGACTTTTGGCTGCTCCCATTGAGTCATGTGAATCATTGTTAAACTCAGATCTGATTTTCCTGGAAAAACAACTTTGAAGCTCAACAGGCTGGGCCTAGTCTCCCATCCGTTGTAGTGACAGGTAATTTATGGAGATTACTGTCTCAGAATTTTAAGTACAACATTCTTAAGATTAGAGGCAAGATAATCTCATGCAGATAAGATTGTAGGTAGAACAATTTGAGAAGTGGTTCTGGAGTGAGAAGAAACTCTCACAGAATTTTTGAGTCAAGCATTTTTGTTATATAGGAAGAAGAAATATGCAATTGTATTCTTTATTACCAGGAGGAAGAAAATAAAAATAGCTTCAAAAATTCCCATTAAAACTGTATTTTAATATACTCTTGCCAAGATATAAGGACTTATACAAACTGAGTAAAATTCTTAATCTGCACTGAATTGCATGCTATATCATCCTGTTCTGCTTATTGCCCTTTCTTAATGCTAGAAGGGAACTAGTATTCAATGTCCTACTTATCTCATGCTGCAACAAAAATTCAGTCCAGAGTGGCTGATACTTTTCTGTGAGCAAAGACATTTTAGGCTGCAAATATTCTCCTAGAAAATATTTAAAAATCAGCAAAATAACTTTGTGAAACAGTATTTCAAGATATCTTAAGAATATTAAACACATCCTTTTTAATAGCCATTGTTATTTATTAAATACTTTTGTTTATTCATTTTAGGTCTAAAAATTCAAGTAGCATGTCAGCATCCTTTATATTTTACTTTTAAGGTGTTAACATATTTAAGGTTTAGTTCAATTTATTTAAAGAGTGTTTAAATTTAGAATGAATATATAGATTCATAAATATGTTCTTTTAGTCCTTTTAATTTAAAAATTGTTTTTAAAATACTTGAAGTTTAATTTTACAAGCAATAGATGGATACATTCTCTTGGTAAATATTAAAACTCTAATGAGATGGATAAAGTCCTTTACCAGCATCTGAACCTATGTCTCCTTCTGCTTCGTGTATACCCTTCCAGACAACTGTTATTTGTATATATATATTTCTTTCAGAAAGTACAGAGCATTTTGAAGTATTTTAACATAACTACTGTGAAATGGCTTTGTCATTCCATAGCTTGCTTCTTCACTTGGTAATCCATCTTGAGTAGTTTTCCCTGTTAGTACATGTAATTAGCTTCATTATTTTAAACTGCTCCTTAGTATTTCTAGGAATAGCTTTGACAATTCATTTTCTACTCTAATTTTAATTGCCATTTGGATGGTTTTCATTTTATTTAAATGACAAAGAATGCTGCAACAAACCGTATGCCTCCTCACAACTGCGGGTCTGAACAGCATCTTAAACAGTTTTGTTTTCTCTCTGAAGGTCTGGCACAGCCAAGGACAAGTCTGTGAAAGTAGAACTCTTCACTGCCACTCAAGGCATTCTCCTAAACAAAGGCCATTCTCACTCTGAGAAATACTTTGAGGAGAGCTGCTAAAGTAATGAAAAAAAACCTTCCAACTTATTTTGTTTATGTCTTAAGTGCTTGGCACTTGGAATAGCCAATTATTGATATCTGATGTATTTTCACTGAACAAGTAAATGATGTATGTCAGACACAAAAAGCATTGCACGGGGAAGGAGATGAGCTAGATTTTGGTGACTTGGATTTGCGATCCTAGACATGGAACAAGTTGCTTCCAGCTTTTTCTCCCTTCTCAGAAGAGAAGCGGTGAGCAGGAGATTTCAAAGGTCTTGACCGTTCCTCTACCTTGTCAAAGGTAGAATGTCAACATTCTTTTTGTTTTGAGGGGGCTGTAGGTGCTTTCCACAATGATGCATATTTTGGTAGATGCTAAGGAAATATTTGATTATATCATAGTTTATCTAATTTTCAGATTATTAAAAGGTAGCAAAAATTTAAAGATGTTTATAAATTCATTTCTAAAATGTGGGTAATATTAAAAAATTGGGGCTTGCAGTAAGTTGTCACACTAAAAAAACATATTTATCAACCTAGGTATTAATCCTAAATATTAAAGGCAGATAATACAGATCTCTAGGCATGAAAGAAAAATGTATTGGTGATCATTTCTGAGGAAACTATTATGCATCTTTATACATCTGAGGAACTGTGATTAAATTCCCATTTTTAAAAGAAAAGTATGTTTATATTGGACTTGAGACAATAAGTTGTTAGGTGCTTCCTTTATTCCCTTAGACTGTCATGTATTGATTACTTAAGAAGGTATCTACACTTGCCCTGGCTGGTGTGGCTCACGTGGTTGGAGCATCTTCCTGTAAGACCCAAGGTCCAAAGGTTACAGCTTCGGTTGCCTGCCTGCAGGGGAAGGAACGTACAGGTGGAAAACCATCCATGTTCTCTCTCTCTTCCTTCCACTCTCTCGAGCAAAAAATTAGCTACACACCAAAAGAACCCATGATACTCTCTGTTTCAAAGAAATTAGTCCTTTTAAAATTGCTCAAAAATGCTCCCCAGAGCTGAAACAGGGGGCTAAATTTAGATGAATAAATCATGAGGAAAAAGGGGGATATGTATGTATATGTAAATGGTTCATTTCTATAAACCTCTTTTCTACTTTGTTGTGAGAATAGAGGTCAAAATGAAGGAGGTATACTTTACATAAATTCTTTTACTGAAAGGAAGGGCTTCAGGAATTTAAAAAACTAACAAGTAAAAGGTATAAAATTCCAAATTCTCGTATCATTGTGTAGCTGGGTGATTTATTTTTATGATTTAAAATATTTGACCCTTGAACATGTTGAATATTTTTACTTAAATGGGACTCAGTTATGATTACTTAAATTACTATTTTCTTAGAGTCAATATGGCTATGATTGAATCACTAGAGTTTTATTTGAAACTATCTAATTAGAACTCCTTCAAGGATTTTATTCCTTCATTTTTTAGATTAGCGTACTTTTATTACTTTTTCAATAACAACAGTCTTTGCTTAAAAATTTTTATCTAAGAGTAACATGGTAATTGTGTTTTATGGTATAGAGTAGTACTCATTGCTATATTATAATATTTCACCAAATTGATATAGACTTTCATCTTAGGTTTTCAACCCTCTTTGAAAACATTAATTTAACAAATATTCCATCATCTTTGTAAAACAATTACTTTATTAATTTTTAGAACTAGGAAGCAGAAAGATTCAGTAGCTTATTTATGTCAATACCATGATTTTATTGCAAAGGAAAAAGTATATAATGCCATTGATCTCTTCCTGATCATTTAAAGAGTAGTTACAATTTGCTGAGGGCTTACTGTGTGCTAGGACCCATGTTAAGGTCTATTAAGCTACTAAAAAGAGACTGAACAATAAATTAATGACTTAAGGAATGTCAAAATGTATTACATCTCAGGTGAGAGTCTCAGCTAGTTGTTTAAGTCATGCAAGGACTCAGGTTCACAGCAGTTGTGTGGTCTTCTAAGATCCCTCTGATGCTATTCCAGCAAGCAGGACTTGGAAATTCAGTATAGAGGATTGTGTGTGGAAGGTTTATTGTCTAGAAAACGTCATTTTGTTTTTAGACCATTGGGTGGGGCTTAGTCACATGGCCACACCTACTGCAAAGGGGATTGGGAAATGTAGTCTTTAGCTGGGCAGCTATTTCCCAACTGAAACTCTAGTACCATAAAAACGGGGAGCACAGTTGGCATAGTTAGTAGGCCCTGCCATGACATTTTATATAATTATCTGATTTCACTACTGCTTTGAACAAATAAGATTTTATAGAAAGGGTAATCATGGCTCAGAGGCTATTACATGTCCAAGATCACACATTATTTTAAGTATAATCTACTCAATTAATTTTCACCAAAATGCTATGGAGTAAATTCTAATATCCTCATTTTATATATAAAGAAACATGCAAAAAAGTTCAAGGTCAAAAAAGTAGCAGAACTGTGATTTGTAGCCAAATCTGGCTTCAGCATTTGGACATACAACCACTATAATACTGCCCCTGAGTTAGTAAGAACATATCAAGGGAAATATTCTAATTGCTCATCATTCTAAAAGGATTTTTTGAGTGTTTGGGAGTATTGTGCTAAGTACTAGAATAAAGTGGTTCAATAACTTCATTTTTGGTTGAGTTTAAGAAATTTGTTGGGAAAAATTGGGACAACTGTACTAGAATAACAAAAACAATAAAAAAGAAATTTATGGGATGTCCTTTCCTGAAGTTTTAGAAGAGCAGTATTGTCATGAATTTCTAAGGTGAGCTAAAGAAAGGGAACAATGTGACTTGTTTGTCATGGTCCTTTGGCTGTACAACAGCCAGGCTGGGATATGGTTCATGAGATTCTCGATACTCCTTGCTGAAAGACTATTACTTTCCCAGATTCCAAAATGAATAGTCATGCTTCTTACCTTCCTCCTTGTCCTTTTCTTTCCCCTCTTCTTTTTCTTCTAATACCACTTCTCTCTTCCTTTGCCTCCCATCTTTCTCTGCCCATATATTTTCATCTTATTGCCTTAAAGGGAATTCAGAAGAATGAACCAAATCTTTCTTATTAGTGAAAAATATGTTAATTCAATGATTGCACTAAATTCATAAAAAACAATGCTAAATAAAATATACAAACATTTTACTCCTGAAGGCAGAGACTCAAATTGTGTTCTATTAAAAAAATTGGGTAACCTAAACTCACTCTTTTATGGTCCAATAAGTTGAATATGAGCCAAATGAACTCACAGAGGATGCAGTGTAAGAAAAGAACAGAAACATGGAGGCAAAAATCCATCTGTAATCATCATGTTCCTTCTGTGTTATAGTCTCAGGCCAAAGAACTTCTCAGTGAACATATTTTTCCTTTTAGGTTGATCTATATTGACAACCACCCATGGACACTGATTTTTAAAGAGTAGACTGTGGCTTGAAGGACGCAGAGGCAACCCTGTACTATATTTCACTGAAGCACATTTGCCATGAAAGTAACAGTTATTGCTGTTGCCACTCAATGGCCAGTGCCTTTCAGCATGAATATGGGGAATTACATAAATTATGTTTATACCAAGTTCCTTGAAACTGTGACAAGTTGGAGGTAGGGGGATGGGGAAGCCCAGGTTGAATTATCCCTATGTTCTGCAGTAGTTGTTAGGGGAAAAAAGCTGAAATGGGAGGGCACACCAGGGTGAAAATGTAAGCAATATTTAACCCAGTCTGTTAATAAAGAGCAAGGTTGGCTTGCTGGTGCCCCAGTAAGCCATGCCTCATAAGCATTGTGGTTTCCAGAATTATTCCAAGTTAGGCACCGCTACAAGTAAAATACACTGCTGGCTGTGAAATAATGAGAGGGATAATAAATATATAAAACTTGGATCTCCTGATGAAAAATGAAAGAGATTTTATGAACTCAATCAGTCAAACTCAGATGAAAACCCCCCCCTGTGTGCTCACCATGATGAATGCCCTGGCCTTCCATGTGAGAAGCTCAGATTCAATTTCCTATTCTGATATCTTGTTCTGGAGGCAACTCTGGTTGGGGTCATTACTGAGATAGCAGAGTCATCTGGTGTTGGTAACTGTGTGGCTCTAAGGTCCTGGTGGGAGAGAATGAAAGCTTGAGACCATGGTATGTCAGCAGGTAACCAAGAAAATAGCCATATATCTCCTTAGAATTGGGTGCAAGTATTAGAGGGGACATTTAATGACAGTAACTTTGAACAGTGATATATCAATACAGAATACTCTTGTTAATTATACTTCTGTTCATTAATACCCTGGGAAGTAGTCAAATGGGTCTCATAAAATCATCTAATAGTTGAGGAAACAAAGGCCGAGGGAGTCTTGCCCAAGGTCACACAGTTGGTGATTGGGATGTGGTGGAGCTGGAGGAAAAGCCTGATCTGGCTGCTGGGCAGAGCCCTTTCCTTCAACTTGTCAGTGTCAAAGTTTCCCTAATCTGCTTTTCACACACACACACACACACACACACACACACACACACACACACACACACACTGTGGGGTATGAACAAACCAGGCATCCTGTCTAAATTAATTTATTTCATGAGATCATTTCTCCACACTCCATTTCACACTGCCTGTGGAGACATAAACCTACTCTTGAGTAAAAGAATGAGGACTTTGGTCCCTAATTTGGTCCTAAATGTCAGGCAGAAAATGTTTTCTTAACTCAATGTGAGTCCTGGAACGCTTGTTTGCCTGACTTTTAAATGCTGCCAGCCATAAGACACATGAGCTCTAAAAGACATTTATATGGAAGGCTGAGTCCTGATGGAAAATTTATGCCTGGGAGATGTTACTGTACAGAAATGATTTGGGGGTACATAGGTCTTGGTAAAAATTCTTCCTCAGCTGGAAATTTTGAACTATGGGCTCACAGACAAGCTTAATTTTGAAGGTGCTCGCTTTTGTGAATGATCATAGTGGTTGGCACAGCCCCATTTCAAATTTCTTTAGTAGAGGAATGTCTCTTAATTAATCATTAAGAACAATAGAAGAATAAAGCAAGAGGAAAATTACCTGTTTGTCCTATTCTAGATAATGTTTTAAGCTCTTTGACCCTGCTGAGCCCACAGAAACATGTTTGTTACACCAAGAAGTAAAATAAATTGCCAGGCCATCACACCTTGCCCATATCAGACCTCCTTTCACACGCAATAAATGATGTGTGATTACAAGCAGGCCATTATCATCGGGAAGGATGATGTTTTAGGAGTCCTTTTTCTCTCTTCTCAACATTGGGGCTGTGGCTGAGTGCCACAGTATTCTACCTATCAGGAGCTTCAAAAGAAATGTTCTGATGGCTTTGAGAGCACATGCCGAGGTCCTTGTCTGACACCAGCCTCCCTGTCATTAGTGCTGTTCTTGAGGTGGTGGGAGCCATGGGCCATGATGTAGGATGGTTTCTGGGACATGATGGGCACCTTTTCCCCAATTGTTGCATAGCAATGCTTTTAGAATGAGACTTCAAAGGCCCTTTTAAAAAGCAGATATATGACATATAAAAGTGACAATAATCCATTATCTCTTATTTTTACCCTACAACGTCTCTCAATTTTAACAGTGCATAAGAATCGTGTGAAGAGCATATAAGGCACAGGTTACTACCTCCCCCTCCCACAATTTGTTAGGCTGGAGATGGGCAGAAACCAGACATTTTTATAAGTTCCCATGTGATGCTGATACTTCTGGTAGGGACATCACACTTTGAGTAGCGCTGTTCTAGAATTAAATTTTCAGGTTAACTAGTTACCTAACTGGTATTTGAAGGAATGGGAAAGAGAATAGTATGTTGTAGCAAAGAAAGGAAAATAAGAAAAGTTTCAGAATTTTAGAATGGTGTAATGGAGGACAAATACAAATATGGGCTCTCCAGAAGGGAGCTTTGGGAAGCTTATCAAAGAGGGAAAAGGACCTCATTAAAAATGACTTCTTTTCACACCTTTAACCAAGGCCAGTGCTGGGAACAACAATCGCCACCCATGTACTTCCTGTTTCCTTCACTTGTGAATGGAAGCCCTTCAGACCATTGAGTACCATACTCCTCAACAGTGAAGGAAACTTTAAGAATGACAAACCAATCAACAAGATGTGAATCAACTACTGTTCTTGATTGACTAAATAACTCTACCTGCCTTTAAAGTTGAGTCTATTCAAATGAAAGATGGGAAGAAATTGAAGGGGGCATTGAGGAAGGTGAGGGAAGGAATGGCGTGCTGGGTGTGGTTTGGGCTGGGGCATTGGGATTCTGCATACTGTTCCTTTGAACTCACCTAAGAATTCAGATGTGGATCTGCCTAGTAAACTCTGATTGGCCATGTTGTCTAGACCGGCAAAATTCAGTGCTGTTCTTTGTTGTTTCAAAAGTGGAAAGATTGGGAAAAACTGCCAAGCCTTTGAAGTGTGTGCCTGTGGGACTGGGCCTCACAGCTGCTTGAATCTGAAAATAATTAAGTATTTCACCACTGCAATGACTCAGCTGGGGTTAGAACATCACCGCATAAGAGCCTGACTATTTTAAATGCATGAATTTTAATAACAGTTGAGAGGTGTGGCTCAGAATATAACCCATCCAGAAAAACTCATACCCTTATGTAGTTTCTGGCAACCCAAGATCTTTATGGCACACTTCATACCCACCCATCCTGTTTCCTAAGCAACACCAAACTCTTTAGGCTTTGCTGATTTCTCCCTGTTCCTCCCTCATCAAAAATTGCCTCCTATGCTCTAAACACACACTAAAATAACGTGATCATGGTTAGAATATTTGATGAACACTGTGGTTGGCTTTTTCTTGTCATCAATGTCTTAGCTCACTAATTATCTCTTCAGGGAAACTTTCCCTGTCTTTTCTTTACCATCTCACATAGTTTCATTTTCTCCACATCATGTACTGCACTCTGAAATGACCTTGTTCTCTCATTTATTTACTAGCTCCCTCCCCACTTTCAGTATAAGCTTCAAGTGAGATGAGAGCTTGTCACTCTAATTGACTACTCTATCTCCAGTGCCTGGACCTATGTTTGACACACAACAGGCACTCACAAATATTTGTTGACTACATGAATGCATTCAAGCCAAGGTGAAGATTAGAAATGTCTATAGGTTAGCCCCACAGGATAAAATACATTTTAACAAGATCCTTAATTCTTTAACTCAAAGGAATAAAAGATATGGGAGTTTGGGGTACTCTATCACATATTGCTCAGCTGTGTCATGGTGGTGATGAGCTCAAGCCCCATACAGATGCCAGCATGCTCCATCACAGAAAGGACTTTCTGGCCAAAGGACTGATTGAAGTTTCATAAAGGAGATGGACAGAGTTCATCAACCCAATTCATCTGCCCACATTTTGTGAGTGCCTCCCTAGAGGTGTTTTGTCTGACAGTGGTTACTTATCATTAGGCTATAGATTTTAGAGAAAAATGACATTATTTCAAAGCTTTATACTAATATACAATAAGCTATAAATTCCAGGTGCACAACCTTTTCTTGTCTTTGCCTAAAATGAGCCCTATTTACCTGTTTTGAATTGAAGAACTGCATTGTCCTTTACCCTCATGTCCTTTCTGTTTCCAAAGAGAGTAAAGAAGGAAAATAATAAAAGATAGTGATTGTGATCTTCTCTAAGATTTGTGGCAATGCCATATTTTTACTGTTTGCTAGAACTCTCTAATGAGTTTGAGAAAATCTAAGTTCTGAAAGCTTGCTTTTTGCCAGAACTCTCCAAAGAGTTTAGGAAAAAATAAAGTCAAAGGTCTGAAAGACATTTATTTCTCAGTGATAATACCTCCCCAAGAATATGGCCTAGAACAGTAATGTACAAAGATTGGTCCTGAAATAGACAGTATCATCATCACCTGTGAATATGTTAGAAATACAAATTCTCAGGTACCAATCCAGACTCAAGGTGTGGGAAGGGTCAGGTTCTAAGGGGGACTCTAGGAGATACTTCTATTTATTTATTTATTTATTTATTTATTTATTTATTTATTTATTTATTTATTTATTTTGCTTCTTGGAGCTTCCAGTGGCTGCCAGCATTCCTTTATGTGCAGGCACATCAGTACAATCTCTGCCTCTGTGGACATATAAACCAGAAACTTGAGTGGGGACAGAAATTTGTGTTTTGACTAGCCCTGCAGGTAATTCTGATGCCTGCTGAAGTTTGTGTGCCTGTGTCTAGAACCTTGCTACTGAACTTGTGGCCTGCAGTGCAGCAAAAGGAGCATTACCTAGGAGCTTATTAGAACTGCAGAACCATAGGCTCTGCACCAGACCTACCGAATCAGAGTCAACATTTTAACAAGATCCCCAGAGAATTATTATTAACACTAAAGTTTGAGAAATGCTTGATCTAGACTCTACCTAGACTGGCATGTCCTGGTAATAGGTAGTATAAAAAATAGAGGCTATTAAAATATTTTATCATAATTTTGCACTATATTTTTAGAAGCTAAGATTTTAATTTTCTTAAACTAACATACTTTGAGAATAAGAGTAATCAGGATTTGTTTCTTTTATGCAGTTTTTCTTAATGTGTGCTCTGCAGATAAACCCTTTGGAGTACATACTAAAATTCATATTCCTCAACCATATCTCAGTTCTATTAAGTTACAGTTTATTGAGACATGCCTTGAAATCTGTATTTTTGAGAAACTTCTAAGTGACTCTTATACATTTTGATCCAAGGATTATAATTTTTGTCTTGGAGATAGTTTTTAAAACTTCAGATTTGCCCTTGAACATTAACAGTTGTCAGTGTTCTAACAAATAGATTGAAATGAAAATCAACACTATTTATTAGAAGAAAAACACTGAATTTTATTGCAAATTAATAATCTGTTTATAATTTTAATAACAATTACTTAGGGCTATAATCTCTTGATATTTCTGATGTTAGCAGATCTAAAGTCAGAAAGATAACTTTTCTGAGCCCTGGCTGGTGGGCTCAGTGGATTGAGTGCTGGCCTATGAACCAAAGAGTTTCCGGTTCAATTCCTAGTCAGGGCACATGCTTGGATTGCAGGTCAGGTCCCTGATGGGGGGTGCGTGAGATGCAACCACACATTGATGTTTTTCTCCCTCTCTTTCTCCCTCCCTTCCCCTCTCTAAAAATGAATAAATAAATAAAATCTTTAAAAAAATAAAAGAGAGATAACTTTTCTGAGAAACATAGCAACCCATTAAGGTCTTAGAAAAAGGGCCCCATTTATGTTGGGCAAATGTCTCTTTTTCTCTTGTTATTATATTCCCATCAAGTTATTTTTCTATCAAGATTGTAAGTTGTCATGAAAAATCACAAATGAGATTCAGGAGAACTCCCCTTCATCCTTGGTTATACCATCCTTCCTTCATTTTGTTGAGTTGTGTGAGAGCTGCCAAGACACACACCCTAGTTAACAAATGGCTAATTGACAGTCACCCATCTGTTGATGTGATTTTGGCTGTTTTCAGATAGAGTCAAAAATCATTAGATTTTGTTTCCCCTCATGGGGGAAATCTGTGACATAGTGATTACCTGACAGTGTTAGAAAGATTTCTGACACTGGTTGTGTAGACTAAATTCATCTTTTTTATTTTATTTTTTTAGGTTAGTGGTCCTGTCCCACATCTAGTTTCTATCTAAATCCATATAGTTTTAATTATGTTTATAATGGCAAACAGGTACTGCAGTTTTTAATGGTAGCAGAGCCTAAATTGTGGCTCATACTGTGAAATAGTGCAGAAGTAAGTAATTGACAAAATTTCATGATTTGCCTTTCTAAGCTTAAGCAATTTCCCTCGTTCACATTCTGTGTTTTCTCATATGCCTGTGATCTCCCTGGTACATAAGATATACAAAAGCATTTTCAGAGTGAGAGGGGAAAGATGAAAGAAGGATGCCCTAATCTTTTCAAGGTTGGAAGCCTTGATTATACTTGGCCCAGAGAAAGTAGTCTTGAAGCCGTACATGGCCAGTGATGACTAAGCTTTGAGGCTTGACATGAACATAACTTTTCTCTTTGTGGTGCTAGTCCTGTTTCTCTTCCCTATTTTTTTTGTACTTGACCAATGACTACCCATTCTCCCTGTGAGATTGGCCTCTTATTGAGAGTGTAATCCATTATAGAAATCAGTCTTCTTTCTAGTAATTGTTTCTTTTTAGGAATAAACATATAGGTCTGAGCTGCGTCTAAGTAGGACAACAGAGTGATGGGGAGTGTGACAGGAGTAAGGTTGGAGAGCTAGCTAAGGGACTTGCAGGTCCTTTTAAGGTAAGGACTTCAGTTTTTACCCTAGGATTCGTGGAAGCGATACAGGTGTTTTAGGAGAGGAATTAGAAGGAAGCAAGAAAGGAAAGAGGCAGACTTATTGAGTAGTCCAAAAAAAAAATGACACAAATTTGATCTACAGTGTTTGTTGTATCATGAAAATTAAATTTATTTTGTAAGACATGATGACTTTTGATAATGGATTAGATGTGTAAAGTGACAAAGAAAAAGATTTTAAAAAATTGTAAAAATGAATACCATGGAGTATATAGATTTGGTGCAGGAGGATTGTAAGTGGAATTTTGAACTTGTGGAATTTGAAATACCTTTTGGATACATAAGAAACAATGTGAACTGGGAAGATGTCTGAGCTGTTAATATAAATTTGAGTATAAATGGTGCTCAAAACCAAACACCACAGGCCTCAAAGATTTTTTTTAATGCAAGATTGGAGGGGTGCTAGTTGAATGAAATGTTCTCATTGGATACCAGGCTTTCTTTAAAGCCCGTGGTAGAGGGACACTAGGAGGAAAGATTCAGGATTTGGAACTGATGGTTTGCTGGTTATGACGTATCTATGATGGAGAGGAAGTGAACCCAAGTACTATTGTCTCTATCTTTTTTTTTAGCAAGTGAAGAAATAGAGGCTTAGAAAAGATTAATGACTTTCTCACGTCTACTGAACTACTAGGTAGCAAAGCCAGGACAAGAATCCAGAGCCTCTGATTTCTAGCCTAGTTCACTTTCCACTCCCTCGTGGAGCATTACAATCCGGCAGCACAGCCAAGTTTTCCAGGCCTGTGTGTTTTCCAGTCTCTTCAAAGGCATTTGTTATTTCATTTATTCTGATTAAAGTCTGTGGTGACAAAGTTTGGTTTGTTAACTATACACCCCTTTTATAAATGTTTTGAGTGGCTCTAAATGATTCTCTGAATTCGAGCATCATTTATTTCAAATGAGCAAATTGGAAACCAAGAACTATGATACCTATGAGGCATGTCTTGGAGCAGGAATGGAAAAGAGCAATGAGGGTTATATTTTCCACTGAAAAGTACTTAAAGTCTCCTTATTCTAGGGGCTGAAGTGAACATGTGCTTAATGAATACTTTGATGTAGCGTACTCTCTCCTCCCACCCCTGCCCAAATGAAGAATTAGCCAAATTATAGAGAAAACATGAGTAACTTAAATTTTTTCTTAAAATAATTTATGGTTTATTATTTTATAACCATCTCCAAGTACTAGATGTAAATCTGCACTTTCATTAGCATCAATTTTATTTTACTAAAATGTATTTGGGGAATAAGATATCCATGTAAAATTTGGCATTACACTTTGCTTTCCACAGCGAAATATCTGGAAGGACAATTAAAATGGAAATTTTTAGAATGAATTGATCCACGACTCAGGTCCTTAAGGCATGTGTACACTTACATGTGTATGTGGGACCCAAAGTGCATGTTTTAGTCCAGTGAAAGCCATCTGTGGAAATGTCTTCTACTCTTTGAACTGCCCTGCACTGGCAGTTAGTCTGTTACCTGCCTTTTTGCACACTAAATTGGTCTGGGCCTGTTTTAGAAGCAGTGATAGAACTCAGCTCTTACTCAAAGAAGTGTTCGGTTTGTTGGGACTACTCAAATAATTTAACTGCTTCCACGGTAAATACATTACTGTGTGATTGTGTTTAATAGGCTCCTGACATCCATCAAATAGTGTTGTCTGTCACACTTTGAGGCAGTATATTCCGATTCCAGTATTTCAAACTGGAGTGGGAGTAAGAAACTACAGTTGACACAAAAAAAGTACTGAGTGGGCAGCATTTCTGAAAAATACTCTTTATATCTTGCTGGGAAATATGGTAGCCTAACCTCCTGAAAAGAGAATTAGGTAGCTCATTAGAGGTTCAAACTGATACTCAGTTTTTGTGTTAGGATCTACACTATATCTAGCATTGTGCATGAAAAGGGTAAGAGAAATAAAACAAAGGTTTTAATTAAAAAAACCTTACTGTTGGGGTTTATTTTAAACTGGTGATTGGTAAACAATAAATATTTTAATTTTATACTTTGTAACAGGAGAGTTTATGCCCTTTCTTTTAAAGATTGAAGGAAGTGGGTAATTTAAAAACAGCAAATTTGTAATTGACAAGATGATGAAGCAAAATAAAAAGAACAAAATCAATAAGATTATACAGGATCTAAGAGGTAGGGGTTAGTGTGGTGTGAGTGTGACACCCAAGTACATTTATAGAGCTTGGTTTGGACTGATTTCATTATTTCTATAAAACAATTTCTACCCTTACTGCTGAGAACAATTTAAAATTACGTATGTATCTATAAATAATATATATTATATATTTTATCCATAAGATGTTCATTTAATTCCTATATTAATTTGTATGAACATCTTTATACAAAACAAACACCTGTGGTCTATTTTACATGATTTGATTAAAAGTGGATATGAGTTTATTTGTTTGTTTATTTTATATTTAACTTCTACTATTATATCTAGGGATATAAAAAACCTTGGATAACCACCATTTCTTTTAGTAACTTTTCTTTTTCTTTCTTTCTTTTTTTTTAAACTGGCCTGGCAATCAGGACAGACTTTTTTTTTAAAAAAAGGTTTTATTTATTTATTTTTAGAGAGGGGAAGGGAGGGAGAGAGGGAGAGAAATATAATGTGTGGTTGCCTCTCGCACACCCCCTACACTGGGAACCTGGCCCACAACTCAGGCATGTGCCCTAGACTGGGAATTGAGCCGGCGACACTTTGGTTTGCAGGACAGCACTCAATCCACTGAGCCACACCAGCCAGGTCTTTTAGTAACTTTTCAAAGAACTTTTTTGTATTGTTAGTAGTATTACTGGCTTTTAAGAGATTTTTCATTTTCTTCTTTTTCCTTAGTATTTGAATTCTTCCTTTATAAACATTCATATGCTACACTATTTTTATGGTGGCTATAAACTAACTAGTTTTATTCACTCCTTTGGATCTAGTTACCTAATTGAATTTAGCAGAGGCTTTGGAAAATGAGATTTACCCTGCTTAGTGCCCTTCTGCAAGGTGTATATTGCAACTCTCTTTAATAATTCATACCTTTGTTTCACAATTCTGACTCTCAATGAAGTTCTCCTCACTTCCTAAACAAAGCTCAAATGGGAATCAACCTTTGCCCATAAAGCAATGATCTTTTCTAGTTTTTTTTTGTGTGCTTGTTTCTTTTCTTTTGTGGATTCTGTCCAAGGTAATCCTTAATGAAATGTGACAATAAATAACACAAGTGAATGCAGAAGAAATCACCCTCCAATTCTTCAGAATCCTTTTTCTCTTTTGTGTATCAAACACACTCCACTTCCTTAGAATTCTTTTCCTCTCCAACATAGCACAGCATTGTTTAGGAGGGCGAGAGCTGAGGTCAAACAGACTAAATTCCCAATCCCAGGTTAGTTCCTTACGATGGGTGACCTTGACTTTGTTAAGTCTCAATTTTCTTATCTGAAAAATGGGGAGAAAAATGGTATTTTCTCATTTGAATGTTGGGAGGGTTAGGTGGAGTAATGCTTAGCATACTACTTGAACACTTTGTAAGAGCTCAAAATAAGTTAGATAACAACTCTAGTCCAGATTTTTACTTAAAGTATATAATGTTGGATATTTAATTTAGGATAAAATATCTGTAGAGGGAAATAAGTTCTTATTTCACATACCCATGTGTAAATGAGTTGAATGAAGAGGATTTTAACTTGTTAGCTCATTTTCAAATAAATCCTTTGCAAATGACTATGACTTACAGAATAAAACAATACCCTCCATATGCCAACTATATATTGCAAAAGTTACCCAGAAGTGTTGTGTAAAGAGATTCACTTTTATGGAGCTTATTCAGCTACAACTGTGATGCTATATGGAAGCTGAGTTCTCACTCCTGGATAATAATACTTTCGTTGATATAGCATTTTACAAGGCCTTTTTACATATGTTAGCTCATTTTATCCTCACAGATTCTTCCTAGATGGGTAGAGGAAAAACAAACTTACTATCTGCAAATTATCATCTTATTTTTGCAGGTGAGGAAAAACAAACTGTGAAGAATGGTAAGTAACTTGCCTTTGGCCACAGAGTTCTTTAGGAGGTAGAACTAACATTTTGTTATTGGTTCTTGGATTCTCTCCCCCACATCCTAGTTGTTGCCTTTGCCAGCCTCAGCAATGACAAAGTTCAGAGTTAAATATAAGAGATCAGAGAAGGTAGGTTGTTTGCTCTTACTCTTACTGTCTTCTAGACCCTGTGCTGGGTCACCCTCTGGTTTCTTGCCCTTCTGGACTCTACCTGTATATAGAAATGTCTCAAGATGGCACTGTGAGACTAAACTGCGAGTGCTCAGCATGAAAAAGAAGGGGCCAGATAGAGTTTCAGCATGGAGAGGGAGGAGGGCCAGGGCTAGAAGAAGGAGAGGTGAGCATAAGGAGAGCGTGTCCTCCCTGCTTTTCTGCCTAGCAATGAAAGAACCTTCATGCCTGCCAATTCTGGAGCATCTATCACTGAGGCAGATAACAGGTTATAATGACCTGTTCCTTCTTGGAGAGCTGATTGTTTTCCAGGATCAGTGAGTGTTAACAAAATCTTTTCATCAAATCTTTATCTAACAAAATAATAAAAGGACAAATGACCCAATTAAACACTGGGCAATAATGTAAACTGATATTTCTCCTAAGAAGATACACAAATGGCCAAACATGTAAAAGATTCTAAACATCATTAGTCATTAAAGAAATACAAAACAAAAACACAATGAAAGAGCACTTCATAGTCACTAGGATGGCTCAACCAAAAAAGGTGGACAATAACAAGTGTTGGTGAGATGTGAAGACATTGGAATCCTCATGCATTGCTGGTGGGAATACAAAATGTTGCAACAGTTTGGCCATCCCTTAAAAAGTTAAATATAAATAGTTTGCATGGAGTGTAGCAATTCTACTCCCATATACATACTCAAGAGAATTAGAAACATTTGTCAACACAAGAAGTTGCACACCAGTGCTCATAGCAGCATTATTCATAATAGCCAAAACAGCTCAAATGTCCGTTAGCTGATAAGTTGATAAATAAAATTCTGTGGTATATGCATACAATGGAATATTATTCAGCCACAAAAAGGAATGAAGTACTGATACATACTATAATATGAATGAACCTTGAAAATATGCTAAGCAAAACAAGCCAAACACAAAAGGATACATATTATTGATTCTATTTATATGAAATATGAAGAATAGGCAAATCCATAGAGACAAAAGGTAGATTAGTTATTGTCACTGAGAATAGATTAATTATTTTCAGCTGGGGAAAAGTGGAATGGAGAGTTACTGCTAACATGTATGGGATTTTTTGGGGGGGTGATGAAAATATTCTGAAATTAGATCATGGTGAAGGTTGCACAACTTTTTTTTTTAAAGATTTTATTTATTTATTATTTTTAGAGAGAGAAGGGAGGGAGGGGGGAGAGAGAGAGAGAAAGAGAGAGAGACATCAATGTGCGGTTGCTGGGGGTTATGGCCTGCAACCCAGGAATGTACCCTGGCTGGGAATCGAACCTGGGACACGTTGGTTCCCAGCCCGCGCTCAATCCACTGAGCTATGCCAGCCAGGGCACAACTTTTTTAAATACACTAAAACCACTGAGTTACACATTTTATGAGGGTAATTTTTATGATACATGATTTACAGCTCAATTAAAAAATCCTTATCTAAGAGGATAATTGTCAACATTTATGAAGGGATAATGTTGGAAACTGTGCTATGAGTTTTGTGGATTATTTTACTTAATTCTCACAAGAACGCTAGGATATGCACCCTTATTACTTTCATTTTACATAAGAGGAAACAGAGAATTATAGAGACTCAATAATCTGCCTCAAATCACATGGGATTTGATGCCAGACTCTGGTTTTTAGCGTGGTGCAATCATGCCTCTGTGGTAAGGGTGGCTAGACCTCGGATGATTTCTAGTTCTCTGTATAATTATCACTGGATTCAGCTTTGGTGTTTTTGGACCTTTTGATATTTTGTTCTTTTACAATTCTAGAATTGGATGCTCTCATGGCCTAGAAAAGGAGTAGGAATAGGTCTAATTAGTAGTCTGCTCCTCAACCCCCATAAAGGACGTTGTTGAAGGCTGACTCTATTCCTTATTTGTTCAAGCATCAGCCATTTCCCTGGAGCAGCCCTCTTGTTCCGCTAACCTAAATGAAGGGTCTCCCATCAGAGGGTCTCAGAGAACCGTGCAGCTCTTATTTATAGCACCTATGGCGGGTCTAGTGGGGATTTAATTATTATCTGCCTTCCTCACTAGATGACAACATTCATGATGTCAGGGGTGCTATCTGATTTGCTCACCATTGTACTCTCAGCAAGTAGCACTGAACAAGGCACTCAGTGAGTATCAATTCAATGACTAAACACTGTAAGAAGACCCCCACGGTCATCAGACTCCTCTACTGTCTCCTACTGTACGGGGCACCTTTTCAGAAATTTATATGTGATTGCTCTGGTTTCTGGATCCCGGGCTTAAACTCCGTGTGGGCGTGCTTCAGAACCGCCACTGGCTCTCGCAACTGGAAAGTGACGCACTGGTGGAAAGCTTGGCTTCGGTTCTAACCTCAGAGACCTCTGTAAAACGTTTCCTATGTGCTGTGCCTCTCCACTCTGACTGCGATTTTGGCTTTTACCTCATTTCTTACCTCCACTAGCTCTTATGACTGTTTGTAATAGCATTTCCCATTAATTCCCCCAGAATCCTAAACAAGTTTACACCTGAAAATCTTAACACCACTGCCTAAGTGGTTAAATGTGCACATTATAATATTCCCAAGGTTATAAACAAATGGAGTATTTCCAGAAATGTGAAGTTAATTGCTTTAGGTTATGCAGCAATAAGGGATAGGACCAGAGTGAGAAACTACTAGATTCTAAATTTAACATCTGTATTATATAATTGTTTTTCTAACCATGCCAAGCACAGTGCCTGGAACATATTAAGAACTTATTAAATATTTGTTGAATGAGAACCTGAAATTCTTGCTGGAGGGAACTCCATTCTGCATCAGCTGATTTCCAAATGCTCACTTTATCTCCCCTCAAGTAAAATTTCTAAGCTACATGAGTTTTTGTATTGGAGTGTCCAAAGTCTAAATGTAACTAAATCCAGAAAAACTATCCCACTTTCTCATTTTTTTTATATTACTATTGTTGGCACCATCATTTTTTATCCACCTACAGAACTGGTTTTACCAACAGCTGCAATAGTGTCTGGATTTTGTTTCTAGGTTAATTTTTCTTATTCTTATATATTCTTCACAAAAACGTTCAGCAACTCCCTACACTCTTTTGCCCAATTTCAAATTTAATGGAATTGAAAATCTTTCAAAAGTGACCCCAACTTATCTTTGGATCCTTACTTTTCCCTTCTGTGTACACAGTTTTTCTGGGCACACGAAAAGCAATTCCTCAGTATTCCCTGGACATAACTCCTTTTCCCTCTCCATGCTACCTATAACTTATTCCTTATGCTCAAATGCCTACATCTTGGCTTAAACATATCAAATGAAAGCCATTTACGATTTTTTTCTGATTTCTGCCACCAGATGAAGTCTTGCCATCTTTTGACCCCTGTAGAGATCTTTCATGCATCTTCTGTGGCATACCCACCTTGTTATAGTGTTTGGTGTGCCTGTCATCACTTCTGGTAGGCAGTGAGGTCAAGATCCACGACCTACACAGTGTCGTGCTCTGTACACCCAGCTAGTGTCTTGTATGGAGTGAGATACTGTGGAATTTAAGCAGCTTTTTAAAACATCATCTATTTCTTCCATTTATATACCCCCCCCAATAAAACACTTCCTCATATTCAGAATGCTTTAAAGCAGATAAACCCAACTCATGTATATATCTCAGATATATAAAACTGTATGCTAGCTGCAAGTAACTGAGTAATATTTATAATAAGAAAATATCAACTTTTAAAGAGGTCTTAACATATAGTGACTAAAAACTCTGCATAGTTAATTCTAGTTTCAATTAATTTTTAATAGGAAGATAATAAAAAGAAAACTTAAAATATAACATTTAAGGCCCAATGGAAGAGCCAATAGACTAGTCTTGGTGTACTTCATGGAATGCAAGTTTCTGGCTGTTAAAATATTTATAGTTATCATTTTTGGCTGCTTTTGAGCAGAAGTGACTGGAATTAGTGGGATTCTCCTCTCTTGTGGATGAAAAATGAAGTTTGAAAGAATGTTCATTACCATCAGTGTATGTGTTGACCAAACTGATTTTTCATCTGCCAAAATGTGTATACTGGCTTCTGTCTCATCTAGAGACCTCTGGAACTAAAAGTAATCGATCAAATTAGCTGAAGTATAATCTCCCACTAGTTCTATTACGATTACAGCTTGTTAACCTTAGTACACTGTTTATTTAATCCATATGGATGACATCATGTAAACCACCCCCATTTCATCAAAGCATGATGCAGGCTATGAAAAACAATTTGGTTTCAAACCACTCTAAGATATGGTCTTTTCTTCTTTTTTCCCCCCTATATTGAAAGATAAGATGTAAAACCTCAGTTCCTAGTCATTTGATTTTTTTACTCCAGCTGGCCCTCCCCCAGTGAAATGGAAGCATTTTTATGCCATTTAGAATCAAGCAAACTAAAAATATCAAACAAGTTTGCTTCAGTCCTCAATAAGGTGAATTAATGACAAAAACTTAATTTGACTTTCCTCTTATCCACCATTTGCCAAGTTCACTTTCCATGCTATCTAATGGTTTCCTCCACCACAGCTTGGCAGATAATGCCCAACAAGTTATTTATGCTAGTCAGCCACAGGACTCATAAGCTATTTTCCTGGGTTGTGATTGTGTTCCTTTTTGGTGTCCTTACGTGCCTGTAGATCAAACCTCTGATCAGCTTTGATTAGGAAGGCTGGTGCATGCGTGCATGTACTTTTCTCAGCTCTGGAGGCAGGCTAAGATCCTGGCTCCTACAGTGTTTCTGCTGTCACAGTTTCAACATCATTCCATAGCCACAACTTCCGTCTTAGCATCACTATTAGCATCCATAAAGCCTGATTTTTGAATATTGGTAGAAGACAAATGGATTGGCAATTCAGAAGGGAACTATTGCTTTACTGGTGGCACCGATGTGAGCCAACATCCAAAAGAAGAAATAAAATACAAATTAGTAATGAAATCAGTGACAGATATGCTGTGGGCACTTACAATCATTATCATCTTGGATAATCAACCCACCCTTTAGATTGTGAGAATTCATTAAACTAACTAACCTTTCACATGTGATTAAGCCTTTTGCTAATTAGGTACTATGAGAGGTTAAAAATGTATAAGGCCATGGTCATTTTTTCTGAAGAAATTGATAACTTAGTTCAGCATTTCCAAAACTGTCTTCTTTGGAACACTAGTTCTAAGACAAGCTCTGTGATAAAAGAATTTCACATATGAAGAAGTTTGACTTTCCTCCTAGAAAGTCATAACCTATTGTGAAATTCTAAAGTGAAGGAATGTTACATTTGTAACCTAGAATTTACCACATTTATTTGACTGTGAATCATTTCTTTCATGTAATACCTATAAATATCTCACAGAATATATTTTGGGAAATGCTGGCTCAGTAAGCTTGAGAACAGGGATTGTGTACTCTATTTCTTCTGTAGTACCACATAAATATTCACAAGTTTTTAGAAATACTTGGTTGAATTAATATACTGTCAAATCTATGTGGTTAGAAAGGTGCCTTCCAAATTTCAGTCCAATAATGATCTGCATTATTATTCCTTGAGGAAGGTGTTATAAATGCAAATTCTGGGATTCTGTTCCTGAACTTCCTAATTCAATAGGCTTGAGGTTGGGTCTGAGAATCTGCATTAAAATTCCCCAGGTGGTTGTCAGTCATGGCTAGTTTGGAAACTACTTATTAGGCTTGAAAGTAACAGCAACAACAATAATAATAATGTCAAAGTTGAATATTCAGTGTCTTTTAATTAATTGTGTCTGTGAATTCAAATCTTGGGCGATAAGACTAGGCAGATAAGATGATTTTTTAAAAACATTAGCATTGTAGATACTATAAAACAGCAATAAAAATTTTTATAAGACCATAAATTTTATAGTGTCTCATAACAAAAAAAAGGGTTTACATAGAAATGTATACTGAAATGGTCTCTATATCTTATATCACAAATGTCTTAGGTCTGTCCTAATTTGGTCTTATTAAAATTTAGTTTATAAATAGTTGCAGTTTCTTAGTTATTTTTCATATATTGCTGAGACTTGATTGATAGTTTTACTCTGAAACAATCTGAAGGAAGACCTCATAGGTGGTCCAACTAGCCAAAACTAACTTAATATAGTTTGAATAACCTTTACATTTATTTCTTGAGGATAAACAAACAATCAAGAGCATTATAAGGACTGCACATTAGGATTTTAAAAATTTTTTGCATGTGATTAGTGTGTGCCATCTCCTCCTCTCTTTCGTTTTTTCCCCCTCCTTTTTCTTCTTTTGATATTATTTTTTGAGGGTAATAAAAAACTTAAAAGATTTAGTAGAAGGCTATATATACTTTCACTCTTTGGGGCTTAATATCCTTATTTGGACCTTTATAATAGTTTATAATAGGGAATATAGAACCTTTAGAACTGTTCCCTTTGATTAGTTAAATAATTTAGTGCATTCATTCATCTGAATGGTATGTAGTAATTGAGTGATTATGTAGCTTTCTAAAAAAATGATGTTCAAGATACATTGTTAAGTGAAAAAGCAGAATATCTAACAGCATAATTCCATATGCATAGATTCCATATATTAATGTATACGTTTTAAAAAGGAAATAATAGCTAAAGTTTGTTAACCTGAAATAATATGCCAGATGTTATAAGCACTTCATATGGATTAACCTATTTAATTCTTATAATCACCTTTTAAGGTACCCTCTGTTATACCCACTCCCTCCTTTGAGAAACTGAAGCTCAGAGATGCCAGGTCTCTCGCTCAAGGTCATCAAGCTAGTAACTGGTAGATCTGGAATTTAGACCCAGGCAGTCTTGTCCCATAACTTGCATCCTTAAACTCTTGGCTATAGGAAATGTACCAAAATATTGATGTTGTTACTTAAGGATGGTATAGAATCAGTTATTTTACTTTTTATTCCTTTATGGATTGTCACAATTTCTTCTTCAATCAGCATGTATTACTTTCAAGTTAGAAAAACAAAATTTGGGGTGAAGAATGTAGAACTCCTCTTTCACCTAAAGAACAAAGCAGTATATGCCACAGATCCTCAAATGGCATCACATAATTTAGGGTTCAGTCTAGCAGCCTAAACTCTTTAAGGATTACATATTATCTTAACAGATAAGGATATCAAAACTTTGCACACAGTGAGTTCTCTAGTCAAAGATGAGTCACTGTCAAAGAATTGGCAATATAATCCAGTATATTTAAGGACCTGAATTATATTTTAAATTTTGGATGGTGATGAATGGATGATATCATTGTTTTGTATTTACTAAGTTAAAAGTCCCAGAGCCCAGTGTACCAGATGAACATGCCCTTGCCCTGGTCACCTTCTGCACAAACTCTAAGCACTGCCTTCTGTCTTGTGTGCTTAGTGGGCTCCAGATATCTGACACCTCACTGAATGACAAGGCAAAGGTCTTTATGCCTTCTCTGAACTCAGTCATAAAATGCTGCCCAACTAATAATGCTGCCCAATTAATAATGTCATGCTTCATTATTGTTAATAATGTAAAAGAATACTGTTTTATCAATGTGATGACTTTTCTGTTTTATAAATTGTGTCATTTTCAAATGAGAGAAATCTCTCCCTCCTGTATATTATAGTTTATTAGTTTATATAGTTATTATATATAGTCATTATAGAATTATAATATAGTTACAAACTATACAGTTATTATATAGTATATAGAGTTTATTATAGTTTAACTCTGTTTTGTGTTAATTTGACCTAGAAGAAACTTGAGGGAAATATAGTTTATTTCTCTTTTTAAAAGATATTGTTTATTTATTTTTAGAGAGAGGGGAAAGGAGGGAGAAAGAGAGGGAGAGCAACATTGATGTGTGAGAGAAACATTGATTAGTTGCCTCTTGTATGAGCCCTGACCTGGGCCGAACCTGCAACCCAGGCATGTGCCCAAACCGGAATCAAACCAGTAACCCCTGAGCACATGGAGTTATTTCATTTTTATAGATAACCAAACTTTACCCTTAAATGGATATTAGAATACATTGTACAGCTCCAGAAGATTTCCAGAGCCCTTGTGACATGACATTGAAGTGATGTTTACTGAGTATATATGTATTTCTAGCAGAACTATGCTAGAAGTATTGAGAAAGGAAAAGAAACAGAAATACCTGTCCCTATTCTATTACTCCCATTTATTTCTTGTCTTCCACAGATCAAGGGGAAGTTAGAAATTGCAACTTAGAAATCAGATGTTCCCAGAGGAGAGGAAACCATTAGGTTGATGGGAGACATCCTGCCTGGTTTCAGGGACCATAGCCTCATTAACAGACAAAAGAGTCCCATGGCTAGGGCTGAGTGAAGAGGCCTTGGGGTCATGAGCCACTAGGAGCCAGAACCTATCCTCCTGGCAGGAGCACAGACCCTGCCTCCCTTTCTTCCCCCTGCTTGGCCTGAGTGGATGACTGGTTAGCCAATGACGGGTAAGACTCCTCAAGGGAGTGACAACCTAAGACAGGCATAGTCATGAAGAGACCATCAGGGAAAAGGATTTAGGGGTCTACAGAAAAGAGGCAGAAAGACCCTCACCCCTCAGTTTTGTCATAGCCTGAATCCTCATTATATCTGTAAAATATCTCCTAATCTCTTGATTGCTTTGCTCCCACCACCTGACTCAGCCTGAAAACAAGGCCAGAGGCAGCTGTGATCTTGTACTGGAATGAATGGCTCCCGGAGCCAATCTGGCCTGAGAAAGAATGTACATTTTGTCCTTTGAACCTTGCTTTGTATAGCATAATCTTGATGATTACAGCAGCACCAGTGCCTTGATTGTACTGCATATTCAGAAAAGAAAAAAGGGGAAGATGTGGCGGGCAGTGAAAGCTGGCATTATAGCCAAGGTTGAGAGCTTAACAAAGCCACATTTTACTGCTTGCATCTGCAAGGCGGATCAAGCCAGCAGCTAACACAGCCAGAACCTGCGGGGGTTGAGAATGAATTAGCCACAAGCTTCAACTGTACGTGCTGTAACTTTTGTGGAAGACATATGTATCAGTTAGATAGCCTGGGAATGGAACAACCTGTGCTTACAACATCTCCCTAAGTTTGCAAAACGTTCTTGAACTTTATCTAACCAACCCTTATAAAATAAACTTGGAGACCATGTTCAGGGTTCATTGTCTCTCCATCAGAGGACAATGTCCCACCTGGCCCCTGCTTTTCCTTAAACTGTCTGTGTTGTGTCTTTCTTAATCTCCCATCGCCCCCACTCAGGAATCCCCACTCCATGCTGGTTGCGGCATTAGGTGACAAGTGATAGTTGGGAGGTTCAATGTTAGACAGTGATGTGGAGCCATGTTTACTGTTTCTAAAACTGGGCAAGAGAAGATAAATAAGATAAAGTGGAGATATTTTTCTAATTATAAGCATAATATATACACTACAAAAAATTAAATTATACAGAGATAGAAAAAGCATACAAAATCTCACTGCTAAAATATTAAAAAAATCTTGTTTTAACATAACTCTAGACATTTTGTTTTACACATTTATTGCAAAAAAAGGGAGGGGGACCAAAACTGTTTTTAAAACTTGGTTGCTCACTTGGAATTTGCTTGATAACAAATATAACTCTACATTATTTTTTAAAATAGTTTTTTTATTATAAGAGAGCATCATAGTATATGATTTAATTACTTCCATCTTTTTGGAGATTTCGGTTATTTCAAGTTTTTTGACATATATTCAATGCTACCACATACATACATACACATAGAATTATGCATATATGTATGTATATGTTTATATGATATGTGTACATATACATTTTTGCTTTTTCATTTGATTATTTCTTTAGGATTTATTCCTGGAATTGGAATTGCTGCATCAGAAAGTAGGCATATTTACATCTTTTTAAAAAAATTATTTTTCAATTACAGTTGGCATACAACACTGTATTAGTTTCAAGAATACAACATAGTGATTAGACATTTATTTACCTTATGAAGTTATAGTCCCAATAAATCTATTACCCACCTGACATCATACATAGTTATTACAATATTATTGACTATATCCCCTATGCCACAGGTGGCAAACTCAAGGCCTACGGGCTGAATCCGGCCCCGCACCTTGTTTTATCCAGCACAGCACCATGTTTCTATCTGGTGACAGCACTGAGCTCCTTGCCCCTAGTTAAGGAGCAGTTACATTTATACAGCCCTAAAATTACATTCGGCCCTTTGAAGGCAACTGTGAGGCTGATGTGACCCCCAGTGAAAATGAGTTTGACACCCCTGCCCTATGCTATACTTTATATCCTCATGACTATTTTGTAACTGTTGATTTGTACTTCTTCATCTCTTTCATCTTTTTCATCCACTGCCCCCCAGTCCCTCTCCCATCAGGTGACCATCAATATTGTTGGACTGCTCTTCACAGGGAGAGCCAGTCTGTCCCCTGAACCATAAAATGAGAATGCTTTTCTTGAGACAAATCACCAATACCTGGTGTTACCAGTTTTCAAACGCTTGAGACTGTTGTAAGAAAAAAAATCCTTTCTTCTTTTCAAATTAGCTTTATTTTGATTACAAGTAAGGTTAAATATCTTTTTACATGTTCAGTGGTTATTGATTTACTTTCATGACTTACCTGCTCATGGTCTTTGCTCACATTTCTATGGAGATATTTATCTTTTCCTTGTAGATTTTAAATTACTCTTTATAATCTCTTTACCTTTTTCACTTTGAGCCCAGCTCCCCTCCCCTCTGACTTCTGTCAGTCTGTTTTCTGTATCTATGAGACTGTTTCTATTTTGTTAGTTTATTTTTTTATTTCCACATGTAAGTGAAATTATATGAGACTTGTTTTTGTCTGACTGGTTTATTTCATGTGACATAATATTCTCTAGGTCCATCTATGCTATTGCTAAGAGTAAGATTTCCGTGTCCCCCCCACAGTTGAATGTTATTCCATTGTATAAATGTACCACAGCTTTTGTATTCACTCACCTACTGATGGGCACTTGGGTTGATTCCATAGCTTGACTATTGTAAATAACACTGCAATAGACATAGGAGTGCACATATTCTTTCCCATTAGTGTTTTGGGTTTCTTTGGGTATATTCCCAGAACAGAATTCACTAGGTCATAAGGCAGTTCCATTTTTAATTTTTTAAAGTAACTTCATATTGCTTTCCACAGTGGCTACACCAGTCTGCATTCCCACCAACAGTGCACTAGGGTTCCCTTTTCTTCACATCCTTGCCAGCACTTGTTTGTTGATTTATTGTTGTTAGCCATTCTGATGGGTGTGAGGTGATATTGAATTGTGCTTTTAATTTGTGTTTCTCTGATATTTAGTAACATTGAACATCTTTTCATATGTCTGTTGGCCATCCATATGTCCTCTTTGGGGAAGTGTCTATTCAGGTCCTCTGCCCACTTTTAAATTGGGTTGTTTGTTTTTTTGGTGTTGAGTTTTGTAAGTTATTTTTATATTTTGGATATTAACACCCTTATCAAATGTATCATTGGCAAATATGTTCTCCCATTCAATGGATTGTCTTTCATTTTTGTTGATAGTTTCCTTTGCTGTGCAAAAATCTTGAGAAAGAAGAACAAAGTTGGGGGAATCATGTTACCTGATAACAGATTGTACTACAAGGCCATAATAATCAAAATAGTATGGTGTTGGCATAAAAACAAACATACATATCAGATGAGATTGGGTGCGTTCAGGGTGGTATGGCCGTAGACATACAGACCGGTATATCAGTGGAACAGAATAGAGAGCTCAGAAATAAACCCATGCCTTTGTGGGTAATTAATATTGGAAAAATGAGGCAAGAACATACAATGGGGTAAAGATAGCCTATTTAATAAATGGTGCTGGGAAAATTGGACAGATATGTGCAAAAATTGAAAATAAGCCACCTTCTTACACTATACACAAGAATAAACTCAAATGGGATTAAAAACTTAAATGTTAGACTAGAATTTTTATGGTAAAAATTTTAGAAAGAAACAAAGGCAGTAAAATCTCAGATATTTCTCATAGCAATATACATATATATATTTTTGGATATATCTCTTTAGGCAAGGGAAAAAGAAAAATATACAAATGGAACTATATCAAACTAAAATGTATTTGCACCATTTTTTAAGTGTCATGAATTTGACCTTTTATTTGGTATAACTGAAAGGTAGCAGAAAGGACAATAATTCAGCTGTGGGCCAATGTAAGGGGTTTTGGTGAAAGCTTGCCAAATACCATTTACACCCACACACTCACAAAGCAAATAGTGATCTTGTTGCACAGCCCAGCTCCATGTGTTCTGTCAAATTTCCTCTGAAGAAATCATGAAGTGAGCTGCCACCCACAATTCAAGTTGGTTATATGTTACCTCTGGCTTTTAATGAAAATATAAAACCCCTGGGTCCAATTCTCCCTGCATGGCTCTGTGTGTAAAGGGTGAGTTGAATAGAAATAATTAAGTACAGATTGGAAACTTTTGAGAAAACTTAACTAGGGATTGACTCAGATGCACTAGAAGTTTAAATTCTTTTTGACCTTGCCTTATAAACATAGCCTGTTTTAGTAACCTTGACTGCTTTGCAAAGTTGACTGGTCGACATAGCATCTCCCTGTGAGGTAGGTTCCCAAGCATTTAATCAAACATGAGACTAAGAGATAGAAGTAATAGCATGTTTAGTGTTTGAATTATTGCTCCAGGACATGTTATATAGACTCTTTAAAATAAAAAGCATTTTCACACTTGCATTTCTGATTCAGTTGGGGGCCATACTTTTATTGCCACACGGACTTTCAGAGGCTCCAAGCTCATTTCGATCGCTGGTGCAAGGGTATAATATATTTCAGTAATTTGGCATTTGTTTATTATTATTGTCACCAAATCCACACATTTGAAATTTATTTTTAGTTAATGAATGCTGTTGTACGTGAGTGGGCCTCTCAGATACAAATAGGATACACCAAGACCCCAGTGTCAATTAAAAGTTGAGTAATGGTTTCTGTATTTATTTTTCTTTTCCTTTTGGCAAATTTTATAGATTTGGGGGCAAATTCTTTCTGTATTCTAAGATATAATCCTTTTGATGGTATATACAAGATACTAGCAAGTGGTAAAGTGTCAAGTATAAATAAAATACATATGATTTTTGGTGCAGTTTTTATGAGAGGTTAGAATAATGACCTAACCTTTCAATTTTATCATAAGTTGATGTTTTATGATCTTAAAATAAAGTATAATCTGTAAAATAATAAAATCTGAATCTAAGGAATTTGAAGAAAATGGGGATTCTGACTGGATCTCTTGAATGAGTGTAAGATTAGAAGGCAGTACATTTTCAATAGTAGTTAGTGGAATTATACATAATGAGGATTATCTGTTTGGTTATTATGTTTCAATGGAACCTCATGAGGTTTCTTAGGTTTCTTTGAGGATTTACTAAATTAAACATAACTTATAGAGCATATTTATTGCCTTGCTAGCTTAGAGCAGGGGTTCAAGAAACGTTACTCTCACCCTGACTGGTGTGGCTCAGTGGGCTGGGCATCGTCCCACAAACCGAAAGGTCCCCTCTTCAATTCCTGGTCAGGGCACTTGCCTGGGTTGTGGGACCAAGTCTCCGGTTGGGGGTGGGTGAGAAGCAACCGATTGACATTTTTCATATAGATGTTCCTCTCTTTTTCCTTCCCTTCCCCTCTCTCTAAAAATAAATGAATAAAATCTTTAAAAAAAGAAATGGTACTCTCATAAATCTCCTAATATACTCAGGCTTCCCTGATTACTGGCACGACCAGTAATTGTTATCCCATTTTACACATAAATAAACAGGGTTAGAGACATTAAGAAATTTTCCTAATTCACAAAGTAAGTGTTAGAACTGAGATTCAAGCCCAGGCTGTTCATACTTGAGCTTAACCACTATGACATTCAACAGTGTTCCCCAGTTTTGGCATCTGTGCCTCTGGTAGCAAATGCAAAATTATCTTAGGGGAAATACAAACACAACTTTTAAAATGTAATGCATACATATGTGTATATCTATGTGTATAATTATTTCTACTAGGCTCACAATCCATTTTTTCCTGTGTTTTGTTTTAGTGGCATGGAATAAGAGAAATCCTTATTTGCAAATAAAAGTGGTTGCCTTATAAATAAATTAAAATATCTGCAGTATTCCTGAAGCACCCTTAAAATTTTTGTTTACTTTCTTTATTTAAACAGCAGCTTTATTGAGATATAATTCATATATCATCAGGTTCACCCCTTTAAAGTGTGCAATTCAGTGATTTTTAGTATATTCACCAAGTGTATTGATCACTACCATCTCATTCTAGAACATCTTCATTATCCCAGAAAGAAACACCACAGGCATTAAACAGTCATTGTCCATTATTCCCTTCCCCATCCTACTGGAAATCACTAATTTACATCTTATATCTATGGATTTACATCTTTTGGGCACTTATGGTCTTTAGTGTCTGGTTTCATTCAGTTAAAATAGTGTCTTCAAGATCCACCCATTTGTACGAAGTGCTAGTATTTTATTCTTTTCGTGACCAACTAGTGCTCCGTGGCGCACATGCACCACATTTTGTTTGCCCGTTCACCAGTTGATGGATGCTTGAGTTGTTTCCACTTTTTGGCTATTATGGGTCACATACTGCTATGAACATCCATGGACAAGTATTTGTCTGAGTTTCTGTTTTCAGATCTTTTCGGTAATGTGTCTAGCAGTAGGATTGCTTGGTCTTATGATAGCTCTGTGTTTAACTTTTTGAGGAATCACCAAACTATTTTCCACAGTGGTTATGCCATTTTACATTCCCATTAGCAGTGTATGAGAGTTCCAATTTTTCCATATCTTTACCAACATTTGTTGTTTTTCATGTTTAAAATTATAGCCAAACTAATGAGTATGAAGTGACATGTATTTATCTTCACAAATATTTGAAAATATAATTATCACATAAAACTGATGGTATTGTTTGTTTTTAATTTATGGCAGTGATGATATTTCTTAAATATGACTTTATTAAGGTAAAAAGTGAATCACTTAAAGAAAATAGTAGATAAATAATATATGGATGACACATTTGTGTATATGACAAAATTTGTGAAGTAGTTACCTTATAAATATTTTTTTGCAGCACCCCTGAAGCACCTGGGGCAAGTTACTTAGTTTCTTTGAGCTTCCTCCTCTGTGATGAAGGGAGGCATTGGACTGCTATGAGAATCAAGTGGGCTAATACTCATGAAGTGTTTCGCACAGTGCCTGTGTACATGTGTGCAAAATAAATAGAGAAGATGGTATTGAGTGATTAAAGTCTGAGAAACTCTTACAAACTTACAGTAATGTACTTTATTAAGGAGGACTGCCTTTTTCTATAGGTGGTATTCAGTCAATGTTTAACTGGGAAACTGAGTAGTGGAGTGAATGTAATTGTGGCTTTAAATGGCCCTTTTCACCCTGGGCTTGTATGATAAAAAGGTGCTGTAGAAATGCAGACTTTTCTAGGAGTGGGAGTGTCCTGGCAACACTGCCACAGGCATGCACATCACTGCTGACATTCTAACACAGAAAAGATCCAAGCATTCTGCCAGCTCCAGCCACCACTCAAGATCTGGTGCCTGCAGGAAAGTGAAAAACAGTAGTGTCTTCCCTCCCGGATTCTTGGGTTCCTTCTTTCCTTTTCTCCTTATATTACCCCTTCCCTTTCCTTCCTTTCTTCCTTATAATTTTATAATTGAATGGTGAGGCTAGACTTCAGTTCTCCCTCCTTTAGGCCACAACAGAAAGGCAAGTACACTATGACAAAAATGATGACATTTCACAATTTCTTTATAGTGGGATTTGGTCTAGGTATTATGTTCAGGAAAGATAATGGTTGTAGTTAACAGTAGCCACTTGACTTTTGGGAAGTGAGACATTATAAACAACTCCCATCTTTTATCAAATCTATTCTCTCACACTTGGGTGTTAGAATTTAAACATTCATGAGTGAAATGGCCAAATAAAAGCGATTGTTCCACATTAGATTAGACATAAAGAACTTGAGTAGAGCAAGAAGGTTAATGAAGAAAAACATTTCACTGATGTAAAAAAACACTTTAATTTTCATCTACAGAATTATGAGCAGTGTAATGTTCTTTGCTCAGCAGTGCCACCGCTTTATGCATCCTTACAGTTAATAACTTATTCTAGGTATTAAATCTGTCACATTCCTTTTACTCAGGCCTGCAGAGAAGAATTTACAGCAGGAGACCTAGAACTGACCCAGCAATTTCAAAACATAACACAGATATGAATCCAATTATTTTCCATCCAAGTGCTGACACTTATGCCCTGCATTGATGTGACATCTGAACCCATCGTATTTAACATCTAACTCATCAAAGCCAATCCAGAAACAAAAGTAAAAGAATTATTTCATACCCTCTTTCAGAACAGAGTTTGCACAAAAACAACAACAAAAAAGAGAGTGTGTCAGCTTGCCCTATGTAATTTAGATACTGACATGAAACATATTTTTAAAAGTCGGTTAAAGAACAGAACATGTGTTCCCCCTGGAGTGCTGGTCTTTTCCCTCTTACCAACTATTTTGCTGTGAAAAAGAAAGAGTTGCTAGTACAAGTTCATAAAACAAAACAAATCACTTCTGCAGCAGGAATGTATCAGTGGCTTGCTGCTCTGGCCTAAGGGTTCCTGCCAAACGTTCGGATCAGTTCTGTTTTTATTCTTTCTAAAATCAGCAACTGGAGCTGCTTAAGATGTTTTCTATATAAAAATGTAACTAGATCAAACAGTGGCCTTTGGAAGGGAAAGAGGGTAGCCAGGGGAGATTCCTTTGAAAAAATAATGTAAAAATTCAGGGCTGTGGTATAAATAAAAGTTACTTTACATAGGTGTAAAATGAGGAATTTTATTTTTTCCCTGTATAATGAAGAGAAAGGGTGACATTCTAGGACTGGCTAGAAAGAGATAAATGAAAAGATCATTAATTAGTGCTTCGGCCAAGGAGGAAAGGGGCCATTTTCTTGTCCTCTGTTGAAGGAAGCCAAAGGAAGCAGAAGATTAAGAAATAATTAGCATCAGGAGAGAGATGAGAGAGAGAGAAAGAGAGAGAGAGAGAGGGGAAGAGCAAGAGCTTACATGCATGTGTGGTGGCTGAAAATGTGATCGCTGCTTTTTGTAAAGATTAAAGTCACAGTTGAGGCACGAGAAAGCAGATTGGTCATGAGACCCTTCTCATGTTTGATCAAAACCAGGTTCTATGTGGGGGAAAAATTAAACCTTTTTGGGAAATGTTTGACTTCTAATGGATGATGACCAATGATCCAGCCACCCTCAAGAAAAAATTTCTTAACCATCTTTTTACATGGTGTGAATTAGATTTTGACTTTTTACTCTGTTACATTTATATTGTGTTACTAATTCCCAGTCTATTATAATCACAAAGGGGAACAAAACCAACACAGTATAAACCAATCCAGAATCTCCAGAACTTGAAGTAGAAACAATAGAGAAAGTCTTAACAACAAGAATTGAAGCAGCAGCAGAAACAACCCTCTTCCACTAAACACACCAGTTCTACATTTGTATGTGTACATATTTTAATCCATAAAGAACTGTGATCTGGAAAATCACCAAAATCTTTTCAGTGCTTACTGTTTAGGATGGGGAAGCAGGCTTTTAAACACAACTTTATATCTCTTCTTCCAAACATAGCACAGAAGGTAATGTAACAAGCACTCAGATTTAACAGCTGTTAGCTATTGGGGTCTTTGTTTCAGATTCCTTCTCCCATTTACTTTTTTAAGAAATTAAATGTTATGGATTCCATTGTGCATTGCTCTGTGTTTCCTGAAAATAATTTGGGAGCACATTCTAGGTTGCTTGGGCAACAGACCAGCTGACACTAATGTAGGGGCTATTGGCATTGGTGGCCTCTAACCCTGTGTAAATTTTCATGGGCTCCACGATCCTCAAGTGAAGGACAGCTTATTTTCTCAGGTAACTCTATGAACAACTGACCTCCAAACTGCTGACCTCTGGGCACCATGCCACCTGTGCAATGCCCCACCCACAGTGCAGCTTTCTCACCCTGCCCTACAGAAAAGCAGAAAAGCAGGAGGGCAATGTCCTTCCACTAGCCCACAGACTCACCTCTGTGGGCTGGTGGAGAGATGGAGATGCTGAGTCTTCTCTCACCAATCCTGCCTATCTATACAGGCATACCTTGGACATAATGTGGGTTTCCTTTCAGACCATGGTGGTAAAGCGAATGTTGCAATAAAGCAAGTCAATTTTTTTTTCTAGTGGGAGGCCTTCAATTTGTAAAAATGTAACACCTATGAAGCACAATAAAGTGAAGTAAAATGAAATGAGGTATTCCTGTACAGGAGTTCTTTTTTTGCTCAATAAAGCCCATTTCTTAACCCATTCCAGGTGACTTGTGGAATTTGTTTTGAACCCTGGTATAGGACTGAACCCTGGTTATCTAGAGGCCATTCACCTGGCATGGCCAGTGATCTTGATGAAAGAAATGACCCCTCAAAACAGATAGTTTTCTTCTCTTTTGTACCCTTCTCAAACCCCATTTCCACTCTCCACAGAGGCAGCCACTATTTCCAGGCAGTTGTGTGCCCATGATGTACTTCTAGTAGCTGTGAATGTATTTATACATTACATACAGAATTGCTTTGTGAGTTTTAAACATTTAATTAGTGGTTTTATTCTCTCTCTGCAACTTGCTTTTCTAGTTCATCATTATTTATCTAAGATCTATCTATGTTGGTTTTGCATTTCACTGGCTCTGAGTCTTTATGATTTAATAAGCAAATATAATCTATTGGCATTTATTGAGATTATTGAAATGATGACTATGTTGATGTTGATTTTGGTGCTTTCAAATGCTTCCAGGTGCATCACATTTCCTTCATGGAATCCCTTAACCGAGTCAGGCTGTCTCCATTGATTGTGTGCACCTGTTAACCACCATTCACAACGCTCTTTTATTGTCCTGGGTAGACCTCTCCTGTGCACTTGTTCTGCATTTCCCTTCACATCTCTCACGCGAAAATATGCACCAGCTAGTTCACTTATCTGTCAGTAGTCTTAAAGAGTGATGGAAGTTTCATCACCAATGAATGTGTAGATTAAGACTATAGTGAGTAAAATCATATTTGTTTGCTGTGAGACACTATTGATTGTAAGACTGAGCATTATTTTATATACTACTAAGAAAAAGTACTGCCTACTAAACTATATGCTGCTTTCTGATAAGTTATACTTTTTATTTTGTACTTAATTTTAATTTTAGACTTATTTATGCTCCTGGGTCTCTTTCACAGTTGCTTTAGCTCTGACAGTGTCATTCTGAGGCACATTAAAGAACGCTCAGCCTTTGTCAGCATTTTCTCTTTGACCAGACTGTTTTTGTATTATCATTTAAGTCACATGACACTGTCACACCATCTTTTTCCTCACTGAATAATTTTTTAAATCTATTCTCAGGATTTGTTCATTTCTTTTACATAGGTCACTTGCCATGTGATAGTCCTTTGTGCTAATTTCAGGAATAAATGGAGCATGGCTTTGTGCACTTGTGATGACCATCTTTTCCTAGGTCCTGTATTCTCAAGAAAATACAGAGTTTTGGTCACTACTCCAGTGGCAATTATTTGCTACACTAACATCAAATATATATCCTGTTGCTCTGTTTCTGTGCTGTCCACATCTACAATAGCTTTTTCTTTCAAAGTGGAATCATAGTGTAATCTTTCTGAAGGTATCTTTTTAAAAAATATTTTATTTATTTATTTTTAGAGAGGGAAGGGAGGGAGAAAGAGAGAGAGAGAGAGAGAGAGAGAGAGAGAGAGAGAGAGAGAGAGGGAACATCAATGTGCGGTTGCTGAGGTCCGTGGCCTGCAACCCAGGTATGTGGCCTGACTGGGAATCGAACCTACGACACTTTGGTTCACACCCGGCGCTCAATCCACTGAGCTACGCCAGCCAGGGCTTGAAGGTATCTTATAGTTAATATGAAAAGTCCTCGAAGTGAACCTAACTCACTTAAAGTGCTGATAATATCAGCGGCAACGGCCACGTTATTTCCTGCACAGGTGATGATCACTATGCCTGCTTGCCAGCTGGCCAACAGGTATTTTAAGATCCTATTGATTTTTTAAAAATAATTAAACTTCATTTTTAAGAGAATTTTTAGGTTCACAGCAAAAGTTATTGGAGAATACGGAGTTCCCATATACCCCTTGCCCCCACACCTGTAAGCCTTCCCCTACTATCAACATCCCACTCTAGAGGGAAACATCTGTTACAATCGATGAACCTACATTGACACATCATACCACCCAAAGTCCATGGTTAACATCAGGATTCACATTTGGTGTTGTATATTGGCTATGAGTCTGAAAAAATGTACAATGACATGTATCTACCATTGTTGTATCATATGGAATAGTTTCACTGCCCTACAAATCCTCTCTGCTCTGCCTATTCTTCCTCCCCTACCCACTATCTCCTGGCAATTACTAATTTTTTTTATTGTCTCTATAGATTTGCCTTTTCCAGAACGATGTAGTTTGACTCACAGAGTATGTAGCCTTTTCAGATAGGCTTCTTTCACTTATTAATATGCATTTTAGTTTCCTCTATGTCTTTTCATGGCTTGATAGTACATTTCTTTTTAGGACTTTTTATCCATTGCCTGAATGAACCAGCATTTATTTATCCACTCACTTACTGAAGAAGGACATCTTGGTTACTTCCAAGTTTTGGCAATTATGAATTAAGCTGCTATACACATCTGTGTGCATATAAGTTTTCAATTCCTTTAGGTAAATCACACCAAGGGGTCTGATAGCTGGATCATATGGTAAGAGTATGTTTAGTTTTGCAAGAAACATCAAACTGTTTTCCATAGTAGCTGTTACCATTTTGTATCTTCACCATCAGTGAATGAGAGCTCCTGTTGCTCCACATCCTCACCAGCATTTGCTGTTGTCAGTGGTCATTTGGCCATTCTATTAGGTATGTAGTGGATCTCATTGTTCTTTTAATTTGCAATTCCCTATTTAAATATAACGTCAAATGTATTTTCATATGTTTACTTGCCATATGTATATTTTTGGTGAAATATCTGTTAAGATGTTTGGCCTGCTTTTTAATTATGTTGTTCATCTTATTGTGGAGTTTTAAGAGTTTTTTTCTATTTCTGTTTTGCTCATTTTGTTTTTAGATTCAGTTGTTGATAGATATGTATTTATTGCCATTTTATTGTTCATGCTTTTGATCTTCTTAAAAGAAGACCCTTTAACAGTTCATATAATGCTGGTCTGGTGATGATGAACTCCTTTAGGTTTTTCTTGTCTGGGAAGCTCTTTATCTGTCCTTTAATTCTAAATGATAGCTTTGCTGGGTAGAATAATCTTGGTTATAGGTCTTTGCTTTTCAACAGTTTGAATATTTCTTGCCAATCCATCCTAGCCTTCAAAGCTTCTTTTGAGAAATCAGCCAACAGTCTTATAGGGGCTCTTTTGTAGGTAACTAACTGCTTTTCTCATGCTACTTTTAAGATTCTCTCTTTGTCTTTAACCTTCGACATTTTAATTATGATGTGCCTTGTAGACTTCTTTGGGTCCATCTTGTTTGGGACTTTGTGCTTCCTGGACTTGCATGTCTCTTTCCTTCAACAAATTGGGAAGCTTTCTTTAATTATTTTTTTTTTCAAATGGGTTTCTAATTTCTTGCTCTTTCTCTTCTCTTTCTGGCACCCCTATGATGCAAATGTTGGTAGGTTTGAAGTTGTCCCAGAGGCTCCTTACACTATCTTTATTTATTTTTTATTTTTCTTCTTCTTGTTTTTCTGATTGGTTGTTTTTTGCTTCGTTATGTTCCAACTCACTAATTTGATTCTGAGCTTCATCCACCCTACTGTTGATTCTCTATACATTGTTCTTTATTTCAATTAGCATATCCTTTATTTTTGACTGGATTTTTTCATGCTGTAGAGGTCCTCACTAAGTTCCTTGAACATCCTTATAACTAGTGTTTTGAACTCTGCATCTGATAGATTGTTTATCTCCATTTTGTTTAGTTCTTTTTTTTTGAGTTTTGTTCTGTTCTTTTGTTTGATCCATGTTTCTTTGTCTCCTCATTTTGGTGCCCACCCTGTGTTTGTTTTTATCTATTAGGTAGAGCTATTATGTCTCCCAGGCTTGATAGAGTGACCTAATGCACTAGGTGTCTTGTAGGGTCCAGTGGCACAGCCTCCCTTATTACCCAAGCTGGGTACTCAAGGTGTGTCCACTGTGTGGGCTGTGTACATCCTCCTCATGTAGTTAAGCCTTGAGTGCTATTGGCATGTCCAAGGTCAGCCACCACCTACGTTCTGTCTGGGGTCAAGGTCACACAGAATTAGCTACAAAGTAATTTGAAGATGGCTGCTGCTTGTGCTGGGCTTGGAGGTACTTACAAGAGGCCAATCTGTGAACTAAGGCTGGCTTGCGCTAGCCACAGGCATGGGGAAACTTAATAAGAAATACAAGGCTTAGGGCTTGCTGAAGCCAGACGCTGCTTGTTTGAGAGAATTTAGGAAAATCTGAAGCATGGGCCAAGAGAAGCCATTCATATGGAAAAGACCTTAAAAATAGCTTGGGTAGGCCTGAAAGTTGGGTGGACCAGGGCCTCAGGGAATCACCATAGTGGGGTGACTGTATTAGCCAGGTCGATGGAGACTCGGATATGTTGCCTGCCTGCTGGCTCTGTAGGGGGAGGGCTCAGAAAAGAAACAATGGCCTCTGCCAGCACTTCTCTCTGGGAGAAAGCTACCCCTAGCTCTCACCTTGGTGCCAGGCAGTTCAGCTCCTCTGTGTATGACTCTGATGCTTTTCAATCTGCTGCCTAGGAACTGGGCCTCAGAGGGAGTGAGTCCAAGTAAGTCTATGCATGGGCCTTTGAAAAGAAACTGCTTGGGATTCCAGAAGTTTCTGTTTTCTACAGACTCAATCTTCACCGGGGTTTACAGCCAGAAGTTGTGAGGATTTATCTTCCTGGCACTGGAACCCTGGGCTGGGGGTGCTGGTATGAGGCTGGGACCACTCAATTCTGAGATATCCCTCCTGATTTTTACCTGCCACATGTGGGTATAGGACCAACCTGTTCTGTGCCTCTGGGCCTCGTACCACTCTTGATAAGGTATCTTCTTTAGTTCTGTAGTTGTAGGACTTCCATTCAGCTCAGTTTCTGATGGTTCTGAATGATGGTTGTTCTATGGTTTAGTTGTAATTTTGATATGGTTGTGTGAGGAGGTGGGCCATGTTTACCTATGCTGCCATATTGATTGGAAGAGTCCTCTTTTGTTTTTCTTTCTTTCTTTTTTTTTGTATATTTTGGATAAGAGTCCTTTAGCAGATGTGCCATTTGCAAATATTTTCTCCTCATCTCTGGCTTGTCTTATTGCCTTCAAGACGCCCCTGATTTTAAGACATAATTTCAACACAGGTAAAAAATGTGGCAAATAATGTATTTTGGAATCAGTGATATATAGTTAATAGTTTATGCAACGATTTTTTAAAAATTTTATTTTAATCATTGTTGAAGTACAGTTTTCTGTCCTTTACTCCCATCCCAGACCACCCACCCATCCCCCCCACCTCCCTCCCATTTCCACCCCCCATAGTTTTTGTCCATGTGTCCTTTATATTTGTTCCTGTAAACCCTTCCCATTCTCCCCTGAAATTCCCCTGAAATTCCCTCTCCTCTCCCCTCTGGTCACTTTCAGTCTGTTCTCTATTTCAGTGTCTTTGGCTATATTTTGCTTATTTGTTTGTCATGCAAATATCTTAATGAACCAACAATGGCAACCGAGAAGGAGGGGTCAGGAGGGGCAACCAAGAAGGAGGGGTTTGTGATGGAAACCAGATGACAGAAGGATGAGTGTGATAGCAATTTGATCCCCAAAAGCAATAGTCTGGAACAATGAGTCAAATTTAATAGGAAAAAATGTAAGACAAACAAGCATAAAATCCTATACTGAAGTTCAAACAAAATGAAACAGAACAATGGTATAATTACAAGATAGAGTAGAACTGATTTATTAAGCACTTAGTGTTGTGAAAAATTGACTATAAGACCAACAATGTGAAGTAACCAAAAAAAAAAAAATGAAAGAGAATTGCATCTTATGTCATTATCAAAAGTCACAAGCAGTCTATTTAGAAATGAAACTAAACAACAACATAAAATACACATCTTTAGCCTTCACTATAAGAAATATTACATTTATGAGCCAAGAATGTCCAGATTCACATCTTGCATCTCATGTTTACTTGGGGACATATGTTCACTAGATGGACAATATCCTTTCATTAACTTTTGCTTAAATGTGTGGTAATATTAGTGTAAGTAAAATGCATGTATGATGTAGATTTACTGTAACATTATACTTGATTAATATAAAGACGATTTACACTGGGCAGGTGAGGGTCCATCTGGAACATTCCATCCAATCTCGTGTGAGACATTTATAGAAAGTTGTTGGCAAATTTGTAGAGGGCACTGGTATTAACAAGGAATTGTCCTGCTGACATACCACATTGTTCTATTAAGGAGAGGGATACTTAGTTCAGAGAGGCAGCTTGAAAGCTGTCTTCAAATATTTGAAAGGCTGTCATGTTGAAGATGGATTAAAGATGCGTCCCCCTGTAGTCAATTGAGTACTCCATGGGTGGTCAACTAGTGTGGAGTTCAATGAGAAGATAATCCCCTCTTTCCTTGAGGACTGGAAATGCAACCAAAGGTGTGGTGGCTTTCTTAGCAGATCCATCATACCATTGGCTCACATTATACTTTCAGTAGATGAAAAGTCTAGTTCTTTCCACAAGATTTGTTTTTGAAACAGATATGCCTAATTCTGTTTGTGCAAAGTTAAAAATGTTCACTTTAGTGATGACCTTTATATTTCTCTTATAAATGAAGTTTTATTAGCTTTATTATGGAATACTAATTATATGAATTTTCTCTCCTGTCTAGATTTTTGTAATCCTCACATAAAGTATAATTGTTGTATAATTTTCATCTAAGAAATTATTTTTTACAGTATCTTATTTATTTATTTTTAGAGAGAGGATAAGGGAGAAAGAGAAGGAGAGAAACATCAATGTGTGGTTGCCTCTTGCTTGCCCCCTGGCCCACAACCCAGGCATGTGCTCTGATTGAGAATTGAACCAGCGACTGAGCCATACCAGCCAGGGCTCATCCAAGATATTAAAGAGGAATATTGAACAAGATGGAACTAAGTGTAAATTAGAGAAGGATTTGACTAAAATCCTTCTCTAATTTGATGCCAGTTCATAAATTAATGCTATTCTTCATTTTTTCCATTAGAATATCACAAAATTGAGATACATTATCTTAATGATTTTTCCTTAAAAAATAGGTGAATAGTATAATTGAAAAAATTAGCTTTGCTTGTTATGAATTATTCTTATTGCAACCACGCTGGCTAATTGCAATCATCACCTAAATGCTTCTGAATTATTTAAATATCTTAAAGTTGTTTGTTGTTGTTGTTATTGTTGTTACTTGAGATCAGTGTCAAATGAATTTTTTAGTTTTAATTTCTGGGCTATGTTTTTATCCTCCTTTTGAAAATTGGTACATTTCTCTATTTCCCAGTCTTCTGGTGTCTCTCTCATTTTCTGTGACAGACTTTGCACAGATGCACCAACAGTGTCTTTCAGTTACTGCAGATGTGCTTTGTCTGAGCAAAGGCACCCAAACCTAATCAAATGCCATAATTATTGCAGTGATCATACATGGGGGTTAATTTGCAGAGTCAGTGTGTAAAGTGAAAGTGGAGTAGAGACTCAAAGCCATTCTTAAAATCTCTTAAAGTGCCCATACAGAACATACATACAATCCAGTATGTATGTGATAGATACATATATATCTAATAGGTATACAGTGTAATGTAGCATACTGTATGTACATATATATGGTATGTGTGTGTGTATAGTCTGTCCAGAAAAAGTCCAACCATTGTTACTATAACAAGAACAGTTTGCATGACATTGATGTAACCTGGTATCCAAGGAGAGTGGACTGGAATGTGTATGTGTAAACAATGACAACTTCACTCTACTAGTCAGTGGTGACAGTAGATGCTGCTGAGTGAGCATGTGTACTGTGTGACTGTTGCATTCAAAATGACCAAGCAAGTAGAGCAATGAATCTGTATCAAATTTTGCATTAAGCTTGAACATTGCTCTTTAGAAACTATTTGAATGATTCAGAATGTTGAAGTTATGAGTAACTGGTGATTGGCAGCTTCATCACAACAATGCACCTGCTTATGCATTATGTTTCATGCAGAGGTATTTGGTGAAAAATCAAATCACTCAGGTAACTCAGCCCCTCTGCAGCTCAGGTTTGGCACCCTGTGACTTCTGGCTTTTTCCAAAACTAAAATCACCTTTGAAAGGGAAGAGATTCCAGACTATTGGTGAAATTCAGGGAAATATGATGGGGCAGCTGATCTCGATTGGGAGAACTGTGTGAGGTCTCAAAGTGGTGCCTACTTTGAAGGGGGCTGAGATGTCATTGTCCTATGTATAGTATTTCTTGTATCTTGTATCTGCTTCAGTAAATGTCTCTATTTTTCATATTACATGGCTGGATACTTTCTAGACAGACCATATACATATATACATGTGTATATTAATATGAAATATATTAACGTACAGTGTAAAATGAAGACTGCCTATTAAAAAAACCTAGTGCACATGCTATGCAGGCACATGGGCTGAGACTTGCCTGGGGTGGGCGCCAAACTCCCAGTTGGTAGATATAGACCACAGAGCTAGAGGGAATTCAATGAATGAATGTGAGAGAAACAATTTTTCTGACTTTGAGTTCCTAGAGTTTCGTTCCCATGAGTAACATACTCATTAATGCCATTCCAGTGTAACTTTTCTTCTATCCTGGGTTTATTTCTCCTCAAGTTTGCTTTATTCTGCTCTGAAGGTGAGGTGAGTACAATACAGTCTCAAAGGTAGAAAGTCAGGACATTTGGTAACTTTAAATAAGAAAAGAATCTTGCCTGTCACGTGTGGCAGATTTTATTTCTCACTGCATTCTCCCTTTAAATCTGTTAGGAATTATTACACGAAGCTTTCATCATTCCAGTATCTTATTGGTCTCTTCCTTGACATCATCTAACCTATTATTCACACTCCTTTCTGTTAAAAAGAATGCTCTGCAGCTGGAAGATAGGATTGCAGAAGGACCTGTATCCTCAGTGTCTTAAATTTCCTGATGGTATTGGCAAGTAATAAAAAAAAATAGTCCTTAAGTTTTGTTTAGAGGAAAGAAACAAATGCTAGAAACTTCTAAGTAGGTTATGAATTAGAGAGCCCTTGTGTCAAATTCTATTTGGGCAAAGAAAATATGAAACTTTGAGAGATTGCACATTTCTTTTTATTCCTCCTCCCACCCAAGCCATTGAGAATTGTATTTAAAAGCAAACCAGACCTGAGCTGTTTGCATCTCCTATGTTCACTGTTCCCACTGTGTAATTGTTCACTCAGTTCTCACGTACACATGGAACAGAGAATGTAGACTGTTGACCTGAAACATGGGCCCCGAGACACAAAGATGTATCATATAATGCAAGACCAGGACAGTGCCCGTGAACACTACACCAAGCTCTGTGGACTTAAGGCATATTTGATTTCCTTTGGTAAATAAGATATAGTGAAACCAAGGCTGGTTGTATTTGGAGGTGGTGGGGACAGGGCGGCTGTGGAGGAGGGGAACACAGGTGGGCAAACCATTACTTGAAGGGGTCAGTACAGCAGAAAGAGGCAACAGAGGAAAACCTGCTGTGAAGTATTTCATTTTTGTGATTCTTTAACAATTTACAAAAGCAATGGCATGTAAGGGAAGTTTCCTTTTCTTGGGGGAATCATAAATAATGTAGTGGTGTAATCAAAGGACAGAAGAAAATAGAGACTTCAGGTATTTAATTCTTATTTACCTCCTTTTCCATTATGTATGACCACTGGGCAGAAGAGAGGTTGCAGAAACCGATCCCTCAGCCTGCCCTGTCTGCCTGAGCCTTCCAAATTCTGAGCCTGCTGCTCCAATTTACTGCTTTCTACTCAGTGACTAGAGAATGGTTTGAAAAGGTCTTCGGGGTGGGGGGGAAGTAAGGTGGCAAGGTTTCTTGCCACCTTTCTGGATTTGTTATCAGGGCTTGTTCATCTCTCTGATTGATAATGCTCTCTGCAGTTTAGGGGTCTCCAGAGATCCTGTGCTTCTGTTGGGGGAACTTCTAGAAGCTTCTACCTGAGGCAATGACCAGGAGTCAGGAATACTGTGCTTTACCAGTGCTTCAGCTGGCCTCCCTGCAGCCTGGGAGGTGTGAGGAGCACGAAGCCAATGCTGTGAGCAAAAAGAGTCCTCTTTTCTCTCAGCCCCGAGCCTGGGATTCTGGCTGTAACTGACCATTTCTTGAAGCCTATAACCAACCGCTGAAGCCACAGTCAATGCAGAATGAATGCGATGTGCTGGTCTTTTAGCAGCATTCCCTGGACATGCTCAGGAGGATATAATGAGGTAAGAAGGAAGATTAGCCAGGTGGATTCTGCAGAAAAGGACAGGTGATTGAGACTCAGACATATCCAGAAACTAGAGGAAGACTAGTTTCTCAAGCTCTTGCTTGCGGGTGTCAGGCCCACTCTTGTGAAGTCCAGTCCTGAGCTCTTCCCATGGGAAAATAGCTCATTGCTCCTCTTTTTAGTCTTTTTGAAAAGCTTCAAAAACAAGCTTCCAAACATTTCTCTTCACAGGATTCTTTACTAATAAATATACAACACAAAGAAATCCTAACTTACGTTTGTGTCCCTGACTTTGGGCCTTATGTTTTTGTTGAGAAGAAATGCTGACCTACAACATAAATAATTGTTAGGCATCCATCCTAGGGCTTTACACGATATTAACAATAAATTTTCAAACCATAATTTGATATGTGTTACTAAAATCAAACACAATATTTTATGATTGTCATATTTTCTAAACGCTCTTGGTGTTATTACTTAACATATTGTTACAGAAAAAAATATCTTTTCCTCACTCATCACTATTCAGATAACACAAATAAAGTGCAGAAGAATTGTCAGTTGTCCAAGGTAATTCAGTTGAGACAGATTAGAAAGCATGTTTCATCATTAAAATTAAGGCAAGAATATGGATCAATGAACAAATTGTAAGGATGTGTGGAGGGCTTTGAAAGCCATGGTATTATAAGTTGCTTCACTCACAATTAGTGATGGAAAAGAGTGATAATCTTGTGGTCAAAGTTTCAGTGTTTGACATAAACCATCCATTTCCCCAAGTCATTAGGAAAATAGGTCACACAGTAATTTACACCTGAGATATTTTCCATACAAAAATAAGAAGAAATTTGTCTTGGTAAAATGGCATGAGTTTCCTCTTCATATAGAATGGAAATTATTTACATAATCTTTAGTGTGAAATTAGAATTTGAAAAGAGGGCCACCGATTATCAATCTCTCTCACTAGAATGGACATTTGGGACTAGACACTTGTGGTTGAACAGAGTAACAGCTATTTGAAGAAGAATTTAGCAGACTGGCTGTTACTACTGTGGGGCTTGGAACCATGGGGCCTGGACTCAGGTGAGGCGAGTGAGGCACCTGGGGCACAAAGCTGAAGTGCTCTCCCAGGGCCAGGAGCCTGCCAGACTCCTTAACTTTCTCTCCTTCCCAGTCCTGGAGAGAAAAATCAATCATATGGATTAAGTCTACTATCCATGTTGAAGACGGTATGTCAGAGATTTGAAAACTCAAACAAAGCATAGCCTTGGAAATTGTAATTAAGTATTCTATATTATCCTGTACCAGGTTAAATTTTCTTCTCTACCACATAAAAATTTCAGGTTATATAAATCAAATATTTAAGAAAAATGAAATCATGCTGTTTTGGGAGAGTTGATGCAGAACCAATGGTGGAAAAATGACTTTATAATATGGCTATTTATAATTTTCTCCAAAGAACTATTTTTGCTAGCATGTCCCTAATGGTTACAGATCATGGGCAGAGAGCAAATTGATTTCAAGTCACAGTTATTTTAATCTGCCTTATGAATTCTTACCCTAATAGTATAAGCAAGTCAGCTGCTTAAGAAATAATTTTTGAAGTGATTGGAAATATTTTCCTTCATGGCATACAGTGTTGGAATATAACTTGATAAAGGGTCTTTCCAATGGTCTAACAAGAAAAAGTTAGATTTTTCTCCTACAGATTAGGTAACAGTGAAAAGTTGGTGGAAAACCTTTGAGGATCTTCTGAAGGTGAAAAAATGTTTTAAGTGGTTGATTTTGCAGTCACCAATTGTACTCACGGCAATACATGCCAGAGCTATATTGGCACAAATGACTTACATCCATAAATTCTCTTTTATCAGCACAATTGCCACAACTATCTCTGGAGTACAAATGATGCAAGCCTAAGTTTACAGATGCTCTCAGCATTTTCCTTTCTCTTCCAGTTCTTTCTTATTTGGGCATATGCTTAGCACTGAACCAAAGACTCCACTTTTCTTTGAAGTGGCAACAATGTTTACTATGGTTTTTTAAAATTTTATTTTAGCTTATTTAGAGTAGTTGTTTCCGATGGGCACTTTCTTAAATAATAAATTGCAAAAAAATTAAGGCAGCTTATTGAGTAGGTTTGCTAATTTCCTTTTCATTAGGTTTACAGAGAAAGATTGTTTTGCATCCCACAAAGCCACAAACAACTAGCTATGAATCTCTATGTTTCAACAAGCACAAGGCAAATTACAAATATTGCGACTATGTGTAAGCAAACTGTTTCAATGTCAAAGGTTCAATATGGGGCGTGGGGGGGGCAGGGGAAGCAATGTGTTGATGACAGCAATAATTCACATTACCAAGTATGCTTGCCATCTCGTCTTTGCAGACAGATTTCTTCTGAGCCACCAGTGGGAGCTTCCTAGGGTGATGCGGCTTTATTCCCTCACAGCAGACAGGAGGAGGACGCTGTGGGGAAGCGGATGCCACCTGGCAGTCATGGTTGCACAGGCTGCTGGAGAGGCACAGGTTGGAACCCAAGCCTCATCAGAGGGCAGCTGTGACAGAGGCATATTTCAAAGGTGTACTGCACATTTCATGCAAGGGGTCTTTGAAATGATTTGAAAGTCTCCCTGGATTTCACAGACTTTTAATTAAGAGCAAACAACTCTTCTTTGTAAACCAAAGCACTATTGGCCTATTTCATGTAGCTGAAGGTAGATAGAACTTGCAGCCATATTTTTATTTCATTTTAATTTTTATGTATTTATTTTTAGAGGGGGGGAAGAGAGGGAGAGAAACATCAGTCAGTTGCCTCTTGTATGCACCCTGACTGGGGACAGAACTCATAACCCAGGCATGATGCTCTGATCGGGAATCGAACCTGCGACCTTTTGCTTTCTGGGACAATGCCCATCCAACTGAGCCATACTGGTCAGGGTTTGTGTCCATATTTTTAAAAAATCTGCAGTTGCTCTGGTATAGTAACTCAGTTGGTTAGAGCCTTGTCCCTGTACAACAAAGCTGCATGTTTGATCCCCAGTCAAGGCACATTCGAGAAACAACCAATGAATGCATAAATAAGGGGAAAGACAAATTAATATTTCTCTCTCTTTCTTTCTTCCCCTCTCTTTAAAGTCAGTAAGAAGATACTAAAAAAGTCTGTAGTTGACTATGCTATTTTCAAAATAATAAACTACTATTGATAATTGACTTTCTCTGAAACAAAACAAAACAAAATAAAAAAACCCTGGGTTCTTTCACTTCACAACTGAAAGAAAAGACATTAAATGAATCTACCTTTGAAGACATTCTCCCTTAAAGTCAGCTTTCTTAAACACTTAGATTCTTAGTAACCAATTTGAATATTCATTTGTCCTTGCCATGAGGTTAGAAACAAAATGGTAAGGATGATGGGGGAAGTATATCTTTTGGGATCTCACATAAAAATATGAGAAATATTCATCTTCCTTGTTAGTACCTTTGACAAGGAAGGTATTAACCCAAATAAAGGTATATATCTTTAAAAGGTTGATACCTTTAATCCTCTTCCAGAGAGGGTTTCTGGATTGACGCTGATAGACATTTGAAAAGGATCAACGGGGATAGCTCTTCAGGCCATAAAATCACAAATGTGGCAGAAACTTTTAAGTACCCTGTCTCTCTCTCAGCCTCCACGGACACACATATCTCTGAAAGGTGACGTTAACTATGGGCCTCAAGGCTTTAGTGACTTTGTTCTTGTCAAGGGTGGATACAAGTTTTATGGAATCTGAAGTTTACACGATTCTAGAGTTTTCTTTAAACAAAATTCTGTAGAACTATACTAAAAAGATTAAGTCTAAGGCCTTGAGGTATTAAAGCTTGGGCTTCCTTTGCTTTGTGGAAAATCCACCTCAGGGTCTTCCACTGGGACAGGCAGTGCGGTGGGCTGCATCGAGTGTGTACGTTGTTGAAAATGTGGACAGGGTTTTGTCTCCATGAGATTCCCAGTGGTGTCAGGAAGACTACATGTCTCTTTCACCATAGGAATAAGGTCTAACATCCCTGGAGTCAGCTTTTAGGGAAATGTGGAGCCGCTGACCAAATGAGACTAGGTGACTAGACTTATTTCTCTCCCTATTCTCTCTACAAAAATGCAGCATTTTGCAAAGGTTGTAAAACCAAAGAAACAAACAGTTTTAAAAGTACATTTGCCCCCTTTTAATTAGATATTTGATCACATATTGTATCCTTTTCTAGGGTACTAACCAGCCACCCAAGTCTGAAAGGGCAATTCCCCCGTTTAGCTATAAGACAGTGAACTGAGTTTGAAGCAGGTCATTAAACTTGACCATTACATGTTGACAGCATATCAATAGATAACTCCAGTGACCACCACAAAAGAGTGCCATTTCCACACCCGGGCCAGGAGAGCACAGTGCCATGCAGAAGCACCCATCTCTCAGGGGGTAGCACCAAGTCCATTCAGGGCAGGACGTTTTCATACACTGTCTTAATCAATTCAAACCACTATATCAAAAGTTTCAGCTAAAGTTGACTCATAGTTCAAAAGTGGTGAAAATGTCCCCCAGAACTTCAGTCAGGATGGGGTCAGTACCAGGGCGTTATGTGAGGGAAGAAAGAGTTCTATTCAGCAGCATTTAACCAGGTCCCCTGAAGGCTCAGTGGAATTTGACAGGCTTATGTTTTAGTCCTTTCTTTCACATTTCCTGCCCCTTTGCTTCCTCCACAGGGGCCTTTTTACACAAATCTCTTAACCTCTTGATCTCTCTTATGAAATAAATACTTAATAAAATACGTGTGTGCCTATTCCTTTTTGTAGGTTTTCTTAGAAGAATAAAACCCCATAAGAATTGTATCATTGCTCTAAACATTATTTAGTAAGTACCACATTTTAGCACTTTAGAGTAGAGGTGACCAATACAAATTGGCTAGATTTAAAAATAGAATGAGGGTCACATGGATGGTAAAAGAAATTAAATCAACAGCCCTTTAATTTATAGAATGTTCTCAGGAATAAGTTCTGGCTGATGTCAGAAGCTGGCCAATGCTGAGATTATCCAGCAATCTACTAATACTAACCAGTCTGGAACAGTACAAGGGACAAAGCTCTACATCACCAAAATGAGTAATTAGGATCAAAGACCAGAAAGACAAGAGGAGGACAAGGTCACCCTGAATATGTAGGGTCCCGGAACAATCACAGAGTTGTTATGAAGATTAATTGAGATTATCTATATGGCTGCCTTTTATAAACTATACATCCTTATTTAAAATTTAGACATTATAATTGTGTGAGACTAAGATATGTTTAAAGGGGAGGAGGTGAGGCAGGGGAGGGATTGAGCAAAAAGGAGAAAGGACTCATGGGCACAGACAACAGTGTGGTGAATGCTGGGGGCAGAAGGTATAAGAGGACTAAAGGATAATGAAAAAAATACAATAAATATGAAATAAAATACAGAAAAAAGGGTATGGGAGAAAGTGAAGGGAAGACATCTCCTTAAACTTGAATCACATTGTGTTACTGATTTCTAGAAACAAAAATTGGCTTGTCTATGGACAGGATCAATGAGAAAACTTCTGCTGTGGGTGGTGGGTAGATATGGGTGGGTTATGAATGAGGTGCAGGGTGGGTTAAGCAGTGTGTTCTATAATTTGCTTGGATGTGGATCTCACATATGGATTGCATGATGACTAATTCTTTGATCCATTTCAAGTAGATATTAAGGGCTCAGGGCAGATATTTTACTAGCACAGTGGTAAGCACATGTAGAGTAGGGTAGGGGAAGTAATATTTGTCAAAAAATGAATATACATCTATAGTCCTGCCTGTACTACCCTACAAGTAGGGAGTGGTCACAAAGAAGTCCACACAGTTAAAACTAAATGAAATAATTCCCTAATAGGTAGATTTCTCCTCAAAGAGAGACTGTCATACAATTTTTACCTGCATTGAGGTAAACAATACAGAAAGGACTTTTGGATGTATTCTATCCATCCATCCATCCATCCATCCATCCATCCACTCAGTAAACATTTATTGAGTAACTGCTACATCCCAGGTTCTGAGCTATATTCAGGATATGTAAAAATGAGACATAATCTCTACTCTTTGTTACCTTCACAAAGTACCTAGTTTTGCTGCAAACTTTACTACCATTTTGGAGACGGCAGTGGGGAAGGAACATGCAAGTTCTGATGAGAGCACAGAGTAAGCATGCCTTACAAAGTTTCAGATCCTGTAAGAGTTGGCAGCTAAGTCTACTAAGGTAGATGATTAATTGATGACGTCCCATACAATGGAGGGTTTGACTTCAGATGTAAGCCCTATTGTAAAGAGAAAATATAGTTAAATCACATACACACATATGCACACACATCCAGTTGTGAGGAATGGTAGAGGCAAAAAACAGAGACAGAGAGGGTAAGCATTTCAGATTACTTCTCTTCCTTTTAATCTATGGGTAGAGGGTAGGGAGAGCTAGAGAATGATGTCCTACTCTCTTCACATTACTGTTTGAGCACATACTTCAAAATGGGCATATAAAGTTCCACAAGTGGTAGGCATTTCATAGTTGATACTGCACAGCTTCACTCTGTTCATGAACTTTGGCTCTATCATCAGACTCAAAACTCTACTGAGCAAGTTAGGGGTGTGAATGTGTGTGGGTGCATGTGTGCACGTGTGTTTGTGTGCACTGAATTGTGATATAAAATATTTCCTACTGGGTCAAGAGAAGCACCAATTGGAAGCTCCTGGTGTCAACCCTCCTGGTAAAGTCTCCACAGCAGGTCTGTAGCTTTGTTTTATTACCATGAAGTGCCTGGCCTTGAGGTCTGGTCCTGCCAAAGGCATGCCACACCTTCTGATGCATGCTGTAGGCTTAGTATTACCTGACAGAAAGCCTGAGCTGGAAGTCATAGGATGAGGACACTATGCAAACATCCTAATCACAATGCTGTGAGCCCTTGAGAATTATGCTTAAAAATTCTAGAATTTTGCAATGAGAGTAGGGTGGCCATGACTTTTTTGGGATTATATTTTAATAAGGGACTTAAATGTGTGAATAGACATGCATGGATACTTTTACTCAGTTTCTCCTTTGCCATTTTGTGCTTGGTTCTGACAGTCTGGCTTCCAGCTGCACAGGAAGTCCTCAGGAATCACCCAGTGGCAAAATTCTACAAGAGTCACCTTCCATCTGGTTCATGCTGTCCATCCCAGTCACTCCCAGCTTATGTATCTTTGGGTTAATGCCTTGAGCTGGAGTTATGCTCTTAGTGGGTGAGTTGGAGTGTTGTCAAACAGTGATGACGTATCCAATCCTTGTATGAATTTTCCCAAGTTCAAAGAATTGAGTTCACTGAGAGGACCAAAACAAATAAACAAAAAACTTCTTTGTTTTCTAGCCTAGCTGTTACCACTGTATGTTTCTAAGACATTTTTGTTGTTCTTGGAAACAAGGATAAATGATTGCATCCTAGCAGACAAGACATGACATAATGGAGAGTACAAAGGTAAAAGAAAGAAGATAAGTCTTTTCTTATCTCCTCTCCCCCAACAATTTTTGCTCTTAAGAAGGTAAAAACCTTTAAGAGTGCGCACTGATAGCACATACCTTTCAGTAACTGATAATTCTATAGACATTAAGAGGCTCTCACACTGTCTCCCCTTTCTACACTTTGCTGTACTATGTCATGTAAGCACTTCAAACTTGCTTTAATAAGGTAACATTTGATATATCTAAAGAAGACTTCTTTCCCCTCCTCTTCCACTGTCTTCCAAAACACCCCCATAGCCATTGGACTATTATATTACTCAGAAGTGCTGAGTTTAGTTGGGGTAGTTAAAATGTGAGGTCTCTGTAGAAATTATGGGAATATGAGATGCTATTAGGCAGAAATAGAATACTTTGTGAGTGCTTTGTGTAGGGGGGTTTCCTTTTATAGCTGTGTATGCAATTCATGTACTTTGGTGAATGTCTAGATTTGGTCTGTATTGGTTTCCTTCAGGCTCTTCCTTCCTGAAGGCAGCACCTTTTTCTGATTTGACTTTATACTCCTAGCACAGCGCCTGACAATAATTATTTGATGAATGAATATTTTATTGACTGCAGTGGAAAATATGTGATTATACAATGTCTGTTAAACTGAAAATTATTACAAACTAAATAAACCACTGTGTAATTAGAAGATCAGCAAACTCTTTATTTGAATATCTTCACTTTGGGTACATCACACAAGGAATTAATATTTGACAGTGCATTGTTGAGATATGATTTTCTTGTTCCCATTTATAAAGGAATATAGCTTTTCAAGATGTAATAAATGACATGGGGAAAAGAAAACAAATGATCTAGCCAAAAAGTGAAGCTTTAACTTCTTAATAATTGTGCGTGTGTATGAGAATGGGTGAGAAAAATTAAACAAATAGCTGAAGGGAGAGATAAATAAGGAGACTGACAGTGTCTCATTTACATCAAGCTGTGAGTCCAGATATTTGTTATTAAATCTACAGAATAAGAGCACAGCTCTTGTTTATTTACATTTGTTCTCAGTTTGAAAGACAGCCCAAGTGGTAAAATAAAATGAGAGTGCCTTAAATGCCTTCTAAATTTCCCCTTAAATTGAATTTCTTGTTTTATCAAGGAACAATACTTGCACTGATGTTAGCCAGACAGCTAAAAGGTCAACAAGTTCCCTTGGTTGCCTTTTGTCAAGGGTTTTTGACTTGTCTGTGAATAAAGATCTCCCAGGAGGAAGGCAGACCTGAATTTCCTGTCATCGGGTAGACAGCAATGAATTTGAAAATGTTACAAAAAGCGTGAGGGACTTCAGGCACACCTTCAGACCCGTCGCGGATGCCAATTGCTGCACATGTAAACATGTACACAGAAGTGTTTTGAATTTGTTCTGTCAACTTTGGGTTGTGAAACAAATCGTTCCACAGCAGCCCACCTTGAATACAGAATGAACCAGAGGGTTTTTGTTGTTGCTGTTACCACCTCGTGCCGAATCCGAAAACACCGTTCTCTCAGCTGCCTCACAAGGCAAGAAGCATGCTCTGTTCAGAGGAGCTGGGGAGTCAGGAGAAGTGAAGCCCATTTTCCTGATCACTTTTCTGTTGCTTGAACCTCTTCAGCTCTTCTTCATGTGGTTTTCAGTGCCTAAGATTTCTGTATGTGGAGAACAGATTTAACACTTCACTTCTAGCATCTCGACAAAAAAATAAGCGACTCTCTCCTGATAAGTGTTAGTCATTCTTTGAAATGAGTGAATTTTCTTTTTCTTTTTTTTTTTCCAAAATAGTCCCAATAAGAAGTATTTACCCTCTAGGTTTCTTTATGGAAGTTTGGTCTTAGAAAGGGTAAGAGGACTTTTTTTCCCTCTCCTTGTTGAGCTGAAAATTTATTGTTGTCTGCCCCGAGCTCCACTTAGGTGACTGGAGCGTCCACTGGGAAAGGAGATTAGGCTGAGTGGGAGTAGATTTTCATTTTAGGCTGTCAAGAAAGCACACAGTCCACTTCCTGCATTATTTCCAGTATAATCACAAGTAAATTAAAGCTAATTTTAATTTCTTTTTAAAAATATCACATGCTTATATAGTCAACGCATATTGTGTCTTTGTGTAGAGGCTGAATCAGGTGCTACAGAGAATAATAATATCAACAATAGCAACAAGAAAATCTAACATAAAGTGAATGTGACTCACAGGTTAGGCAATGTTCTAAGTACTTGATAGTCTCTTTCAAGTCTCAGAAAACCACATGAAAAGGATTTTCTATGAAGAAATTGAAGCTCGGAGAGATTAATTCTACGTTCCATGGTTACTTATCTGGGAATAGATAGAGCTGTGATTTGAACCTAGGACACTCAAACAAAATCCTGCATGAATTAGTAAACATTCTTATTACAAAGAAAGATTTATCAATTTCAAGTTCATGTTTTATCATGGCTCACACAGGCCTCCCAAGAACAAAGAGTATCCTGTGTATGACTGGGTGGCAAGATTCAACATCATAAACAAACCTCAATTTCTCCCCTCTTTTCATTAACCAATAGGTTTTTGTTGTTGTGATTTCAGTAAAAATTCTTATTGGTATTTTGAGAGAGAATCAACAAATAAATTCTAAACCTCATTTCAAAAAGTAAGCCCACAGAAATGGCCAAGGGATGTGAAAATACAGCAATGATGAAATCATTTTATTGGATAATGTAACATTATAAAGCTATCACATTTAAATAATACAAGTACAGTATTAGCAGAATAAGCTCAGAAATAGCCCCAAGAACATTTTAGTGTGTAAGAAATGAGACATTTCAAATTAGTAACAGGATTTCAGTTTATGTATTGAAATAGTTGTTTCACTAATTGAAAAAAAGTTAAATTTTTACCTATGCTAAATTAATTCCAGATAGATTCAAGTTTTCTTCAATTTCATTCAATCATATTGTATAGTTTTCTGTGTGCAGGATTTTTATATCTTTGAATATGTCTATTTCTGGGTACTTAGGAATTTCAGATGCTATTATATATGATATCTTAAAAATTTTTATTTTCTAACTCCTTGTCTCTAGCTTATAGGAATAAAATTACACTTCCTATATTGACCTTGTATCCAGTGACCATACTTACTAATTGTAATATTTTGTCTATATATTTCCTTTTATTTTTCATATTCACAATTGTGCTAGATTAAAGAAGCTCCCTTCTACTTCTAGTTTGCTAATAACTTTTATCATAAACAGGGGGTTTTCTACATCTATTGGGATGCTTATTACTTGTCTCCTTTATTCTATTAATGTGATGAGTTACACAGATTGATTTTCAAATTTTAAACAAACTTTGCATTCCTGAAATAAACTGAACTTAGTTGTATTGCATTGTATTAACTTTTACCTGAATCATTGGATTCAGTTTGCTCACATTTTGTTTTAAGATTTTTGTGTGTTATTAGGAGCTCCAGGGGCATGATTGGTTAGTTCATGGTACTTAAAAGATTTTTGTGTGTTATTAGTGAGATGGGCCTATGGTTATCCTTTCTTGTAATGTTCTTATCAATTTTTTTTAACTATTGATATTTTTAGGGAGTCAGAGAATGGTGAAGGGAAGGGGAGAGAGAGAGAAACATCAATTTGTTCTACTTATTTATGCACTCATTGGTTGATTCTTGTGCTTTGACCAGGCATCAGACTTGCAACCTCAGCATACTGGGATGATGTTCTAGCCAGCTGAGCTACCCAGCTAGGGCCTCATGTCAAGTTTTATAGAATGAAAAGTATTTCCTTTATTTTAATTTTGTGGAAACATTAGTGCAAAATGGAATTATTTCTTAAATATTTGGTACAATTCACCAATGAAATTCTCTGGCCCAAGGTTTTGGAAAAAAAAATTTTAAATTAAAAATCCAGTTTTTAGCTCTGGCTCATGTGACTCAGTGGATTGAACACTAGCCTGCAAACCAAAAGATCGCCAGTTCAATTCCCACTCTGGGCACATGACTGGGTTGCAGGCTAGGTCCTCAGCTGGGGATGTGTGAGAGGCAACCAACTGATGTATCTCTTGCACACTGGTGTTTCTCTCCCTCTCTGTCTCCCTCCTTTCCCTACTCTCAAATAAACAAATAAATAAATAAATAAATAAAATCTTAAAAATCTATTTTTAATAAATATTTGCATTTCAAGCTAACATGAGTGTTTGCTATTGTAGCATGTTTGTCAACATGCAGAGTAGTGTGGGGAACCAAGCCCCCAGGAAGGGGTCAAGAGTTAGGGTCCTGCATTGTGAGAATGATGCTTGGGCCTGTTCCTTGGCCTCGGGGGAGGTGACCTGACATTACCCCGGCCTTGTTTGTTATCGGATTGTTCCCAAGAGAAGGACGGGGAGGTGCCGGAGCCTTGGGGCGATGCGTCGTGTCCTTGGAGTTAATCTAAACCAGAATGTTTGTCATGTCTCGGGATGTTCTGTACGTGACCTGGAGGGGTGTGTAAACTTTCTTGAACAAAGACTCTCTTCGTGTAGCAAGCATTCTATTTTTAGAACATCTCACTATATAATGACAAGAGTTTTCAATAAACTTGCCTTTTTGCCACCAGAGCAACTGGTCGCTCTCTCTTTTCAGTCCGTCACTGCGCGTCTCGAACCCACTGCCTCGCTGGCCGCGGCAAGTGGCGCCCGAACAGGGACCGGAACCAGAGGTCTTCGGGGGACCACCAGAGTCCTGAGATTGACGACAGCAGAGCCTGACAGGACCGCTGCTACAGGGGCCCAGTAAGTATACGAAAGAAAAAGAAAAACGAAAGTAGCAGGGAGTAGACGGAGAGAGCTAATAAAAATGGGGGGTTTCACTTTCTACCGAGAGGGAACTCTTTGAGCAGGTATTATGTTCCCTATTGAGGGGACGGGGAATTTCCACGTCGAAAGGGCAAATCCATCACTTTGTAGATTTCATTCAGCAGATCTGCCCGTGGTTTCCGGAAGAAGGGACTATAAATATAGATACGTGGAAGAAAGTGGGGGAGCGCATCAAAGAGCATTATCAAACTAATGGTCCTGAGAAGACACCTGTAGATGCGTTCTCTCTTTGGTCTCTTGTTCGAGACTGCTTAAGGGGGGATTCTGAGCTTGCCAAGTGGGAGCGCAGCACGCGGGGCAGTCTCCGTGCTGCTCGCTCGGCGGAGAATCTATATTCCCCACCACCTCCGCCCGACCGCACCCCCCCTAAAATGGGAACCGCCGAAGTATGATCAGTCAGAAGTGAACTTATCGGAGAAATCGCGGGTTCCCGGTCCAGCAGAAGTTGATTGGGGGGGGGGACCTTGCTGAGCAGACAGCATCGTGTCGCCCCCTCAGGAGGTGTTCCTCGCCTCGGCTGAGGATAAGAAGCCGACCGGCGAGGCGGATCCAACCCTGAAAGAATTATTGTCTGTGCTTAAAGAATTGAGAGATGAGCGAGTTCAAAGGGTTGGTAAGCAGGAGGTTCAAATGCCCCCAGCCTCAGCTCCCTCTCCTCCGGACCCCCTGTTTGCCACTGGGGTGCCGCTCATAGCCCGTGTAGGACATCAGCTTAACCCTCCACCAGGATTTACCAGGCACAGTTCTCCGTTACAATTAGCATTGCAACAGGCGCGCCAAGCGGGGGACCCCCTTGAGGGATTCCCGCAGTCTCAATTGTTTCCCATTATTAGAAGGCAGGGGCAGAATGATCAGGGAGAGGTTCTTGACATTCGTGATTATGAGCCCATTTCCTATAAGGCATTAAAAGAGCTTAAGTTAGCCTGTGCCCAATACGGAGCTACTGCTCCTTTCACAATTGCTACCATGGAGGCTATTGCTGGGAATGTTTTACCTCCTCATGACTGGAAGACCATATGTAAGGCGGTATTGGCAGGGGGAGACTACCTTTTATGGCTGACGGAGTATTATGAGCAGTGTGTAGGCTATGCAGGAACAGACGCAGCTCACCGGGATAACCTTACTGCAGAACAATTGCAGGGGGGCAGGGGAGTATTCAGGTGCTGAACGCCAATTGTTATACCCGGCGTCGGCATATGATTTCATCAGATGGGCTGCTACTGCGGCCTGGAAGAGACTACCTAAGTCAGGAGTCCGAAGAGAGGAGCTCTCTAAAATTCGGCAGGGGCCTGATGAGCCATTCCAAGATTTTGTAGCTCGGCTCTTGACGGCCACTCAGCGGATCATTGGAGACGCTGACGCTGCGTCCATAGTAGCCAAGGAGATGGCTTTTGAAAATGCCAATACCGCCTGCCAGGCTGCCATGAGACCGTGGAAGGGTCGCGCTACCTTAAATGATTATATCAAGTTGTGCGCTGACATTGGGCCTGGGTATGTTCAGGGCCTTACTATAGCTGCAGCCTTAAAAGGACAAACAGTTAATGAGTTCTTGGCTTCTAGAAGAGACAACAAGAGAAAGAAGCCCGGACCGCCTGGGAGCTGCTATAATTGTGGGAAGCTCGGCCACATTGCTCGGCAATGCAGAGGAGGTACCTCTCAGAATTCAGGTTCCGCACAGCCAGCTTCGGCCCGGGCTCCTAGTTTATGTCCCCGATGCAAAAGAGGCAATCATTGGGCCAATGAGTGTCATTCCAAGAGAGATAGAGAGGGGGAACATCCTCCCGTCACAGGGAAACGGGAGGAGGGGCCAGCCTCGGGCCCCGCAGCAAATATACGGGGCAATGAGCAATCCCGTGCTGGATTCACCTCCAGTATCCAGCGGCCAGACGTTTCCCAGCTTAAGCGAGCCACCCCAGGGAGCGCCGGCTTGGACCTCTGCCTCTCCCAGCATGTAACCTTGACCCCTGAGATGGGCATGCAGGCTCTACCTACTGGCACATATGGGCCTTTGCCAGAGGGGCACGGTCGGGTTACTTTTAGGAAGAAGCGGTTTTACCATGAGGGGACTTTTTGTAGCTCCTGGAGTAATCGATTCTGATTATACGGGAGAAATAAAGGTTATGGCAAAAACAGAAAAAATGATTATTAACCTACCCTCTGGCACCAGGATTGGGCAACTTGTTCTGCTTCCTTATCAAACTTTTGGACAGCCCTCCCTACAGGAGAAGGGTCGTGGATCCTCTGGATTTAGATCCACTGATGTATTTCTGATGAGGGCCATTAAATTAGACCGACCGGAGTGTCAGCTCCGAATCAATGGAAAAGACTTTAGAGGCATTTTAGACACTGGAGCTGATGTGTCGATAATCTCTCTAAAGCACTGGCCTGAATCTTGGCCTATGCATCCAACTACTACGACCCTCCAGGGGGTTGGACAATCCTCCTCCCCCTACCAGAGTGCCTCCTTGCTTAATTGGTCTCATGAGGAAGGCTCCTCTGGGACCTTCCAGCCTTTCATTCTTCCCCATCTTCCAGTGAATTTATGGGGAAGAGATGTTATGGAAGGTATGGGCTTAGTTTTGTGGCAACCAGGAACCCCGTTACAGTCTTTTTCTTAGCGGCCACGGTCTCTCCTGCTTCATATGCGGATCCTATAGCATGGAAGGATAATACACCCATATGGGTAGATCAGTGGCCGCTTTCCAAAGAGAAACTTTCTGCCGCGCAACGGCTGGTGCAGGAGCAGCTAGCGGCTGACCATATTGAACCTTCTACTTCCCCCTGGAACTCGCCTATCTTTGTCATTAAGAAAAAAATCAGGGAAGTGGAGACTTTTGCAAGATTTAAGAAAAGTGAATGCCTCCATGCACCCTATGGGGGGCCTTGCAACCTGGTCTGCCTTCGCCCGCCGGGATTCCCCGGGCACTTATAAAATTGTCATTGATCTCAAAGATTGCTTTTACACAATCCCGTTGTCCCCTGTCGATTGCCCTCGCTTTGCTTTTAGTGTTCCGACCATTAACCTTCAAGAGCCCATAAAACGTTATCAGTGGAAAATTCTCCCACAGGGCATGACTAATAGCCCGACCTTATGCCAAAAATTTGTCCAACAAGTGATTCAAATCACTCGAGAACGATTTCCTGATACTCTGATTATTCACTATATGGACGATATCCTCCTTGCACATGCTGAAGAACGGCGTTTACTTGATACCTTTTCTCACATGCAACAGACTCTTCATTCTTCAGGGCTCCAGATTGCAAGCGATAAAGTCCAGACTGCCTATCCCTACTCCTACTTGGGATTCCAGTTAAAACCCTCCCTTTTTACCCCTCAAAAAATAACCATCAATACGTCCTCTCTCCAAACGTTACATGATTTTCAGACGTTCCTAGGTGAGTTAAATTGGTTGCGACCAGCTCTAAAATTAACTACCGGAGATCTCAAACCTTTGTTTAATATCCTTAATGGAGACTCTAACCCTTCTTCCTCTAGATCCTTGACCCCGGAAGCTAAACAAGCTCTCCAGCTGGTCTCTCGAGCCCTACAAGAAGCGCAGTTGACCTACTGTGACGTCACTCAGCCCTGGCAGTTAATTATCATTCCCACCTCACTGACACCAACAGGCGTTCTCTACCAACAGGGTGTTTTGCAATGGCTCCATGGCTCTGCCACCCCGCGGAAAGCCCTTCTTTCCTACCCTACCCTGGTGGCGGAGCGCGTTCAGCAAGGCCGTAAATTATCTATACAAGTCCTAGGCAGGGATCCTCCCACAATTATTATCCCCTATACTGCAGAGCAATATTCTTGGTTGATGAATTTTAATGACTCCTTTGCTCTTGCCTTTGAAGGGTTTGCAGGTGAAATAGCTCATCACCTCCCGCATGACAAGATTCTACAGTTCGCGCACGTTGCCTCTTTCATTTTTCCCTAAGGTTGTCGTCAGTGACCCCATCGCAAGAGCCATTTCTCTCTTCACCGACGGCTCCTCTAATGGCAGAGCATCTTTAGTTACTCCTGATAAAACTTTTGTATGGTCCACCTCCTTTTCATCTGCACAGGAAGTTGAGCTCTATGCAGTGTCCCGCGCGTTAGAGCTTTTTCAGCAGGCAATCAATCTTTACACTGACAGTCAATATATCGTTCAGTGCCTTATCTGTCCTTGAAACAGTCCCTCTGATCCATACTCACAACCCTACTATTTTCCAATTATTCCTTACAATTCAATCCCTCCTTCAATCTCGTTCTTCCCCTTGTTTTGTCGGACATATTCGAAGTCACTCCCGGCTCCCCGGTCCTCTTACGCAAGGTAATCATTTTGCTGATCTTCATACACAAGTCTATCTGTCACAAGTACAGCAAGCTACGGATTCTCATGCCCTTCACCATCAGTCAGCCCGCTCGTTACGATATCAATTCCGCTTGACCAGGGATGCCGCACGACAGATTGTCAAGTCATGCTCTTCCTGTGCTCCCTTATCCCCTGTTCCTCATTTATGGCGTCAACCCTAGGGGCCTTCGCCCTAACGATCTCTGGCAGATGGATGTAACCCACCTTCCCTCCTTCGGGAAAACTTCAATATTTGCATGTTACGATTGACACCTGTTCTCATTTTTTTATGCGCTACACCCCTTCCCGCGAAAATACCCGTAACGTTATTCTTCACCTCCTTTCCTGTTTTGCCGTTTTAAGAACCCCTCGTGTACTGAAAACTAATAATGCTCCCGCCTATGCCAGCCGTACTTTCCACGATTTTTGTCTCTCTTTTCGAATTATTCACAAAACCGGTATCCCTTATAATCCACAGGGCCAAGGGCTTGTTGAACGTGCCCATCTTACTTTGAAACACCAGCTTACTAAATTAAAAGGGGGGAGATGGTATGATCCTCGGTCCCCGAAATTACTGTTAGCCCATTCTCTTTTCGTTTTAAATTTCCTCACTCTAGATACCAAGGGGCGCTCTGCAGCTGACCGTCATTGGAGCCCACATATGAGTCAATACCCACAAGTTTATTGGAGAGATCCCATTGACGGGTCACGCCATGGCCCAGACCCAGTATTAGTATGGGGAAGAGGGTATGTGTGTGTTTTTCCCACAGACGCTGAGACTCCTCGTTGGCTGCCTGAACGCTGTGTTCGTCATGCCCAAGAGCAAAATTCGCAAGCTGATGAGAAGGATGGAGAAGATGTCGCTGACGACACAGCCTCGGATCAGGAGGCCGGAGAAGAAGCTGCGCCGGCTGGCGCTGTTACTTAGCCTTATCTGGCTCTTGAGGCTGTCGGTGAGCACGGAGGTGTATTGGGCTTTCGTCCCGAACCCCCCTGTCATGCACCCAGTCACTTGGGAAGACAACGAGTTCATTCCAGTTTATGTCAACAACACCCAGGTACTGGGCACCCCTTCCGTCGGACACGTGATACCAGTGAGTGCGATGGTCAATTATTCAGGCATATCTACGACGCAGCCGCTTTGCTTCTCCACCTCTCTGGAAAACTGTACTCTTATCCAGAGGTATGAGGACTGGGACAGTGACTTTAGTAATGGGACTCACTGGGGTGTTGATATGCTGTATTTGAAACGCAACAATACCTCCGCCACGATTGGCGTAGGAACTCCCCCTGCCGACATTCCAACTTGCAGAAGTCGGACCCCATCGCCCAGCCAATGGGGACCGGCCTGGAGGATTTGCCATCTCAATCAAACAGTTTGCGACCAAGGGGTTTGTGACTGGAGTGACTTTCGCAACGGCTCGTTGCGGCCTCAAAAATCTTCTCTACGGAATTTGGACCAAAAACAATAGAACCTATCAGACTATGTTGTGGAAAGCTGTGGCCTCTCTTCAGTATATTACCGTAGCAAAGAGAGCGGTCCAGTGGATGCACATAGGAGCCCAGGACGCCATCTCTTGGTCTGGAAATCAGAAGAATGTTTCTGTGATAGCTTGTGTGCCCGACCCTTTCGCGTTCATCGCTGGAGACTTGCAGGTCTCTCATAATACTGTATATAACCTAACCTGTGATCAGTGCTATCTAACTAACTGCCTTAATCTATCTATGAATGTTAGTTCATTTGCTGTATTGAAACAACCTTCTTTTGCCTTTGTACCTGTTAACCTTTCCACCCCCTTGGTATGGGGACCCTGGTTTTGCTATCATCCAAAAGGTTAATGACTTAATGTTGGCCCGCACAAAAGCGGTTCGTAGGGAATGCTCATTACAGGAATATCTGCCTTAATTGCCCTTATAGCTACGGCCGCCACCGCCGCCATAGCACTAACAGAAGAGGTTCAGACCGCGGACTTCGTTAACGAGCTAGCTCGCAATGTGTCTGTTGCATTTCAGACCCAAGAGGAATGGGATCGAAAAATAGAGCAGAAGTTGAATGCTCTGTACGATACCGTAAGGGTTGTCGGAGAGGAACTGAACTCTCTCGAGGTCCGCTCCTCTCTAAAATGTCACTTCCAATACTCACATATTTGTGTTACCCTGTTTCCTTACAATTCTTCTCGATTCCCTTGGGATAAGGTGCGGAATCACCTGACGGGAATCTGGCATAATTGTAACACTTCTTTGAACCTCGCCACCTTGCACAAAGAGATACAGGATCTAGTCAATGCCCCCCCCATTGGGACGTCGACATTGCTCGAGATGCCGAAAAATTCTTTAACACTTTAGCCGGTTATTTTCCCTCCATTCACCAACTCTTGTACAATTGGCTAGGAACCGGAGTCGTTGTCCTTATCTTACTGCTTTGCCTTCCGTGCATTTTGCGATATCTACTTGGGCACATCCAAAATCTATACCTCGATTTAAAAAAGACAAAGATTGGATTATAAAAGTCATGAGGCACCTATTGCCTTGTCCTAAACAAGAAAGGGGGAGATGTGGGGGAACCAAGCCCCCCAGGAAGGGGTCAAGAGTTAGGGTCCTGCATTGTGAGAATGATGCTTGGGCCTGTTCCTTGGCCTCGGGGAGGTGACCTGACATTACCCCGGCCTTGTTTGTTATCGGATTGTTCCCAAGAGAAGGACGGGGAGGTGCCGGAGCCTTGGGGCGATGCGTCGTGTCCTTGGAGTTAATCTGAACCAGAATGTTTGTCATGTCTCGGGATGTTCTGTACGTGACCTGGAGGGGTGTGTAAACTTTCTTGAACAAAGACTCTCTTCGTGTAGCAAGCCTTCTATTTTTAGAACATCTCACTATATAATGACAAGAGTTTTCAATAAACTTGCCTTTTGCCACCAGAGCAACTGGTCGCTCTCTCTTTTCAGTCCGTCACTGCGCGTCTCGAACCCACTGCCTCGCTGGCCGCGGCAGAGTAGGAATTTTAATATATTAGAATCAAGATTTATGGTAATCAATGAACACATAAAACGGGTACTTTTGCCTCCTGCTTTTTAAAAAAATCTATTTTTTAAATAATTATAGGACTATTAATACATTCTATTTCTCCTTATGTCAGTTTATATAAGTTGCACTTTTTAAAGAAATTTATTTGTTTCATCTAAACTAATAATTTACTGGTATTATCTCCCCTTGTAATTATTTTTAAACAAAATTCTTATTTTAGAATAGTTTTAGAGGTACAAAGCAGTTGCAAAGATAGCACTAAAAATCCCCATGATGTCTCACACTCCATTTTCCCTACTGCTAACATCATACAGGATTACAGCACATTCATCATAACTAATGAACCAATGTCAACACATTGTTATTAACTGAACTCCGTACTTGATTTGGATTTTATTGGTTTTTCCCCAATATCTTTTTATCTGTTCTAGGATCTCTCCCGGAATATCACATTACACTTAGTTGTTGTGTACTACTTTCTTAGACTTTCCTTGTTTTTGATGACCTTGACCATTTTAAGGAGAATATCCTTCAATTTGGGTTATATGATGTTTTCTCACATCTAAACTTGGGTTTTGTATTTTGGGGAGGAAGATCAGAAAAGTAAAGTGCCATCCTCCTCACATCATATCAAGTGAAATGCTATCTACTTATAACTTTTAAAATATATTCAGGATTTAATAATGTCAATATCTGTCTTTTCATCCTTGATATTGGTTATTTGTTATTTTTCTCATTTTTGATAGTTTTTATACAATTCTTTTTTTCAATTTTAAGTCTTTTCAAAAAAGCCGACTTTTGGTTTTGATGATTTCCCCTAGTGTATGTTTATTTCATTTATTTATTTCCTTTTTCTGCTTTTGGGTTTAATTTTCTGCTCCTTTTCTAACATCCTGAGATGAATCATTAGCTATTCGATTTTTAGCTTTTCTCCTTTTCTGATAATTTTAATAATCTACGTTAAAAGCTACAAATTTCTCAATAAGTATGTGTTAGTATATGTACACATTTTGATATATAGCATTTTATTACCATTCATTGAAAATATCATCTGATATCCTTCGTGATTTCTTTTTTGACTCATTGGTAATTTAGATGTTATTTTTCTTATTTTTGAAAAGTATGGGGATGCCATGGTTTGTTTTTGCTTATAGATTTATACCTCAGTTCTGTTGTATTCATAGAGCATATTCTTTATAATTTAAATACTTTGAAATCCATTGAGAGTTGTTTAATGTGCTAGCATATGGTTAATATTAGTAATAGTTCCATGAACATTTGCCAAAAATGGGGATCTCATTACCAGCTATCTGCTTTACATGGACTGCATACCATTCCTGCTGGCCTTTTGTGGTTATTAAAACTCAAGCTTCCTCCCTGAGCTCCCAAGCCAAAGGCTCCCCTAGGGTCCTCTTCCAGTATGATATCCTCCCTGGGCCTCTACAGTGTCAGCTAAAATCACTGTGTTCCCTTCTCATTCCTAGTACACTAGATTTCCCTTTGTATGCACCCTCAAATATTTATAAAAATGCTTTCTGTTCTACTCAATGCAGAATTTCTGTGTTCCTTTAGTAGGGAAGGTCCTCTGTTCTATTGCCACAAACTCTACCTCCCCCTTCACTAAAACATATTGTCTTGTATGCAAATATTGATTTAGGCTGAATTCTGAATTTTGGGGGTCAGACTGAATGGGGTGTCAATATACATATAAATTAAATGAATGTCACCTCTAGTGTTAACATTAGCATTTAGCATTTAAAAATAGAGTAGATGAAGCTAGTGGTTGGTGCTGGAGGCCGGGGAGGTGGAGGAATTAAGCAAAAAGGAAAAAGGACTCATGAACACAGACAACAGTGTGGTGATTGCTGGGGGGAGGGGGATATAAGGGGACTAAATGATAATGGGAAAAATAAGATAAAGATTAAAAATAGACTATAGACTATTTTTGGACTAAATGGTAATGGAAAAAACATAATAAAGATTAAAAATAGACTATAGACTATAAACTAATCAAAGAAATTTGCCAGTCGAAGGAAGAGTTTTAGACTCTTCATGAGGTAGATAAATATGAAATGAAGAACCACCACTTCCAATGGGAACTTGGATTGGAAATGGGAATTTGATTCATTTCACCTCACTGAAAGGATTCCTAAACTGACAGCTGAAAAGTTTGAAATGGAACTGTGTCCCTTTTAAGCTAGCAAATATTCTTCTTTCATGTATGCCAGAAAGGTATACTTCCCTAAAGAAAATGAAAATATGTTACAAAGGAAGCTAAAAAGGACAGATGCTTACATTGTCCTTTATTTCAAAGTAATAGTCTTTAGATCAACAGTGATAATAATATGGCTACTTCCAAAGGTCTTAATAAGTAGTATGCTAAGGGCTTTATCTAGATGATTTTATTCATTTTTCACAGTGACCCTCAGGTCCTTACTATAATCAGATGTTGAATCAGAACCTATAATTGAAATACTGAGTTACAATAAGTGCTGCCTTCCAGAGGAAGGTAAATGAGAAAAGGGAGATAGAGAATGGGGAAGACCTTTGCTATGATTCCTAGTTTCACTTCAAAGAGGACCAGTGGAGGCTACCCCTCATTTTCAATCTGGTGAGAGGGGCTTAAGGAAGCTTCTGGGGAGCTCATTATGTGTCCCTAGGAGTTGAGAGGGCACAATGGACTATTACCTGCCACAGGCACCAATGGAGAAGAACTAGGCACCAATGGTGGACAGCAAGAATGACAGAGCTTTCTTATGGATCAGATGTGGGTCAGGTGGACAGAAAGCTGGATGGGAGCTCCTTCACTTCCTGTTTAAGAATGTGGCCTGGAAAAGCAATGGGATCCCAGTGGTCTGCAGGGAGTGAAAGGCTGAAGGAAAGTGGGCTGAGGCAGAGAAGCAGCAGGAGGATAGTATAGTCCCTACAGACCAGCAATACCATGCTCTCCATGGGGACTTCAGAAGCAAAAAGGGACTGATGGATGTGGACAACAGTGTGGTGATTGTGGGAAAGAGGGAGGTGGGTGGAGGTGGAAGAGGGTATAAGGGGGAGAAATGACAACAGAAAAATACAATAAAAATAAATTTTAAAATATAAAAATTAAAATTAAAAAAGAAGATATTAAAGTGCCCAAGAAAGTACAGGTCATCTTTACACATGTGCTAGGTGGACTTTCAGATAATATGAAGCCACCTCATAATGGAACAGACAAGAAAAAAATTTTTGTGCTCCCCTTTCCTACCACTCCTTCTAGTACTCAAACCATGTTGGAGTCAGAACCAGTAAGTGTAAGTCAGAGAATAAGAATAGGCTCGTGTTTTTAATAATGTAACTAAGGAAGTTTTCTGAAGTCCAGGTCTGTACCTGCAGATGACCAGGAAGATACAATATTTTCACAGTGCCAACACCTACACCTGCCTCCTTTCCATCCCATGTTCATTGCCCCATGCTCAGGGCTCATGCAGTTAGGGTGGAAGGCAGACATCCTCTCCTAGAATCAGAAATTGCAATTCTGATTCATAGCATTGAGCCCCTTATTCATTCCTATGCTGCTTGACCCCTTGGCCTGGATCTCTTGCTTGCCTAGACCCACAGAATACTCAATTCACCAAATATTCATGTACCAGACAATGGGGACTAACAGGTAAATAACACCGTTTTTAAACTCAAGGAACATGTAGTCCTACAGGGGAGGCAGATGTATATACAGTGCCATGTGATATGAGCTAATAGAGACAAAAGTTGAGGGACAAGGGAGAAAAATGGGTAACTTTATAAGGAAAATTCAAGTAAAGCCTTCTAAGCTGCATCTCAAAGGATGGGAGGGAGTTCGTGAGGGAGTAGGGGTTTTCAAGGAGGGTTGCTGTGTGTATGATCACAGAGTATGGATCATCAAGGCATCAAATATTTTGATCTGGCCAGAGCACTGAGTGCCAGAGTAGAAATGGTAGGAGATGAAGCTGAAGATAGAGCAGGAACAGATCATGGAGCACCTTGGACTATGTTTGGACTTCTCACTGTAGATGTTAGAGAGCCACGATGATAAGGTTTCCAGCAGGGTATATTACTTTATCACATAGTTGTTTTAGGAAGGTGGCCATAGTGGCTCTGTAAAGGATGGTTTGGGGGGTGGCTTCTTCACACCCATGTTCTCCCTATCTTAGGTAGAAGTCAGATGTGAAATTCAGAGGGTACATTTTTTACCCTGTAGCAACAGTTGCACCAAAGAAATTAGCCCAGCAATTCCAGATATGCTGTTGTATTTGAGGTTTAGATTGCCATGCTACTTCTGGAGTTGATCCAGCCTTTTATCCAACATTTGGAAATTATTTGAATGCAATTAACTCCACATGCATGGTGTGCTGGATGATTGCTCAACGACCTTCCAGGATTCTCAAACAAGATAAATTATGCTAGTGACTAGAGATCCACAGGTCTTTAATTTTAAAAAAATTTATTTTATTGATTATGCTACTACAGTTGTTCCATTTATTTCTCCCCTTTATTCCCCTCTGCCCTACAACCCGCTCCTCCCCACCCCCAGCTTTCCTCACCTTAGTTCATGTCCATGATCATACATATAAGTGCTTTGGCTTCTCCATTTCCTATACTATTCTTAACCTCCCCTGTCTATTTTGTACCTAAAATTTTTGCTTCTTATTCCCTGTACCTTCCCCCCATTATCCCCCTCTCCCTCCCTGCTGATAACCCATGCTATGTGAACTCCATTTCTATGTGAACTCCATTTCTGTGATACTATTCCTCTTCTAGAGGTTTGCTTATTATTATTTTTTAGGTTCAGTTGTTGATAGTTGTGAGCTTATTGTCATTTTACTATTTGTATTTTTGATCATCTTATTTTTCTTAGATAAGTCCCTTTAATATTTCATATAATAAGGGCTTGGTGATGATGAACTGCTTTAACCTGACCTTATCTGGGAAGCACTTTATCTGCCCTTCCATTCTAAATGATAGCCTTGCTGGATAGAGTAATCTTGGATGTAGGTCCTTGCTTTTTATGACTTGGAATACTTCTTTCCAGCCCCTTCTTGCCTGCAAGTTTTCTTTTGAGAAATCAGCTTATAGTCTTATGGGAACTCGTTTGTAGGAAACTGTCTCATTTCCAGGTAACTGTCTCATTTTCTCTTGCTGCTTTTAAGTTTCTCTCCTTATCTTTAATCTTGGGTAATGCAAATTATGATGTGCCTTGGTGTGTGCTTCCTTGGGTCCAATTTGTTTGGGACTCTCTAAGCTTCCTGGACGTCCTGGAAGTCTATTTCTTTTGCCAGATTAGGGACATTCTCCTTCATTATGTCTTCAAATAAGTTTTCAATTTCTTGGTCTTCCTCTTCTCCTTCTGGCACCCCTATGATTTGGATGTTGGAACGTTTACAGTTGTCCCATAGGTTCCTAAGACTCTTCTCATTTTTTTTTTTGAATTCTTGTTTCTTCATTCTGTTCTGGTTGAATGTTTATTTCTACCTTTTGGTCCAAATTGTTGATTTGAGTCCTGGGTTCCTCCCTATCACTGTTGGATCCCCATACATTTTCCTTTATTTCACTTTTCATAGCCTTCATTTTCTTCCTCTATTTTGTAACCATACTCAACCATTTCTGTGAGCATTCTGATTAACAGTGCTTTGAGCTCTGCATCTGATAGGTTGGCTATCTCTTCATCACTTAGTTCTATTTTTGGAGCTTTGACCTGTTCTTTCATTTTGGAGATTTTTTTTTGGGTGGGGAGTGTATTTTTTTTGTCCCAGTGCACATCTTAAATAGTAAAGGGTGGTGCCTTAGGTATTCACCAGGGTGGGGCAATCCATATTGGTCCTTTGTGGCACTGTATGTAGGGAAGGGGTGTGAGAGGGAACAATGCCACTTGCTTGGCTCACCTCCCCCACTAGTCACAAGCAAATTGGGACCTCCTGGTGCTGATTGTTGGGTGGGTGGGTTTATGTGCATTCTAGGACCCTGTGGGTCTCTCCACAAACTCTGCTGTGAGGCTGGGAGTTTTTCCCACCATCACAACTCCCACAGGTTTTTACAGCCAGAGGATTTGAAACTTTATTTGAGGAAACCAAGACTGGAACCCTGAGTTGCATGGTCTATTTCCCAATTAATCTGCACACAAATGTGGCACTGCCTGGTTCACCAGCCACCGCCTCACCTGCCCTGGTCTTCCAGCTGCTGCTTTGCTGCAAGTCATTTCTACCCCAGCCGCCCATCTCCTCCCCTCCTACCAGTCTGGATAAATGTTTCTTCTTTAACTCCTTGGTGTTGGACTTCCATACAGTTAGATTTTCTGGCAGTTCTGGATATTTTTTGTTTTTAAATTTGTTCTTATCTTTCTTTTGGTTGTACAAGAAGGCAAAGCACATCTACCTATACCTCCATCTTGGCTGGAAATTGGTCTTTAATTTTTTTGTAATGTAGATTCATTTGAGAATCCCTTGAAAGTTGCATGGACTGTGCATGTGTATGCAAACACAATTTTTCTTGAATTCTTAGGGGTTCAGAGACCTACTTAAGATCACTGATTGATCTCCTAGGTACAATGGATCTCAGGCATAGAATGCCTGCTCTAAACCACTCGATAAGCTGAAATTTAAAATCTTGAGTTGGTCAAGCTTAAAGGGGTTAAATTTCTTCATCTAGAAACTTTTACAGTTTTTTAGAAGTCTCTTCATAGCCAGAGCCAAGAATAGTGGCAGGGCTTTATGTTTGGGAGATTATTTTCAACTGCCGTCAGCTTTAAGTGTGTCCATACTTCCTGTTTGACTGTCTTCCTGCTATGTTGGGTACACAGCAGTAGGGGAAGACCTGAGCCAGGTTGAAGGTTTTCAAGGAAAGACTATGCATGCTGGGCATATGCTCAAGTAAAAGCTGGTCTATTTTAGCTTACGTGGCCATAGTAGTCATGACAGCTCACCACTGTGGAGCCCTTGAGGGATATTTTGTCCATCTTCTATCAATGTTGGCCTCGTGCATCATCTTTTTAGAAGAGCATCATCATTGTGGCAGACAAGCCAATGTAGTTTCCACACACTTTATTTTCTCATTTCATTATCACCATATTTTTATAGCCCCAAATATATATACTGGATTCATAATGAGCAATATTGAGCAGAAAAGTATCAAATAAAATATGTCTCATCTCACATTACTGTCTGCCTGTTACCTGAGACCCATGAGCCACTGGAAACTTTACTTGAAGTGTCTTGCTGAGTTACTCTGAAACTTAAATTGATTTGTGTGTATTTTTGGCACAGTAATTGTTTTAGTAAGTATTTTTGGCACTTCAAAATGCAGTAGACCTTTATAATTTTTCAAAGGTTGCTTTCCCACGTACTAGCTGTATGTGGTTGCCTGAGAAATCCACATGCAATGAGCTTCTTAGCAATGTTACAGCCAAAAGACTGAGTCTGCGTACACGTATGTGCTTTAGAAAATATCTAGTATCAAAATAGTCCACAGTTATTTTCTTGAGGACAAAACAAAACTGCATTTCTTTAAGCATACAGGTCCCTATCTCTTACATCTCCAAAGGTCTACAAAAAACAGGAACCTTTAAAAAAAATCCCGCCATTTTGGTAAATAATAATAATTATGACAACAAAAAAGAATCTTGCTAGCATGCAATCTTATCTGCTAGGGTAGCTAGATTTATTATCTTAATATGTGCTGAGACTGAAAAATAGTGATCTGTAATCTGGAGAGACTTGATTTTATCATAATGCCACTGCAGTGCCAAATAGAATGTGGCTCTCGAAAGTGCAGGCCTCCTTTAACCAGGAACCAACATAGACGAGGCCTTACCAAGACCATGAAACTGATAGACATTATCCATCACTCGTTTACTTATTTTTGAAGAGTGAACAGAAGTCAACTTGTTCAAAGATGGGATGACCTCAGTGTCCATATTTATTCCTATACAGTGACGATCCTAAGACTCGTGGTGTTCAGCGGTGTCACCCTTGTTACTATGCTGGTCCATAGCCTCATTCCTTTCATGTTTTAAATTTCATTTTGTAAAGAAATACTGTTTTGCGCAAATCTTGGACACTAATGCTTACATTTGTAAGAGCTTTGCCTGGTTAATTTCTAAATCTCACTTACTCAGTTTATGTATTGCTTCCTCTAGAAAATCATCTTTGTCTTTGAGATAAGCATTTTTGTTGTGTCATAAATGTAGTGCATGGGCAATATATTCAACAGGTAGTATGGTAGGATAGGATGATGAAAATTTGAATAGGATGTAGGTTATAATTAAAAATCTATTAAATCTTTTTGATATTTCCTCTAGGTTTTCTACAAAGCACTCAGTGTTATTTCTTAACATTAGTGCTATGTAATTGAGTATGACACCTCATGATTTTAAAAGGAATCAGAGTGAGTGAAGAATACAGCCTTTGAGGGCAGACTGCCTGAGTCTGACCTTTGGTTCTTTTTGTTAAAGCTGTGTGACCTTGGTCAACTTACTTAACATCTCTTAGCCTTGGTTTCTTTATTTATAAAATAGGAGTAATAGTGCTTACTTCATAGGCTTGTTATAAGTATTCAAAGTAATAATATATGCATAATTATATGTAAGTACACATATATAATATAATACATTAATAATAAATAATACATAATAATAAAAGTAATGATATATAGCTAATTGTGCTCACCACTGATTAAGTGCCTAAATACCTTTGGCTCTTATTGTTATTATTTTCACCATTGGCTGCCCAGGTTGCTGTGCTCCCCTCTCTTCTCACTGCCTTTGTGTTTTCTTCTGAAGCTCAGTTTAAAAGGACCACCTCCTCATTCAGAAAAGAATTATTTTTTTAGGCACAATTGTGTTAGCACTCACATTTACCCACTTTAAATGACACAGAATAAATGTGCTACAGAGCAGTAAGTTCTGCTGATGGAGGCTACCCATCTCTCAGTTTGAAGACCAGAGAGCAGCACATTTTTGTTCTTTCGCAGCATGAACCAAAAAGCTTAAAATAGCCTGTGCAGCTGGGTGCTGCAGTAACCGCTGTGTACCTTTCATAGCAAGGCATGGGCATGAGAGAGAATGCTGCAAGTGGTCTCTCACCCTCAGCATCTGATAGTGCTGGAGCAGAAGAAGGAAGGAAGAGGAACGGGCTCAGTGCTAGTCTGGATTAAAGAGAGTGGTCATTGTGACCTACCATTTGAGGCCTGCAGCTGAAGAAGAGAATGTTCTAGCACATACCCCAGTGGTCCCAACAATTTCCAGGAATGGGTTAAAGAACCAGACCTGGGAGACTGCCCTACTTTCCTCTCTGGGAAGTAGACAAAACAAAGGAAGAAAACTGTATCCATCAAGGAACCCACAAAGAACTCAGTTTCCTTTGTTTCCAGCTAGTGATTTTGGGAGCAAAACTTCTGCCCACAATTGCTTTCTGAGGCCAGAAATTTCATTTAAATGAACTTGGACTAAGACAAGTGTACATGCCTATGAGTGGCAATGTTTACATTGAAACTCATTCAGACTTAAAATTTAGTTATTCACTCATTCTTCACAGATCAGCAAAAATAATATTTAAAAAATATAACTCACATTGCATCACCTCTCCAATTAAGCCTGCCAATGACTTCTCATTGCATTTAAGGTAAAGTTCAATAACAAAAATCTGGACCTTGGACTACATGACCTGAGAGAAATGTTCTTGCCTCTCTATCCAGACTCATCTGCACTAATTCCTACCACAGTGTGTTTCTGCTTTCTCAAAGCACTAACTATTTCCTACCCTACAGCCTTGGCACCAGATGCTCCCCAAAGTGTTCAAATGGCAGTGTCCTCCTTCAGATTTCAGTTCACATGCTATTACTAAGAGAGACTTGTGTATCCCAACTAAAGTAGTCTATCCTGCCCTCCCTCATGCTTCATTGCATCATTTCCATCCTAAAACTTGTCACAATCTACGGCCATCTTCTTTATTAAGTTATATATTTCTCCTCCCCTCCTCCCACATACACATTTAGAATTAATTTCCAGAAGAGCAAAGATTTTATTATCTTAGTCACTATTGTCTCCCATATGTATAATGCCCCTTCTACATAATACTCAGTAAACATCGGTTGAATAAAAGAATGAACCTGTAATTATGAGGTTTCAGAAAATACCAGCCTCTTACAGTGAGGTAGGAGCACAGAAAAAGGAGAGGAGTAGAAAGCTATAGAACTGAAATGCTAAAGGTGAACTTCATTTTATGCTTTGCTTAATTATTGACACTATATACCTTTACCAGACCATGATGGAATAGGAGCTTTGTATCTAGATATCTTTGCAGTTGCTGCTTTGCTGAAAACTCAGTTTCGTGTCTCTCTTTCTCTAAATATATCATGACTGAATGAATTCTTAATAACAGCAAAACGTGTGCAGCTCTTGCTATGTGCCCAACACTCACATGGATGCCATATATGGATTAAATTATGTATCTTTGCAATAAGCTTATATGGTAGGGAGTATCATTTTTCCATTTTATAGATGAGAAAACTGAGGAACAAAAGTTTCAACTATTACTCAAGGTCATATAGATTAAAATAAAACAGCAGAGCTGAGATTTGAACTCAGGGATTATAGCTCCAGAATTCATGTTCTTTACCCCCATGATATACTAAAGTTTGGTTCTTCGATTGGACTTATATTTGAGGAACTCTGGGAAACATTTATGCACTATGCCCTGGGTATATAGCACCTTTTTTTCTGACTCATTTACGTAGGTCTAATAAACTATTTTGAGTTACCAAATTATTTTTTAAAAACCCATGGATTTGAAATTGTTTTCTCAAGAATAATAACTTTTAGATGTTCTTTAATTGGGAAAATTAGAACAGCATGTCTTTGATTGTATGCTGTCTCATGATTCATGCTGACTCCCCACACCAAACAGTACCGGCAAATTGCTCACAAAGACAGCAGGCTCAGATAGACATATATAGGTTACTTCATTATAAATTAAATATTTAATTTTCCTGGAGCTATTTGACATATTTTTGTCCCATGTGATTGATCTAAATATGGAAATCTGTTGAATGGAATTGTTGATAAATAAAGCAAAATGCTAACATCCAGAAATGCTTCTTATTCTAAGAGAAGAAAAATCCCTACACAAGGACAAAGAAAGCAAGGTTTGGACCAAAATGCTGAATGTAAGCAGAAAAATACTGATAGAATAACCTTGAGTTCAAGTCTTTTATCTTCATCATTGCAAATGGCTTAATGTAGAAACTGGTTCTTTTTTTCTTAAGGAGCTACTCAGTGATTATTTATATTAGATGTACTTGAAATTTAGCAATTCTTTCATAAGGGAAACCACAGGTGTTTTTGGTCACCCACTTGTAATTATCATTGTGGAAAACTCTGCTTATGGTGTAGAATCAGACTCTGCCACATACTTACTGTGTGACCTCGGACAAATTACTTAGTGTTCTGGACCTTAGACTCCTCAGGGGCAAGATGAGGATGACAATGGACACTTGAGAGTTCAGGTGTGAGGAGTAAGATAATGTAGGTGCAAACACAGAGCACGGTGGTGGGCGCATCTGAGATGGCAGCTCTCGGTATGCACACTCCTCCTCTGTGCATCTTTAGAGAAGCACATATATGGGCCCTTAAGTGGGGGCGTGTGCTCCATTACTGGTTATATAATGACATTAGACCTTATTCTAATCAGGAACACCGCATTGCTGAGCTAGCCTCAAGGATTTTCCCAGAGCACTGCTTTTGTAGAAAAGTACAAAAATGCCCATTTCCCCGTGGGTTACAAAATAATAAGGTTTTTTCTCCTTTGTTATTCTTTCAGTTAGTTATTCCAGCATATCACAGCATTAAAATGCTTTCATAGAAAAGGTCACTCTCTCTGATCAAAACATTTCTTTGCTTTTCTATCCCCAGAGGTGCACGTGGAACAACAATCAATAAGAGGAGTTCGTAGAACAATCTGACTTACCTTTGAGGAATAGCCATTAGGTCAACATATTTTGTCATGGTTTTATAACCAATAATTTCTCTCATAATGGCACTTCCTAATCACTGGGTGAAAACAGCTCCAGTTGCAATAATAGGGCTCCATCAGGAACTTTAAGATCTTTTTCAGGACTTTGACCATAACATTTTCATTTTGGCATTTTTTTGATGTAATGAAAACAATTCCTGATGTTTCAGATGAAAGAGATGAAACATTTTTTCACTGTGGTATCAGCTGCAAAATAAGAATTGCTAACCCATCTTTCTTTTTCCATATATATATTTTTACTTTTTAATGTTTATATATTTTAACTCTGCATATGAGGGATGGAGATGTGTTCATTACTACAATTCCTCATGATTTTGAATAACATCTTTCTCCTGGGTTCTAAAAGTAATAAGTGGGAATTTATTACTGTAGGGTTGTTATTTTAATACCTCCTTACTCTGTGAGCCTGCACGTAAAGCTCTGTGAAATCCCTTAGGAGGAAGAAGGACATGCTACTGAGATTCCAAATGGGAATGTGTATAGTTGTGTTTGATGTGTTAAGCCTGTATCAAGTCAATGTGACCCCTAGAAGTTCATTCATGAGCTACGATATATGTGAAAAAGGCCTGTAAATAATATTGGCAAATTTAAAGCAAGACTTGCAGATAAACTCTGAACCACGTGAATCACATGTACTCACATGTCTCTCCATTGTCAGGTGCTTAGAAGTTATCTTACGAGGATCAAGTCTATGTGTATGTGCTTTGGTTTTAGGTAAAACTTTGAAAATGGAATTTTTATTGTGTGGTAGTTCACACACACAAAAGATTATAAGTAAATCATGCAGCATAGTAATAAAATAACCATTAGCATGCCTGCTACTCAACGGAAGATGATGAAGGCAACTAATACAGTTATGACTACGTAAGTACTCCTCCCACACCTACTCCCACTCCCTGGAGGTAAATACCATCTTAGATTTTGTTTTTGCATGATTTGGAGCTTCATACCCCATTATGTTTTAACATTGTTACTGCATAAAGACACCATGTATTCAGTTTCACTGCTTTGCAATAGTCCATTGTGTGAAAACACTTCATTTATTAATTCTTCTCTTAGTAGACACTTGGAGCACTTTCAGTTTTTGTTATTACAAACAGTGCTGCTAGGGTAGATATTTCTTGTATGGTTCTTTGGGTGCACACAGACAACAACACTTCCGTGGCATGCACCCGGGAATGGAACAGGGTATATACCTGAGACATGCAGAGTCTAAGTGACATAAAAGTAACACCAGATTATTTTACGAGAGTTTGTACCAATATGCCCTTTCCATCTGGAAACCCACTTTGCCACCTGGGATTTGGGGGTGCTGAGGTAACCCGCTTTGTACTTCATTTGGAGCAACTTCACTTTTACACTTTACTCAGATCTTATGACTAAAAGAAAGTGTAAAAGTTCTCTATCATGCTGCTTCCTCTAACAAGTGAGCAGAGAGAGGAAGCCTTTTGGAGAAAGGATATACCACTGGCCCTTATATAATCCGGCACATTATAGAAGGCCAGACCCCCGGTATCTATGTGCTTGAGCACACCTCAAGCTCCTTTGCACGGCAGAGTGGAGCTCAGAAGCCACGCAGAAGCCTCTGAGAAACAAGCGGGTGCCCAGCAGACTAGTGGTGGACATCTCATTACTCTTCTTTCTCAGGTTAGGTCTAAGTTGATAAAATGGGACTAAAGTCACCCATCAAAATCATAATTGTTCTACCTCCTATGTACCCTGCTTAAATATACACATCCACATGTATCTAGGTGTCTACGTTGTTTAAATAAAATCTTTGTTCCTTAGCCACAGTTCCAAAACTGCATCTTCTCAAGCCATGAGGCTTGTGTTTAATTCAGTCAAAACCTATTAGGACAGAGTTGATACTTTGATTGAAATTGAATTCATTTATGCCCATGTGAAACATGGCAAACGATAACCCATAATAAATTTTTCTGTCCTTAACTGAATGAAAATAGGTTTTTATAATTGAATTTCTTTGATGCTTCTCACATTTGCATCCTGAGGAAAATGGGAAGATTTATTGTAAGCAAGATATGAATTGCCCATCTGTAAAAATATTTTAATAACAGGAGTTTCTACAATGACGGGAAAGGATGGGGAGATAAGAATGGGTCTGTCAGCCTTCCTTTATGATGGATTCAATCAATAAAAGATACAACACTGTTCTTACATTAAGATAGTAGTGGTGGAAATTTAAAGAAATCTATAGAAATGGAGTGATCTTTTAGACCAAAATGTTTGAGGCACTGGATTTGGTGAATTCCCATGAGGGATGCCCTATGATGTGTAGGACCCAGACTCCCTCGCCCCTCTTGCAAACCTATCAGGAGGTTCTGTATGAACCCGAGGACTAAAGTTTTCAGTTGTCACTCCAGCCCTCATGGCCGCTTAGCTGGTGTGTTTGCCATCTCTCTTGTCGTTTCTCGTAATGCATGTACATGGCAGACACTCAACACATATTTGTGAAAATAGTAACTGAAAGTACTCAACCAACCCACTCTTACCCTGCCAGTACCATGATCTATGATGGAATGTTAAAGAAAAAAACAGTGATTTTAAAAAATGCCAGATTTTATACACAGCCTGTTCTAGGGCTTCACAGACCAAACTTATGTAAATCTGATAATAATGAACATCACAAAAACAATGGGGGGCATTATTTTAGCGCCTTGAATGTTCTAGGTCTGGGTCAGGCACTTCATATTTAATCTATGTAGCAGGATTACAATATAAATTTCATTTTTTCCATTTCATAGGTGAGTGAACTGAGACTTGAGAGGAGAATGGCAGGGAGAGTTGTGAAATTCAGGTCCAGGTCACTGTGCTGCATTGCCTCCCATGTGAAACATGTAAGCATTCTTTCTGATGTTTGTTTTATGATTAAATTTTAAAGGTAACTTTTGAAAAATTAAATATATGATTTTGATTCATAGCAAAGGCTATCTCATACATTTTGTATATTACATAAAGCTTTTGAAAGTTAAGGCAGTTACCCTGAAATAAATGAACATCAAGAAATAAATATTATGTTGCAGTTATTGCCAGTAAACTCAGAAATACTCAGAAATACACAGGAAAACTCAGAATACTCAGGGGGAACTATTACACAATGGTGTGTGCCAGTGAAAACTACCATGTCTGTGTAAGACATCTCTGAAATGTGTTTAAATTATTTTTTGTCCACATCTACGCCGGTATAAAATTTTACTGTCTGGCTGACCACTCACAGCCGAGGACTTTGTCCGCTGCGGGGACTTAGTGACCCAGGGAGCAGGCTGTCTCTGGTGTAAGAACCCAATGTCCATCACCTACTTCATAAAGTGTGACCTCATTGAAAACAACAGAACAGAACCCAAGCCCACGATTCTACCTTATTTTACCCACCTTCAGCATTCCTGTATTCTTTTTTCCTTTAAAAACATAGTCAACCCCTTACTGATTTAACCAACAACCTATACATTTTCAAGGTGGATTTGGTATTTGCATCTTCCCGAGAAAAGGCTGATTTTTATTGGAATGTAAGCAGCTGCAGGCACTGCCGCTGTTCAGCTCTGACGGAGGCCGGTTCTCAGACATAAGTGCTCAACACTATAATTGCTTTATGAGGTTTCCCAGATACCTTACCCTGTAGGACCCCATATCCCCAAATCCTAGACATTAGTAACCCCCTCCGCTCCCCATGGGTTCCTTACCTCCTATCTGGGACCAGTAAATGACAAAGTAAAGGACAGATACTGGGTAAGTCTACACTGCAGCAAAATTTAGCTTGCTATCTTGGAAATAGTCATACTATTTTGGGATTTTACAGTAAACAAAATCCAGACAGCAGACCAGAGGGGCCATTTACAAGTTATAAAATTGCCTGTGTGAGATAAGGCAGCTCATAAATGATTCAGCGAAGTGCACAGGATAAATCTTATTTCTCATACACATGAATCCGAGGAAGATTCTGTGATGTTCTCAGCCCCTGATAATGTGAAAGAGGAACACATGTCACATTAAGAACCTGACATGGCATTAGAGTGCTATAAAATGTTCAATTAAACACGGCAACCGCAGGACAAATGGTGCCCAGGATACAGTTCTTTGTTTGCCTTTAAGAACTTTAATGTGTCTTATTTATTGAGGGCAAAGAACATAAGGATAGTAAAGTGACAGACTCTCACCCACCTGAAAATATTTGTGTTAGTGTCAAGAAAAATAATAAATGGGGCTGCCTCAGGATCTTAGCCTTTTCAAAAGATGGACAGAGTTGCGTTTGGTGGATTGTACCTTATGGAATTAGAGCCGACTTAAAGAAAACTGTTCCAGCATCTGTCTTCTTTCAAGCAGATTGTCAAGAGGAAAAAAGACTAGGGGGTGGGAGTGAGGGATAACGGGAAAAAGGATGGGAGAGGAGCGAAGGTGGTGGGTGGGGGAGGAGAGAGAAGCAAGCAGGGACAGCTTGCATGTTTTAAACCCTCAAGATAAGCTGTCGCTTAGAACCTTGACGGCTCCAGAACTTGACACTCGTGGGTGCTCTCTGGGGGACCTTCCTCGCTGCTCTGCAGGCAGATCACAGCCAGTGAGCTGTGACGCCCCGGCGCTTGCCTGACCTGATATAATGGGCAGCTATTTACTGCAAACAAGGTAGATGGAAGAACATAGGCTTAAATGATGCTCTGGTGTAAGCAGGAATCCACTGGGATTGGTTGCAAACCAGTCAATCTTCTGGGTTTTTTTCTCCCCCTCCCCCACTGCTTCTAGGCTGGGACTATTTATTTCTTTCCCTCAGGACCAAACCACAAATGCCTGACTCTGAGTAATGCTCCTCTTCCATCCACCCCCTTCTGCCTCCCACTTGGGATCGATAGAGTGGGTTAAAGAAGCAATTGTATGACAATAAATAAAAAAGAAAACTAAGTTTGGATACTACTACTTCCAACAAGGGTTTCTGGGCTCCTTTTTATCTATTCCGACGGAAAAAAGAAAAAAGAACAGTCCCAGGAGGCACCTTGGTTAGGCTGTCAGATCGCTTCAATGAGAAACCCAATCAGACTTGATTTGTGAAGAGTGTCAAAAGCTGTAGTGAATCATGGAAACATCGTGGGCTATTACTTGAAGCTTTTGCTCTGTAGGCTGAAGGCTCCTCATGGGTGTTTCTGAAGCTTGTGGGTGTTTATTTTTTCCTGCATGTAAGAACTAACAAAATTGGGAAGCCCTGGGTAGTGAATGTGAGCAAACACACAATCAGGGGGCTGGGCAGTTTTTGCCTCTGTCTCCCAGACCTCAGCCCATCACAGTAGAGGAAATTATCCAAAAAGTCTTCCATGGCATATTGCTTTTCAAAGAGCCAAAGGATTTTATTTCTGTTATTGAATTTATTTCCTGTTAAGTGAGGTGAGACAGGCAGGTATACAAGAGGCTCAGCATCATTGGATTTGCTTGGCAAGGTCATGGTGTCGGCAGCACAATGGTGTTCACATTTTCCAGCCTCCAAATTGCTCTGTTTTTCCCGTGGACACAAACAAGAGAAAGTAAATCCTTTCCTCGAGTCTTACAAAGATTTAAGTGGCACAAGTAACTTTAAAAACCTTTCCTTTGGTCTCACCCTCCAGACACTCAGCACGTGTTCTTCTGTGAATTTCCTTATATAATATAAAAAGCTCAAACCCAGAGGCTCTGCTCCTTGGATCTCTGCCAGGAATGGAAGCCAGGTTCCTATCGAAAACCGATACTGGTTTTATTTTTCTTGTAAGTGAAACCTACATTAGTTATAGAAGGGAGAGACATTTTATAATTACGTTATCAGATTGTAATAGCTAGCTCTGTTGAACATTCACACTATGTCAAGCATAAGACCATACATACCTGGTTTTCAAACAATTTCATAAACCAAGAAAAGTCATCTTGTATCTCTGCCAGCTCTCCTTACTCATTCTTCTAGATACTTGTGCAAAAGTTTCCTGTCACTTAATAATTATTTATGATAAAATGGAAAAGGAGGGGAACAGACACTTGAAATCCACAGATAACCTCTATCCCTCAATTCCACCAATCCTTTCAAACTCATCTTTCCACAGAATTATTTACTGGCAGTGAAATTACTCTGCCTCAGGGTAATCTACTGGTCCTCCTCCCGTGGGTATCAGTGCAGTCCAGGGTCTGGGGACTGAACAGGTTTTTTTTTCTTTTCTGACTTTTTTGCTTTTCGATATTTCTCTGCATCTGATTTCTCTCTGCAACCTTCAGCTGAGCTCTTGGAAAGCAGAACATGGGTCTGAGCATTCTGAGCACAATAGTCAATTCTGTTTCTTTTTTCAGCTGCCAAGAGTGATCTCATGTTCTGGGCTACTTTCATATTTTCAAATAAATTATTTCCAAGACTCTTATTCTTATATCTGCTCTGAGAAATTCCACTCTTGGCCGAGCGAGTGTTTTGTCAGTGGATGGTCACAGTACATTTTCACGGCAACACTTTCACCCTAGAGAAATGTAACACAGAAGGCAGTGTTTGGGACTCTTTACAGGAAAGGAAAATGGGGGTTCTGTTATCCCCACCTATAAATAAAACTTGTTGAACAGTTATGTTTTAATTTAGAATGGTAACTCTGTAAAGAACACTGCATAGAAAATACAGTTTGGGGTTACTTTCTTCTCTTCTGACAAAAAAAAAATAGATCATCCTTCCTCAATGAGAACAAGATATGGGACTTACCAACAGCTTATAAATGAAGTGAGATGCCTGGGTGTATGTGGTATTATGCCTTCATACTATCTTCTCAGTGTGTACATGATTTATTCCATAGACTGTGCACATGAAAATGGGAAATGAACAAGGTTTGCAGGGAGGATTTGGGGTCTACAATGCTCTCTGATGTGCAGTGATGTGCCACATGTGTTATCAGCTTCCCCACGCTTGTCACCTTGCATTCTTTCATAAATATAGTTGATATTTTTTTCAATTTCGTATAAAGCAGTATTTCTCAACCTGAGTAGCGTTGCCATTTTAAGCCAGATGATTCTTTGTCGTGGAGGGTTGTCCTGTGCATTGTAGAATGTTCAGTAGCATATCTGGCTTCTACTCACTAGAAGCTACTCCCAACTCCTTTCAAAAACATCTCCAGACATTGCCAAATATCCTCTGGGGAGCCAAAGTATCCCCAAGTGGGAAACACTGAGGTAAAGTAATATATGACATACTTTTAAAATTTTCTCTTCCCAAGAATCATAAAATGGAGTAAAAAGAGCCTCTTCAACAAATGGTGTTGGGAGATCTGGACAGCTACATGCAAAAAAAAAAAAAATGAAACTCAATTACCAACTTATATCACACAAAAACAGATTCAAGGTGGATCAAAGACTTAAATATAAGTCGTGATACCATAAAAGTCCTAGAGGAAAACATTGGCAGGAAAATCTGAGACATTCCACACAGCAACATCTTCACTGATATGTGCCCTAAAGCAAGGGACATAAAGGAAAGAATAAACAAATGGGACCTCATCAAATTAAAAAGCTTCTGCATAGCTAAAGAAAACAGTGTTAAAATGAAAAGAGAACAAACTACATGGGAAAACATATTTGCCAATGATACCTCAGACAAGGGTTTGATCTCCAAAAAATATAAAGAACTCACATGACTCTACTCCAGAAAGACAAACAATCCAATTAAAAAATGGGCAAAAGACTTGAGCAGACACTTTTTCAAGGAGGACATATAGAGGGCCCAGAGACATATGAAAAGATGTTCAGCATCACTAGCCATCAGAGAGATGCAAATTAAAACCACAATGAGATACCACCTCACACCAGTCAGAATGGCCATCAAAAACAAATGAACAAAAAAGTGTTGGAAAGGATGGGAAGAAAAGGGAACCCTAGTGCACTGTTGGTGGGAATGCAGACTGGTGCAACCTCTGTGAAAACAGTATGGAATTTCCTCAGAAAACTAAAAATGGAACTGCCTTTTGATCCAGCAATTCCACTGCTGGGATTATACCCTAAGAGCCCTGAAACACCAATCCATAAGAACCTATGCACCCCAATGTTCATAGCAGCACAATTTACAATAGCCAAGTGTTGGAAGCAACATAAGTGCCATCAGCAAATGAGTGGATGAAAAAGCTATGGTATATTTACACAATGGAATTCTATGCAGCAGGAAGAAAGAAGGAGCTCCTACCCTTTGTGATAGCATGGGTGGAACTGGAAAGCATTATGCTAAGTGAAGTAAGCCAGGTGGTGAAAGAAAAATACCATATGATCTTGCCTTTATCTGGAACATAATCAACAAAAGAAAAAAGCAAACAAAATATAATCAGAGTCATTGAAATTAAGAACAATCTAACAATAGCCAGAGGGGAGGGGGCAGTGGGGGGAAGGGTTTTCAGGAACTACTATAAAGGACACATGGACAAAAACAAGGGGGAGGGTGGAAGCAAGGGAAGGAGGTGGGTTTGGCTGGGGTTGGGGTGGAGTGGGGGGAAAATGCAGACAACTCTAATTGAACAACAATAAAGTAATTTAAAGTAATTAAAAAAAATTCCCTCTTCCCAGAAGATTGATGTTCTCAGTTACTTTTACAAAGTTCTGCAGCCACTGTGTCAGCCAAGGAGGTGTGCCACTTAGACCTCCCTGCCAGACAGAACCTGCTGGGCGGGTCTCCAGTGGCCACAGCAGTAGGGCTGAGGCCCTGCTCTGCCCAGGCTGCTCTCCGCTAATGACTCAGCACAGTAGACACACTGGAGTTGGACCACTTCTGCCCAACATGGAACCCCTCAAATGGGCAATATTTACCCAGGCTTTCTCCCCATGGCCTGGCTGAATCTTTTTCAGTGCTGCACTGCCTTCTGACTCTGTTTCTACCTAACCCTTCCTCCTTCTCCCACTCCTTGCCCAGGTGTAAGACCTGCATCATGATAGGGACCTTGCAGCCTTCACTTGCTTCCTCTCCCCTGTATATTTCACGTGTATTTTCTCCAATAAATTTCTCGCATTTCTGACTTGGTCTTGGGTCTACTTCCTGGATTACCTGATCTGACTCAGCCACCATTACAGACATGCAATCCTGGGTTTCTTGTTGTTCCTCAAACACTTTCAAATTGTACCTACACTAGATCCTTTGCAAAAGTGCTATTTTTCTTTGTGAAATGTATTCTTCACGGCTCTTTGCATAGGTGGTTTTGTCCTCAGGTCTCAGAATAAGTGTGACATCCTGAATGAAGGCTTTTCTGACACAACCTAAAACCACCTCCCAGCAGTGTCTATCACATTATCCACTTTCACTGTCTTCATAACATTTTTGTTGATTTTTTGGTGTGTATCTGTTTCTCTCCTTTGGAAAGAGTTCTTTACCAGAGAGAAGCATGTGTGTCTTGTTCTGCGTTGCACTTCTGGTGTCTATAACAGTGCCTGGAAACAGAAGAGGAAACCAAAGTTCAAAGCTCTGACTTCTCCCCTCTTCCTCTACAAAATTGGTCAGGAAATAATGATTTTGAACTGGTTTGTCCTCCTTGGTTTAGAGGAGATTTCCTATCTCTGTAGTTACCAAATATTTATATTTACTTGTAAATGAATTATGTACTTATTTAGAGTTCAAAGTATTTTATAGCACTGGACAACATGAATATATAAAACACAATTGCTGCCAGAACATATATGAGAATGAAAATGTTCTGAAGCAAAATCCCCAACAAAACAGTAAGTTGGCAATTTTAGCCATGGTGCCGGAAAGCGGGAAAGAGGAGAGGGGTTATTTGAAGGACAAAGCACATATCAAGTAAGGAACTGATCCCTGATGGTAGAGAGACTTGGGGCAGCTCCTAGGCCAGAGACATTTACTTTCTGGTTAAAAAGTTATGAGGAAACTAGGACAGTGGACGGTTTGTTTTTGGCACATGCAGAGACCCGGGGCAGGCATATCTGCAGAACCTGAGAGGAGTCACTTTTCTCATTTTCTTCTCTCTTTTTTTGGCATTAGCATGAATTTTTATAGCAGTAGTGAGGAGTCATAACTAATTCAATGAAGACCTCATAAAAAGAGCCAGAACTTTGATTAATTACAGAGATCTGTACAATTCTTGGTTGTTATAAGAAAGCGATCATTTTGATGGGGCTCAATATAAATCAGTGTTTCATGGATTGGCCTGAATCACAGAGGATGGCAGATGATCTGGATAAAAGTTTGAGGCAGAAGGGGACTCACAGCATTTCCCATAGCCATACATAAGGAAAGTTTGGAATTGACATAGCTACCTTGTTGTTATATCTATTATTTGTGTTCATTTTGTGCACATACATGAATGGCCAGTACAATGAAGTAGAAGTGACAGTGTCTAAGCCACACCTAGTCCTTGTTCCCGTAGAACCCCTGCCTTCATCAGGTTGAGAGTCCTTGTGAGCCAGAATGCAGTCAGCCAGTTGTCCCCAGGTCACAGTGATATGCAAGGGTCAGGCCAAGATCACTAGATTCATTGACCTAACCCACAGCTGACTGTTATGAGACCACCCAAGCCTGGCCCAGATCAGCAGAACCATACTTCTGAGCTTCCTGCAGACCTGTGAGCAATGTAAATGATTGCTGTTTAAGCTGTTAAATTCCAGTGTAGTTTGTTAGCAGCAGTAGATAACTAATCACTATTCATGTGTACTGTCTGCGACGCTTACTGTCTTGCTGGGTAGGTCAAATAAACACACCAAACAGTAAATCTGGTTAGAAAGGAGAAAGTGATCAGAGTGTGCTGAGGCAGTAAAAGGAAAGACCAAGAAAAATAGGATTTGGGGTGAACCTTAATGTCCATGCAGCATCTAACTAAGCAGGGGATGGGTAGACATAAGCTATTCCCGGCAGAGGAAAAATATGGAGATGGGAATCAGAGCACAGTATGGGTAGTGGTCAGGGACAACATAGACTTCCCAAGAATGAGTGGCTTCAGGCGAATATCCTGGTGGCCTGTGTGGTAGGTGTGTGTGTGTGTGTGTGTGTGCATGCACGTGCAGGGGAGCAACTGAATCTTGACCAGTCATACCTGAAACCATGTATTTTTTGCCAAAGGTGTATTGTCCATCTAATCTCTGTTGGTAGTTTTCTGATCATTTATTGTTTGTCTCAAATGTCTTATGAAGTGGACATGCAAATTGTCAGCTCTGTACTTTCAGGTTATGTGAGGGCACAGGCCCAGGACAGCACTCTCTCAAGGGAGACATAGTTCTTTGTGCCAGAAGCATCTCCCCTTTGGGGATTCTGTTTATGTTCAGTATTTTTCAGAACCTAATTGTAAGTCATAGATAACTTTCATGCCTTTACATTGTGTTCTCCTGTAGGAATTCAGAGGTGAAAGAGGGCAAAGGGCCACTGGTGCTAGCAAGCAGCTTCTCCATAAGGTACTGAGACTGTCTATTTCATCTGCTTTCCTGTCTCTGCTGTTGCCATGGCCAAGGTGCCAGAAATCGGTGGCGGCCAAGGCCTGTTCCTCTGCCTAGAGATTCTCTCTTGTAGCATTCTGGTAGCAAGGATTCCAGAAAAAAACCTATCTTTATATATATATAGGTTATATATATATGTATATATATATATATTTTAAAGAGTGTTTTGTTGTCTAAATGGTATTAAGAATACAAACCAAGAGGATTCCACGTTACTGTAGTATAATCCCATCCTGGCAAATTTTCTCATCATCAAATAATCTGGAACTTTTTCCATATTAAAGTTGATGTAGAGAATTAATACTGTCCAATAATAAGGGTTCATTTGGCTCCGGATGTCAACAGGGAGAGCTGACACATTGCTCTGTAGGGTTCTTCTAGACACAGACAGCCCGATCCACTCCTTTCATCCTTTTGTCTTGCTCTCTTGCAACAGCAGGTGTTTTTAGGAATCTGTGTGAAAGGCAGCATCCAGACTTTTGCCATCATTTTGATAACCTATTTCTACTAGTCTGAGATCTCAAAAATGAAAGTAGCAAAAGGTTAATAAGGCAGTGAGTTTGGTGGAGGAGCACAATATACCTATGGGGTGGCTGGATTTTAAAGCAGTTTGCCCCAGTTTGGCCTGGCCTCATCTAGCTCACCTCCTACCTCACTCTCCGTTACTCCTGGTGCACCAGCCACTCTGGCATATATGAGTTCCTGACGTGTGCATATGGCTGAAATGTTCTGTTTCCTGTCTGCCTTTTCCTTCCTTTATGTGTAGGTAACTCAGTTTTATGTCTCATCTCAGCCATTATTTCCTTAGTGAAGCCTTTCCTGAACCCTGAGTTATAAACTCTCACAGTACTATTTACCTCTCATTCAAAGCCCTTCACATGTTTTCAATTTACTTGCTTTTATCATGTGATTAATGCCTATCTCTTGTATTAGACTAAGTGATTCAGGAGGTGAGAGATGCTATTTCTTTTCTCACCTCCAGTGCCTGGAACACAGCAGGTGCTCAATAAACATGTGTTGAGTGGATGCATGAATAGATGTATGGATGAATGGATCAAAGATTTTCTCTGAGAAAGACAATGAGATACCCACTGTGACTATACCTTCTAGAGGTTTCTCCTGTATTCTGGTCATGACTCTCTACTGATGCCTGGGAAATAGTAAGGACAACTGGATTTGCTCTGGATAACTGGGCTTCACTTTTTGCTCAGGATGTATTTTTGGAAACTCTTCTGTGATGCAGTTTATAAAAGGCTTTTTTTGAAATACTTGTGGAACAAAAGTGAAGTCTTGGCTTTTAATTTCCACTTCATTTAGTTACTGATTTTCTTCTGAAAATTTGAATGATGGACATTTTCCATTAATCCATTATCCCAGCCTTCTCTCTAAATTTCCTATTGAATGATGCTATTTAAAATTTAAATGCCAAACTATAGAAATTATGGAAAGCACTTGATGAATAAACTACTACAATTAAATGTCTTAATGAAAGGAGTGGTCCTAGTATGACTGAAAGTGGACTTGCACTGTGAATTTAGGATAAATTCAAGCACATCAAGGTGATTTACACACCAGAGATGGCCCAAGGGAAGACTCAAGGTGGTATTCCACAATTCCAGGTACCTCAAATGAATTTTGTGTTCTTGAAACTCTGGTAGATTTCTGCAGACAAAAAAAGACAACCCTTTCCTCTGCATCTTCTCCTTTTAGGTATTCAAGGTTTTCTTTGAATAGCTCTACTCATGAGCAGTCAAAGTCATTTCAGTTCTGGTACTGTCTTGCTAACTCACGTGGCTTACTCTAACGCATCTTTGCTGCTGTCACTAACTGTGAGAAATGAGCATCCTGAAGCTTATAGCTCCCTTAGTCTGGATAATTTGGCAGTACAAGTCCCAGGGTGCCCCTACGCTGGGAGAGTTCCCTCGGTCTTCTGTCTTGGCACTTAAACATTAGGACTTTAAGAAAGCTCTTAGAAGTTGTGGAGAAAAAGGGACCCTAGTGCACTATTGGTGGGACTGCAGACTGGTACAACCACTATGGAAAACAGTATGGAATTTCCTCAGAAAACTAAAAATGGATCTGCCTTTTGACCCAGCAATTCCACTGCTAGGATTATATCCTAAGAGCCCTGAAACACCAATCCAAAAGAACCTATGCACCCCAATGCTCATAGCAGCACAATTTACAATAGCCAAGTGTTGGGAGCAACCTAGGTACCCATCAGTAAATGAATGGATCAAAAAATTATGGTACATTTACACAGTGGAATTCTATGAGGCAGAAAGAAAGAAGGAGCTCCTACCCTTTGTGGCAGTATGGATGGAACTGGAAAGCATTATGCTAAGCGAAATAAGCCAGGCAGTAAAAGACAAATACCATATGATCTCACCTTTAACAGGAACCTAAACAACAAAACAAAGAAACAAGCAAAATATAACCAAAGACACTAAAATAGAGAACAGGCTGACAGTGTCCAGAGGGGAGAGGGGAGGGAATTTCAGGGGAAAAAGGGAAGGGTTTACAGGAACAAGTATAAAGGACACATGGACAAAAACTTAGAGGGGTGGAAATAGGAGGAAAGTGGGGAGCACTTGGGTGGGTGAGCTGGCATGGGAGTAAAAGATAGAAAATTGTACTTGAACAACAATTAAAATAAAATTAAAAAAAAACTCTTAGAGTCATTTGCTGCTTTGAGCAAATAGTTTAAGAACTGGGGCAGAACCTCCTCAAAGACCACAGGTCTAGGGGACTAGATGTTAAGCTCAAAGTTGAGAGCTGGTCTTTAACTACATGCCCATCTCAATGCAGCCTTGACACCCTACACGGCCAACCCAATGCTCTTCCTGTCAGGTGCATACTGCAGGTAAGCTGCTGCCTTATTTCTTCTTTTGTTCCATCTGGCTGCTCTTTGCTTCTTACACAAACAAGTGCTTATGCTAATCGCAAGATATAACCCAACCTTAAAAAGGGTGTAGTGATCAGTATCCATCATCTTTCCAAGTGTCTTGTCACTACATCAATTAATACAATTGAGCAAAAAATGTCACAGGCCTGGTGGAAAAACCTTTTCACAGCCTTTCAGGGGGAAGTTTACTTCCAGCATTTTTCCCTTGCATTAGCTCCTGTCATCTACAAAACAACAGAACCCAGTGGTGTCAATTATATTTGATTGACTGAGTAAAGCACACACACAAATAAGCGAAAACAATGGACACAAAAATCTATATATGACTCCCCTTGTCAGAGAGAGTGCTTGTCTTCTCCATTTTCATGCGGCACGGTGTCCTGCTGCTCCTGGCTTAAATGTTTCCTTCAGCCCCCAAACTATCACCAATTAAGTTAGCAGGGTCTTCAAAGGTGTCAAACGACTCCCTAGGCAATTGGCTCTAACTGCTGTTCAATAAATGAGGTCTAATTTATCAGTTTAACTTCACTTCTAAAAACCTAATGTTTCACAGTGCTGGGCACCATTTACCTAGCGCGTGAGGCTCTGCCACAGCCAGCAGTGTGGGCGAAAGTTAACAATCGCACATTTTGTTCAGTGCATATTTTTTTCCCCTTTCAATGTGCCCTTCCTTCCCAACTTTGTACTTTTTTTTGCACTTATCACCTTGCACACATGCACATGCAAAATTCCCAACATAAAACCCAAGTCTGGACTATCTTTGGTGCCGACAGTTTTAATAACCAGCTAAAAGAAGCAGAACCCTTTTCTCTCTCTTTTTTTATGTGCTGCCTTTGTGTTGTCACTACATAGAGACTCACATTTTTAAAAACTCCAGGAGGCTAACTTTGGCAGCAGAACAGGAAATGAATGTATAGGCTCTTGTTCCTAAATAAATTAAACAGGTACAGATTTGGCAAAAGGACTATTTAAGTAGAAAGTCTTGCAAATAAATGGTCCAGAAATTTTAATTAACAACTCAGGAGTGAAAATCATTCAAATCTATCAATGAGACAAAGAAAAGCTATAATTTAAAGCTCAAACATACTAACCACATTAGAATTGCTCAAAATTAATCTTAATACCTAAACAATGAGCAAGGTAGATAAAAGTATTTCTATCTATCTTGATGTGTACATGATCTGGGTTTATTTGCAGAATTGCTCAAAACTAATCTTAACATCTAAACAATGAGCAAGATAGATAAAAGTATTTCTTGACATATACATGAATGTGGGTTTATTTGCAGAGTTACTCTGTACTGTATACAATTTGAGCTGGGGTGCAGGGGCAATCCTTCATGTTATATTGAGGAAGTATAACTGAGGATATGGTGACTATGGGGATGTTTTCATTTTAATGGGAAGGTCCCTAAATTTGCAGCTCTATCTCAGGCAAGGAGCAATTGGAATTTGGATAAAAATCACATTTGTAAGTAAATTTCTATTATTCTGATATCTCAACATTTTCCTATGATCTTAAAAGATTTCTTAAAGACACCACACATGTTACACTGGGGGCAATATTTTATTATTAGAATGTGTTCTCTGTTGCCTCTTTGAACATATTAAATTTACCCTAATCTACCTGAGGATTCCATCTATCTTGAGGAAAATTAAGATTAGGTTACAGAAAGAAAGCCAGTAGAAATGTCAGCTCCTGACACACACAGTAGAATTTTGCAGCAGGAAGAATAACCACATAAACCAGACTTGGGATGGTATTTTAGATCCTTTGTTTTACCCTTTAGCACATCCAAAATCAGGAGGACCCAGCTCACAGAGTTCTCTGGGCCGTGGTTTAGAAGATTTGTACCTCTGTGGTTATAGACATAGAAGACAAGGAACAAACAGTCTCTCTCTCTCTCTCTCTCTCTCTCTCTCTCTCTCTCTCTCTCTCTCTCTCTCTCTCTCTCTCTCTCTCTCTCGCTTTCTCTCAGACTGTGAGAAAGAGAAAATTTGAACAGAGATGCAGCTTCCCTTCCCTTCCCATGCTTTGACCAGGAGAGGGGGAAATGACTGACATGAGGGTATAACAGGGTGGGTGGAGGGAGTGCAAACACACAAATTAAACTAGCCAGGGCAGCATGGTCAGTGGAGAAATTTAGCTGCCTTGGTCTTGACATTAAGTTTGCTCAAGCTGTCCTCACTTCCCAACTTCAGCCCTACACCTGCCATGTAGACGTCTCTGGTTGCTTCAAACTGTAAAAATCCCCATTCCTTCCTACTATTTCCAACTTCCTGTAATGGTCAACATCATATAGTGTGGGGCTTGGTTACTTTTTTTTATCTACATAGCCCTGAATCTCACTTAGCTTGTTAACTTACTAATATCAGGGGTTATTATCTTTTAAACATAATTGTACAGTTTAATGAATTATCATGAAGTAAACATTCCATGTAACCACAAACAGGTCACTTCTAGCATTGCCTGCTCCCCAGAACCTTCCCTGTTTCCCTTTGCAGTCACACCCTCCTCCCTTCCCCAGAAAATAACCACTACATTACTTTTATTATAATTACCAACTTGCATATTCAATGAGCATCACAAACCAGACACAAACCCATTCTCCAGGCACCCCCCCCACCACCATCATACCACAAACACCTTGCTCTTCATCTACTCTTCCTCTTCTTGTTAAGTATCGGTATTCAAGTAATTTCTGAGGTCTTCCCTTGATCCCCACATCTGACCCTTCACTTCTCCTGGTGTCACATCTTAAAAGCCCAGCCGATCAGCCCACATAGTGTATTTCCGGGGGTAACTACCTGGCTCACGCCACCATCATTGCTTTCCTAGAAAATTGCAAAAGCTTTCTAGCAGGTCTCCCATGTTCTGCCTGCCTGTCATCTGTTTGCAGTCATGTGCTGGTAAACATTTAATGGGGGAAGGAAACCCTCGAATTAGCATTTGCCAGTTACCCAAGATTCTCTCTTACTTACAAGATGTTGTCGGTATTGTAGGTGATTCCAAGGCTTCTTGGAGGGGCAGGAAGATAGAACCCATGCTACAGGTTGGGGAAACATGATTTACAACATTTGCCTTAATTTACATGGCAAATTGAATGTCAGAAAGCATCAGAAAATGCTAAGAATCCTCAGTAAAATGGACTCATGCTGGTTCTAGACTTGCTCAGGATCCTAGAATCTTTTTTTTTTTAATGTTGAAAGTAGGAGTCAATAGAAGAGACAATTTTCTGCAGGTTCTTTCTGTGTTTGGCCAGTAGGGTGTACCACTAGTGGGGTTTTTCAAAAATATAGATTCTCCTGGACCAAGAACCAGAATGTGTAGGGGTGAATATTCATATTTATTTACCTCCACATATAACTTCAATTACCAGTCAGGTGGCACCAGCTAAGCCCCACCTGAGAGGAGGCAGCTGGAGCTGATCCTTAGTCACGATGCTGGGAAACAAGGATGGGCATGAGAGAGTGAAGAGGAGCTTGGTGTAGCAGTGTTCATCCTGTGATTTTACTTTATGCACGCTGCCATTTAATGCCTGCAAAATAAGTTTGGTAGCACTTGGATTTTATTGGGTTTTAAGAATCAGTACTGCCTGTTTTCATTTCTTTTAGCTCTTGGTTGATGTGTGTGCATGCTGTAGCATCACCTGTGACCAAAAGACACTGGAAGCTCCTGATTTATAGCTTAAGTGAACACTATGAAAACTTGGAACTTACCTCACCAGATCTCTTGAAAGAAGAAACAACAGACCGAAAGCTGTCCAAAAGCCAAAGCATGATGTCTTGTCCATGTTGCCTGTTCCTTACTCCCATTTAGTCCAGAGATAGATTTACTGGGTAATAATTGAAGCCTAATTGAATTTTTAAAAAAGCCCATTAGTCTGTGGGAGCAAGTTATGTGAATTGAGGCTAAGTCAGGATCCAGGAGGCATTTTCTCAGGACTTCTCCTTATGAAGCTATTACTCAATTTTTCACCTTAAAAGACATCCCCAAGACAGAATCAGCAGAGACAGGATAAGAAGAAGAAAAATGACACTGCAGTTCTCGAAGAAAACAAAACCCAATTCCAAATGCTGCCCATCAGCTCAAGCCATTCATCTTCTCTCTCCTTTCGTGTCATCGGATTTTATTTCAATCGAAAATCTACCAGGCAGGGACATACCTTTTGAGTGATCTGATAGCACCATAGGTGCAATTGCTGTTTAGTGAGTCTAAGCTTTGAGACTCTTAATAAAACTGAAGGAAAAGAGAGATCCGAGAGGGACTGGCGAATTAGGAGAAATGTCACCAGAGGCTTATTGAAGCAAATAGAAATAATAGTAAGTGGAAATAGAAGTACACAGAAGTTGAATTATGAGAAGATCAAGATATTTATATTTTTAGCTGAAGATGCGATGTGTTTTGGATATCATATTTTAGTTCTTCAGTTAGAATTCAATTGGGAACTATTTAAAACACACAGGATATGTAAAGTCCACATTTGTCAACCAGATTAATTGAAGGAAACCTCTACTCTGGCTTTTCATCTTTAAAATGAGAACTGTAAAGGTAGTTTTAGGAATTAAATGAGGTATATATAGCACTTGGTATGATGCCTGACTCAGAATAGGTACTTGGTAATTGTCAACTATTAGCAAAGCTACTTAAGAGAATTGCTTTAATGCACAAAAATAACTACAAACAATTGATTTAAATTATGAAACTTTTCAGTATTACAAAGTATAGCAGTACAAAAATTAGATATATTCTTAAATATTTAGGATCTAAGGAGCTGAGTTGTAAACTTGTAGACAATTATTCATTAACTCATATTTTGAGCACATGCTGTTTCGTGCAGTTGCTAGACACCTAATGCTGTATAATGCCCTTGGAGTGAGATAGGTTAGTAAACAAAGACTAAATCTATAGTAGGATAAACGCAAGGAAAGAGGTATGTGTAAGAGGGTATAGGAACTTAAAGAAGGGACACCTTAGGGAAAAATCTCTTAGAGAAGAGAAAACTTAAACCAAGTCAAGTCTTCCTTTTTTTTAAGATTTTATTTATTTATTTTTAGAGAGGGAAGGGAGGGAGAAAGAGAGAGAGAGAAACATCAACGTGCAGTTGCTGGGGGCCGTGGCCTGCAACCCAGGCATATGCCCTGACTAGAAATCAAACCTGTGATGCCTGGTTCGCAGCCCGCACTCAATCCACTGAGCTACGCCAGCCAGGGCCAAGTCAAGTCTTGATAGGAAGAGGAGTTCCATCCAAGAAGGAGGCATTGGTAGAAACCCTTTGATTCCTTACACAACCAAAAGGAAGATTAACAACCAATCTAAAAATAATAAACAACCAGAAGTGCCAGAAAATCAAACTGCATGGAACTCTGACAATCAAGGAATTAAAGAAGCATTCACCAGACTGGTAGGAGAGATGGAGACAGACAACTGGGCAGGTGGAGAGGACCTCATGGCAAGGTGGAAGACCGAGGGGCCAGGTAGCTGCTGCTGACTGTGAGTGAGGCAGGGCTGGCTGAACAGGAGACTAAAGACTCAAGCTAGCTGTAATCTACCACAGGGGTTGCCATAGGGGAAGGAACTCCCAGCCTTACACGACAGGGTTCATTGGAAAGTGGAGCTAGAGCCGACCAAGCCAGCCATATTGCTCTCCCTCTGACCCCTCTCCCACAGACAGCACCACAACACAGCAAAGAGGGTTGCCCTGCCCTGATGAATACCTAAGGCCCCGCCCCCTTACAACATAACAGGTGCATGGAGACAAAGAAATATGGCCCAAATGAAACAACAGATCAACACACAAAAAGAGCTAAGTGCCAAGGAGATAGCCAACTTATCTGATGCAGAATTTAAAACACTGGTAATCAAGATGCTCACAGAACTGATGGAGCTTGGTCACAAAATGAAGGAAAAAATGAAGGCTACCCAAAGTAAAATAAAGCAAAATATACAGGGAACCAACTGTGAAAGGAAGGAAACTGGGACTCGAATCAATGATCTGTAACAAAAGGGAAAAATAAACATCCAACCAGAACACAATGAAGAAACAAGAATTCAAAAAATTTAGGAGAGGCTTAGGAACCTCTGGGACAACTATAAACAATCCAATATCTGAATCTTAGGGGTGCCAAAAGGAGAAGAACAAGAGCAAGTAGTTGAAAACTTATTTGAACAAACAATAAAGGAAAACTTCCCCAATCTGGCAAAGGAAATTGACTTCCAGGAAGTCCAGGAAGCCCAGAGAGTCCCAAAGAAACTGGACCCAAAGAGGAACACACCAAGGCACATCATCATTTAGTTACCCAAGATTAAAGATAAAGAGAGAATCTTAAAAGCAACAAGAGGAAAGGAGACAGTTACCTACAAAGGAGTTCCCATAAGTCTATCAGCCGATTTCTCAAAAGAAACCTTACAGACAAGAAGGGGCTGGAAAGAAGTATTTGAAGTCATGAAAGGCAAGGACCTACAACCAAGATTACTCTGTCCAGCAAAGCTATCATTTAGAATGGAAGGGCAGATAAAGTGCTTCCCAGATAAGGTCAAGTTAAAGGAGTTCATCATTACCAAGCCCTTATAACATGAAATGTTAAAGGGATGTATCTAAAAAATAGAAGATCAAAAACTATGAACAGTACAATGACAATAAACTCACAACTGTCAACAACTGAACCTAAAAAGAAACAAACAAAAACAAAAATTAAGAAAACAACCAGAACAGGGAAAGAATCAGAGAAATGGACATCACATGGAAGGTTTTCAGTGGGGAGGGGAAGGGGAAAAATGGGGGGGGTAAAAGGTACAGAGAATATGAAGCATAATTGGTAGGCATAAAATAGATGGGGAGAGGTTAAGAATGATGGTATAGGAAACAGAGAAGTTAAAGAACTTATGTATACAACCCATGGACATGAACTAAAGCGGGGAAAGCTGGAGGGTTGAGGGATGCAGGGTGGAAGGGGGAAACTGGGAAAACTATAATACATAATCAATAATATATACGTAAAAAATAAACTAGAAAAAAAAGGTCTTGATAGGAAGAAAACTTACAGGCTGGAGAATCAGTGTGTGGGAAACACAGAAGCACAAATGTATGAAGTATTCCAGGAAAAAAAGTGATGGAGGTCAGCAGAGGACAGGCTGTGTATGGGGTTCATGCTGGAGCAGGGAGCAGCAGGGTGATGCTGCCTGGGACTCCTAAACCAAACCAAGGTGCTCAATGCCTTTAAATCACAAAAGGGACATGTTTAGATTTGTATTTTGGTAAGATCACCCTGGTAACAGTATAGATAATGGGTTGGGGACCTCAGTCTTTGGTAAAAGAACCTAACAATTACATATTTGTGAGTTGCTGTGCCTTTGTATTGTGGCTCAATATAATACAAGCAGAATGAATGTTTCAAAGTTGATACTTCAGCAATATATCCAAAGATATCCAGATAATTTACCTGAATTTAGCTGTGGACAAATACATAGTGTCTAGGGGGGAGTTTGAGGAAATTCTTATCTGAAAGCTTCTATTCTTTGAGATGTAGGTGGTGAGGTAATTTACTAAGAGTGAGGCAGGTGGAGTTTGGGTTTTTATTTCAGGCTTTAAAAATCTAACTAGGAATTAATCACACCAGGAAGGAGTTCTATCAACCACTGAACACTCCAGTCCTTCCCTTTGATGATAAACTGCCACTTCTCCTTGAATTCAGAGTTGAGCCCAAACTATGTCCTACTGCAACACCCCACTGAAGGAGTCACTACACTTTCCACAGTAGTTCCTGCAAAAAAAGGCTGCCGTACCGTTCTGTAACATATGTCGTGGGTAATTTTTCTCTGACACTGCTAACCATGAAGAAGGCCAACACAGCCTCGCCCACCGTCGCTGCCAATCCCATGGTCCCCTGTGAAAATCTCATGCTTCTGGTTAATTATTCCCTGATGCTGACAGTTGCTTACCCTTCTCAGTGTGGAACTCAAAATCAGACAGGGCTAATGTGCCTCCAACCTGCCCCCACCTGAACACTCTCAAGCCTGTGTGTAAAGCCCTAATTTTTGTCAAAATAGGACCAAATCTATTCTACCTCTGATCTCTGTCTCCACCATTGACTGAAAGTCTCTCAGGTTGTCTGTCATTACCCCTGCTCTCACATGCCTGCCCTTTCTTTTTACACCCACGTTCCTCTCCTCCTGTCCCTTCCACACCCTCCTGGGTGCTCTTGGGAACTCCCTCTCAGGTGAGCCACCTGACCAGCAGATGAACAAGTCAGTCAGAGGCAAGTGCGTGTAATCTTCAGGAACCTCAGTCTGCCTATAGATCCACGCTGTGCTCACCAACCCAGCTTTATCAGAAATTATTCTGATATTTGAGGTCTACATCTGGGCCTGGCTCCCATGTAAAAGAAGGGTTAGGACTTCACCTCATTGACTCCAACACAAATGGCCAGTCCACTGACATCCCCTCACCTCCTCCCACATTTTCTCCGAAAGCCCCTCAGACTTCTCTTCCTTTCTAGTTCTGCTTAAAGTCCACGTTCATCATTATATTAATTCTCTTGCAAATACCCTACCCCTTGCATTAAAAGTATAATTCCATCAAAATGATAAATCTGTTGTTACCCAGTTAAGAACAGATTGAATCTAGGAATCCAATTTCTTTCTTATTTTGAGAAAGAGAAAAATAAGCAGGCAGACAACCAGGGACACAAATGGTAGCTGAAAAGTAACTTTTTTCTGCCAGTCTTGTATTTTTAGATAATATTCTCCATCTTCACACCATCTACTTAACTGTGGGTGGTTTCACAATTTCCTGAGATATTGCCTTTCAGTTAAACCCCAAGCCCTGCAGCCAAGCCTTACTTTCTTCTGTCCCAGTGGTTTCTCCACTTTCAAAGCAGTTTGTGGCTAACTCAGGGATCACCTTCCAGGCTGATGAGAGAAGTAAGAGTGCAACTTAGATTGGTTTGGGGCCCAAAGGTCTCAATGTCTAGAGTTCCTAAAACTATGTGGTTGAAAACTGTGCTTATTGCAAATCATTGCCAAGGTGTATAAAAGGCAATGTGAAAAATTCTAGGAAGCTCATGGATTCCAGGGTACTGTATAGGTTACTGGGAATGGCTCTGCCCACCTTCTGGCCAAAGACTTTTCTTTAATGCTATCACAGGGCCAAATGCCTTAAACTGATCCCTTTTATTGTTAGCAGAGTATTAGACATAAAGAATTGACCAAAGAGGAGTAACTGTCTGCCCCCCATTCATGCTTTGTCAGCTTGGTAAGGAATGGTTTGCAGACTCTGTTAGGCATGATACAGGGTAACAAAATGTACAAACGGAAGGTGGGTCATATCATAGCCTATTTCCCTTCTTATTCTTATTTACACTCTACTGTTGGTTCTGGTGTAACATTTTTGTAACTCAAAATCTTATCTGTAGTCAAGAATGCTGTTTATCAAAATTCATGTTCTTCTTTTCTTCTCAATTAGAACCTCTTTCCCTGACTGTTTTGAAGTTGGGCGTGGTTATGAGTTTGAATTCTGGACAGTGAAATTAAAAGACACGCTATGGTGTTTCTTCTGGGCTATGGCTTTTAAAGAACCTGTGTTTCCTCCAGTCTTTCCCCCAACTCATTGTCTGGGTGGGTTGGTTGCAACTGGGTGAGGCCCTAAGGGAGGGCAGAACCACAGAGGGAGTCTCTGAGCCGCCTGTGCAGATGGACCTTCTCCAAAAAGGAACACCTGCCGAGATCCTTCCATGAGCAAAAAATAAACTTCCATTGTATTTGCCTTACATATTTTTGTCTGTGTGGCAAAATATGAACTCATTCAATATATTCACCAGATTCACTTAATTCCTTATGAAGGTTTTGATAGATCTCTTATATTTATCCCATTATATATTATATAATACATATAATACATATATATTATATAATATATCATATATGGGTATATATGATATATTATATATTACAATAGATAAGAATATTTTGTCCAGCTTAAAAAAATACTAGCCCATATGTGTAGAACTTTTTAAGACTCCAGTTTTTGCCATTATGGTGCTACTACCCATAGTACACACACTGAATTATTTATTCTGAATAATAACCATGCCCATCATACAAGATCAGATTTTACTCTCAGCTTTACAATCCTCATTTCACATGTGTTTAGTTGTTTTTGAACAACTGTTTAGGTTTGTGGTAATCCAATTTTGAAAGGGAAAACAGCTGTGTATCCATACTGTGTATTATCTTTTATGCATAAGCCTCCTCAGCCCAAGCCAGAGTGTATATAAAGCCTTAATTTTTGTCAGTTGCTCAATTATCACCTTTTATTTGTATTTGATTTGGTGGATTTTGAATGGCTCATAGAAGAGAGAAATATGAGAGCTATAAGACCTGAATCAGGATTCTCTTTATCCAACCTGAAATAACACTGACACTTCTTGCCACAACTTCATGTAATATTAGATGTTTCTGCTTAGAACATGGGCTGGGCTAATGAAAATATTACTGCCAACAGCTAAATCTGCAAAGCCTTTATAGCTTATATGACTTTATTTGTAATCTTCACAATCCTGGGAGATTGTAATCAAGGCATTTGGATTCTGGGATCCAATTGGAAGAAACTGGTGCAGAGAATAAGTGAAGTGCGTAAGGAATGGCAACTATAACCAGATGTCCTGTGTCCACAGCCTTTGTTGTTTGCATCATACAGTGCAGTGATTCTGAGCCTCTGAGTGTGCCCTTCACATTTACATCCTGTGGCATCATTTACTTTAAACTGGGAGATCCGTAAGAGCTGATTCCCAAGGTTCCTTCACTTTACATGTTTTATGACTGCATTCTGCTATCTGCTTTCACATAAAAAGTTTCTAGCTTTCCATTATGCTAGAGGCTCACGGTTATTCTCTTATATTAACTCCTTCTTCACAATGTTGAAAAGGGTTCAAGTTTTGTTTACTGAAGAGCCCTTTCCTCATTTCTCTTCACTCAACATTGATTTCATGCCCTTAAATACATTATGTCTGAAGCTGTGATTTTCCCTGAAATCGAGCCAGGAACCAAGTTAATCTCAGCCCATTACACTGCTAATGCTTATCTTCACCTCAGGATGTTTTCCAAAGTACTTAAGAGTCATTAGCTTTTATAGGACCTTGCAGTTTACTAAGTTTCCACTTTGTTTAAAATTAGTGTAACCCTATAATTTATTATGTTGACCAGGATACTTTTAGTGGAAAGGAGGCTCTATAAGTAATTATGCTGGGACAACCGGCTTTCACTGAGACTATCCCAATCAAACAGGCACATGCTGTTGCCCCGCTGCAAGGCAGTGTCTTGGTGGGGAAGGGGGTGTGCTGTGTATCTTTGGTCTAACATCAGCCCTCCCCCTTGTTGTTTTCTATTTTAGCATCCAATTATTTTCTCCTCTTTTTTATTACAATGTGTAAGGACACATTTATTTATGTGCTTTAAATACATCTATATTCCTCACTAGACGTTTTGTTCCATAAGGCAGGATCTAACACCTAACACCACACTTAACCCATAAAGGTGCTCAATAAATGCTTGTTAAATGAGGGAATAAATAAATAGACTGGTCTACAAGTCAAAGGCACCTGATTGATGATTTCAAAAGAACACTTTTCTTTTGAAAAGTTCTTTCAAAAGAACTAAATAAGGCTTTTGCAAAGAAAAGAAAATGCCAGAGATTGGGCTGCTTTGGTAAATTTCAGACCTGAACACAATTGCTTTGTGTTTTTTGTGTCTGGAATAAGTCCTATCATTTTCTTCAACAATGGAAGAGTAGTAGACATTGTGCTGAGAAACAGTCAAGTTTAAGGGCATTTCCAATGTATTAATAATGAATTGTGAATGTAATGGTGTAATGATGTTTTCTCTCTTCAGGTGGAATGGAGCTAAGAGTGGTTCTCTGGCTGCTCTGGAAGCCTCACAGGGGGCTGGGCTTTGGGTGCATAACAAAGGCTTCAGGGGCCATTCATCACCTGCCTATGATCAGTAAGATTCTACCAGGTCACTAAATGGGTAAGGTTTTAAAGGACCCTCTCATGTGAATTAAACACAGAAGAAACTAATAGGCTGGAATGTGAACTTCTTAGCCCATACACAAGAAAACCTAAAATGGATCAAAGACTCAAATGTTAGACTTGAAACCATAAACATCCCAGAAGGAATCATAGGAATTAAATTCCTGGGTATTTTTTGTAGCAATATTTTTTTCTGGTAATTTGCCTCAGGCAAGGGGAACAAAGAAAAATGAGATTATGCCAAACTAAAAACTTTTTGCACAGCAAAGGGAACATCAACAAAATAAAAGACAGCCCGCAGAATTGGAGAACATATTTGCCAATGATATATCTGATAAGGGGTTAATATCCAAAATTTATAAAGAACTTATATAACTCAACACCAAAAAAACAAACAATCCAACTAAAAGATGGGCAAAGGACCTGAATAGACACTTCTCCAAAGGGGACATGCAGGTGGCCAATAGACATGAAAAGATGCTCAAGATCACTAATCATCAGAGAAATGCAGATTAAAACTACAATGAGAGATCATTTCACACCTGTCAGAATGGCTACCATCAATAAACAACAAACAACAAATGCTGAGGAGGATGTGGAAAGAGGGGAGCCCTGATGTACTGTTATAGACTGCAGGGGGAGGGGATGCAGACTGGTGCAGCCACTGTAGAAAACAGTATGGAGATACCACAAAAAAATTAAAAAATGGAACTGCCTTATCACCCAGTGATTATACTTCTGGGAATATATCTGAAAAACTCAAAACACTAACTGAAAAGACTGTATGCACCCCTATGTTCATTGCAGCATTATTTATAATAACCAAGATTTGGAAGCAGCCCAAGTGACAGTCAGCAGATGAGTGGAATACTACTCAGACATAAAAAAGGAGGAAATCTTACCCTTGGAGACAGCATAGATGGACCTGGAGAACATTATGCTAAGTGAAATAGCCAGTCAGAGAAAGACAAATACCATGTGATTTCACTCATATATGTAATCTAATGAATAGAGTAAACTAACAAAACAGGACCAGATTCACAGATGGAGAACAGACTGACAGCTGTCAGAGGGGAAGGGGGTTACAGGGCTGGATGAAAAAAGTGAAGGGATTAAGCAGGAAAAAAAAAGAAAAAGAAAAGAAAACTCTCACAGACACTGATGGTGATTAACAGAAAGAAAGGGGGGTCGGGAGAAGAGGATAAAGAGGGGATAAATTGTGATGGATGGAGACTTGACTTGGGGTGGTGAGCACACAATGTAATACACAGATGAAGTATTATAGAATTGTACACCTGAAATCCATGTAATTTTATTAACCAATGTCACCCCAATAAATTCAATACAAATTTTTTAAAAAAGGACAAGAAATAAAAAAATAAAATTTACAAAGAAAATTAGGGCAAGCATACCAGAATACTCATGTCTATTGGTGAGCACAATGTGTCTTATGAGAAAATGTGCAACAGTGCCTACAGGCTGCTTAGGAATAAACACCAGATAGGCAGTTGCATGACGGTACTGTCCTTGACTCAGACTTTGAGAGTGTGACGTGCTCAGGTGCTCCAGGCATGTAAATGGTGTCAGATATTTGGAGAGTCACTTTACAAAAATACTGACATCTTCTCTTTAGAGAAAACTTCTTCCGATTCAGAGGCAGATAAGGGCAAATGTTTATAATTTTCATATGTAACTTTAAATCATTTATAATCATACACACAATAAATTATGATAAGACTTTAAATAAGAGAATGGCATCCAAAAAGGAAAGGAAAGTGTGTGGAAGCGGGAGGGGGAATATTGTTGTTTGCATGGGAAATATAGGTCTGTGAAATCCTGAGTGTTTGGCAGAGACTGGTTGTAAATTTGAACCTTAGCTTTGCAGTAGCCAGGATGGAGGGAAAAAATACTGATTGATTCTTCCTCTACAGTTCGAGTTTCTCATCTCCTCACAGCTGACATGCTATCAAATAACTGAGTGATTAAGTTATATCCTGGTTTCAGAGGCTGGATGGATTGGAAGGCTACCTAGTTTTTCAGGTACGAATTTACATATCATCTCCCAGGGAAGGTATTCCTACATATGGATGGCTTAATTCTTACTTCTGTTCAGAGGGTGTTTGTTCTTTAAACTTATTTCCAAACTCTGTAAGGTGTGTCCTACTTGGAAAAAGATCTGTTTATGGACTCCAATAGATCACTTCATAATAATGATAAAGAAATGGTGTAGTCTTAGGTTAAGAATAATCAACTAAGTTTCCTGATATCTAAACCACAGATTTTTTGAAAGAAACATTTTTCTCCTCCTATCACATATATATTATGTCCTACTATAATTGAGTCAATACCCAGACTCATTTCTCTTTTTTTGGCATAGTGAAAGTGAGATTCCTTTCATCATTAGCCAAAACCTTAAGTTCCTTTGTACAACATGATACAGACCACAAGAAAATATCATTTTACTACAGAGTGATTTTTGTCTATGATACCACTGTCTCCCAGTGAGGTGAGATTTCCTGCTGTGGTGTGGGCACGTGTCATAATCCTCAGTAGTTGAGGCTGTAACTACCCAGTTGAAAGTAATATTTGGGTATAGACGGAAATTTTAAATAATGAACTCACCTCAACTTGGTCATTAGCTGGGACTTGAGAATGTTTTTGTTTTAGTGAGCTTGCCAAGAGAACCTTTTTTTTTTATTGTGATCCAAACTATGTTTAAAAACAGAATTACCAAAGATTCACATTTGTCTAAACTTTAAGATACTGAGTGTTATCACTGTGTATGTACATATATAGACAAAGAACACATCTGTAGCAAAGGAAAGGAAATTCTAATCTGTTATGGAGAAGGTGACATATTGCTAACTTCCCTCGCCAAGGATGGATAACAATTTTCATAATGTTCAAGGGCTGCATTCAATTAGGCATCCAATAATTCCATCCCTCATTAGAGATCATCAGTGTCTAGATATGAGATAGATGTTTCTAAAAGTTTGGCTGGAATCACATAAAAATATACTGGAATTAGAAAAATCATGAAGAGATTATTTAGTAAAATAGTTTTAACAGCTTATATGTAAAAACATCTCTTTTCTCCCCACTCCAAAATTAGGTCTTATTTATGAGGGTGTTCTTAACTCAAAAACATATTCTTACTTGGGGCAAGTGTAATGCAAACGTTCTTATTTATAACCTACTCATGGGACCATATAGGTTTTTCCAAGTTTGATATGCTCACTGAACAAATGATGACATAACAGCTTGCGAGGGGTAGAGCTTGAAATTCTAAAGCCTAAACTCTGAACTCTGTGTGTTATATGGCTATAATACATACCAAAGTGTGTATGTGTGTGTATGTGTATGTGTGTGTGTATACACATTTTCCCAGAACTAGGGTGTTTGGCTTTTGTCAGATTATCACAGAGTTTGTAACTTTCAAAAGGTTAAGATTTATTGTATTACTGGCCACAGGGTTGATAGGGTAAGATGAACACAAATAAAATTCAAATTCAGAGATTTAGCTTACTACTAAGAGAAAGATGTTTATTGTATAAAGGAGAGTTCAGCACAGGAAGACCCTGATAACAATTTTATGCCAAAACAAGAAATTAATGAGTGAAAATTAATTGCAGAATTTCTATGATTCAGAGTAAAGAGTTGTAGGGATTCACTGGTTACTACATATTGACCATATCTCAGGGTTTCTTGTAGTTTGGAAAGTTTTAGTTCATGACAATGTTCAGCATTCCTCTTCTTTAGATTCAAAATTGCACGTGACCTTATTGGCATCTGGGTTGATATTAAAATCAGGACCTCAGAAACCAGTAAAATCATTACCTGTTTCGGGGTCTTATTTAAAATCATTTGGAACTCAAAAATCTGAAAATATTTATTGGCTTCTAATGTAGGTACCATATACTAGCCCTAATGTTTTCAGAACCATTTCCGTAAGTCGCCGTCTTATACTGTTCTGCAGGTGCAACATTTGGCCTTGATGATGAAACAAGTGCTATGAATTTGGTGCCGTAGGAATTAGGCCTAGAATATGGATTAACTATGTCTTCGATCCATAGACTCATACCCCCAACCTGTGTTAATCTTGGGTATAAGTAGGATTAATTAGGAGTTAAGTGTGATTTGGGCAATAAGTACTGGTGATCTGCTTACTTGTATATCATGAGATAGGGCCAGAGTTGAAACTAGAATTCGACGTCTTGGTCCTTATACTGATTAGTCATCCTCATAGTCACCACAATCCTGTTCATAGATACAAGGGGTTCCAAAGATATTGATGTGTTACAATTCACAGCAAAGAAAAGCTGAGTAAAGTGGTAACTGATGGCTGATGGTTTGGGGCCAAGCCTCACACTACCATTTGTAGAGCATTTTGACACTGCATTAATTTGGAATCAAATCAGTTTTCCTACCTGAGACTCCTTTCCAGCCTATAGACATCTGATGTGTTACACCTCCCTTCCCTTCTAGGGCTTCTCTCTTTAGGGAATGAAAACTAGACCTTCTAAGAAAATAAGAAAAGGCTGAGAACTGCCATGGAAAATGCGACTTAAGGAAAAGAAGGGGAGAAAAATAGCACTGTATATGTGTATATCCTGTGTGTGAATTACACAGATTTGAAAATAAGAATAAGTGCAATATATGAGTATGTCACTTTTTAAATGATTGTTTCCATTAATATTATAGTTAAATTTTAATTTTTCTGAAGTCTTTTTCATTTTATAGTCTTCATGATAGCATTTCTGAAGGATTTCTTTGTTCATTATTTACCATAAAGGTAAGATTAAAAAATGATAGTCAAATAAGTGCTTTATCAAACTTATTATAATAGCTGATATGTTTTTAATAAGCATATTCCAAAGGTACACATACAGAGCAAAAAAAATTAACTGAATGTTTAATCTCTGAAATTTTAAACAAATCACTTTTATTTTGCTTCTGGCTGGGGTCATTCCTGTCCCAGGTGTGCGTCATCCTGCTTTCCATCTCTCAGAGTGTAAAGTAGCCCCTGAGTATTTACACATGAATAAGGAAGATGCCAACTTTTTAAAAAAGGATAAGGCTTTCTGTTAGGTTTCAAGAATGAAGTGAGTCACAAAATTTTGTGTGATATTTTAAAAAGGAATCTGTAATGAAAAATAAAAACAAGAAGTCTGTGTCACTTACATACTGGTGGATTTAGCGAATGAAATTAGTGAAGACATAGTAAAATAACCATCACGGTGCTGAAGAGTCTATTAAAGCTCAGAAAACTAAACTTCATTTCCTACTTGAAGCACATTAAAATGAACATAATTTCCTACAAAAACATGTGGTCCATTAGTATAATTTTATGCCTCAAAGGATAGCATAAGGGCTGAGTTTAATGTTACTTCTTTCCATAGCAGATAAGATTACCTTTTTCTATTTGAAAAAGGCAGAAAACATGAGAAATTTTGTCATTTTCAGCAAACAGAATAACTGAAGACCAGATCTGAGGTCCCTTTAGTGACAAAATATAAAATATGTTCAGCTCTAACTTAAACAGGACTGTCTTCCCACTTGGCTAATGATCATTAATTTTATGTTTTTATGGTAACTAATTTATAAATAGTCACCAAAATGTGGTCTTATATTTACAAAATTGGTTAATGACTAGTGCAGTGCTTTGCATTGTTAAAATAATTAAGTATTCCAATGTCAATCGCTAAATACTCTGGTGGCTTGGGGAATATAGAGTTACATGCAATTTTAACCCAGGCTGCATCAAAGTACTGGTTTTTACACTATCTACTTCATAGTAACCCAGAAAGGCTACCTTAAGATAAAACTTTCCCCTCTGCCTCTCTTGGTCAGAGATTGCTCTTCTTGTAGACCTTGATGGCTTTTATACTTACTACATCATGAGGTCCTTTTCACCTCCTCTCCTCACCCCTTCAAAGGAAGGTGTGCTCTCATTATCAGTATTTCTAAATCTAGTTCTTTCTGCTCTTCGGGAATCTTGCTCTATCAGTTACTCTCTGATCTTTGAGCTCTCTTTCTCTGTTGATTTCCTTTCTGAACAAAAACATGCTAAAGCCTTTTTTTGACAGAGAAAACAAAAAATAAAAAAAACAGGCAACAAATATTCCTTTCCTTAATCCTGCTCCTCCCTTGAAAGATAATGGCTCTTTATTTCTCTTTAGTGTTAAACATTTTGAAAGGAAACAGGTATTACATAGTAACTAAATCTAATTTTCTCCTCTTATCTCATTATGCCACTTGCAATCTGGCTTCTGGTCTACTATGAGCAAACTTCCCTCTCAAAAGTCATTATCCTTACAGACCAACTACAATGGTCATTTTTTAGTTTTCTCTTCCCTAATCTCTCAGCAGTGCACCAAGTTGTTGGCCACCCCTTCTTTCTCATAACTCAACCCTATTTTTGTGTGTCTTCTCCTTATGTTTTATTTAACCCTTAGTTATTCTCTATCTATACTTCATTTACTGACATTTTCACCTTTTAAACAGATGGTCTAAAATTTTCCTTTGCAGAACATTTTGTAACTTTTCAGAGGATGGAGCTAGACAGAGCTTACATGTGCCACTGAGTAATTTTCTCACCACGCATTGTGGCCAATAATACCTGTTGGCGGATTGTTGTCACAATTAAATGAGATAACATGTAAAGTGTTCAGCACAATGTACGCACTAAATCAGAGCTCACAACATTACGGTCCTTTTCCGCTTTCCCTTATAGATAGAGTCAGATCTTAAATAAATCCAATAAGTACAAAAATGACCAGCCCATATTTCATACACCCTATCTCTATCTAGTAATTTTTACTTTCTGCTAGACATCTCTATCTGGGTACTGTAACACTGACTCAAGTTCAATGTTCCAATGTTATCCTCCCTAAATCTTTGTCTTTACCTGAGGTTGTGTTTTTAGTAATCACGGCAGCCTTCTTCTGGTCTGTGATACGCCTTGGTTTTATTGCATAATTTGGCCCTGATTCTATACCTCCAATATATCTTGTATCTGTTTACTATTTTATTTCCTACAATCACCATTCTAGTTAAAAAGTTTACAGCCCTTTTTCAAGGAAACTGCAAATAGACTCTCACCTACTTTAATATCAAGCCTTGTCACCAGATTAATCTTTCTAAAGCATAGTTTAAAACTCTCACTCCCTTATGTAGAAATCCTCAATTGCTCCCTGTCCTCTTCTAAATAAAGTTCAGAAGTTCTTTTAGTTTGGCATTCAAGGCTTTTGATAAGTGTGGTCCAACATTGTTTTGAGTTAGTACTCTACAATGTTTCATTCAGTGGTTAACAGCCTTATTTTTGCTTGTGTGTTTTGTATTTAAGCGGTGGTCCCACTCTTTCTGGGTTAAATCTTTCTGAGTTAAATACCCCAACTACTGCCCATATGAACTAGTTAAACTAGGGAGGAATTCTCATCCAGTCTCAACCAATCTTTCCTTCATGCTCTTGGCAGCTCCCAGGGGTGACAAATCCTTTGAGTCTTGGCATAGCCAGTGTTTCCCTTCATTCTTAGGAAGTATCTCAAACTTTCCATCCCCTACGCTGTCACTCCTACTTTTGCTTTTGCCTTGGAAGGGTTGCTGAAATGATACTGATCCTGTGACACCCCGTTGATAGAATTTCCTCCAATTACTGCAGTCAAATGTGATTGCCATCCCTGCCTTCACCAACCTGTTAATATCCAGCCTAAGGGCACTTGACACTCTGCCTTATATACTATACTCATATATGATTATATTTTACTTTCTACCCTACATCATAATTCCACTGAGGACAAGAAGTTTTACATTTTAAAACTCATTGGACTCTTCCCCTCATACAAAGAGTTTGATGGAGAAGATACTCAATATAATACTTATATGATAATTCATGTGTATTGCTCATAGCTTCAAAATTTCCTGAAACACTAAGAAAAATTGTGAGAATAATACTTCTAAAAATAATCTTATTTCATATTTATTATAGCTGGAAATACACATATACATATATATAATGTGTATATAAATATGCATACATAATATTTATAAGTACATATACAAACACATGAAAATATCTAAAAATATAAAAAACTATATGAAAATTTTAGAAGTAATTATTAATTTGTAATAGGCTTACAATTAGGTTTATCTTTAAGAGAAAAATTTTAACCTAGAAAATAAACCCAGATATAGTACCCTATTTCTCTAAGTTAACCAATGGCCCCATTTTTGTCCAAAGAGCCAATTGGATTGCATTTAAGGGCAGTTGATAGCACTTCTGTTTTGGTGAGTCAGCAGTGCTGCATTCTATATTCAGTCCTAATTATCAAGGGTGTTGATCATTCATAAAAACTCTCAGTTTATGGGATTTTGACTCTGTGGTCACTGAGGCTTCTTCTGAGAAAAAAACTTAAAGGCTTATTAACTACTATTTGAAAAATCACATTCCACAGTACATTTGATTACATCTCTACCATAAGAATTAATTTTTGCTTTTTCTAAAAAAATAAAATCAATGTTGAGCTGCTTTTAATGTATGACCTATACTCCTTTTGGCATATGTGTAAAAATAACTTGGCTTGCCATGAAAAATACCATTTTAAGAAATCTGAGGTGCTCATCTTGGAATCTTTCATTTTCTCCCAATATATAAATGAAAATTAGTTCAAAGTGGTTGCCTGATTCCCCAGCCTCTCAGAAAAAAAAATAAAATCTTCTTTTGCCAGACCACAGTGTACTGAAATAAATTAGTATAATGATTTATGTTTACTGTTTTAGTCAATTCTGATAGAGATTATAGAGACAAAATGACAAACTGCCTTAGTGGTAAAGTTAAATCATGTCAGCCAATCTTTAGTTTTTCCTTACCCTAATTGCTCCTTCTGTTCATTTATCTTCCTGGGAAATCTTTGGAAGAAATACTAGTTCAATCAGTGCATGTGCAAACCACTGGAGATAAAAAAAAAGTTTAGTCTAATTTGTCTCACTAAATTGTAATGCCTCTAGTAAACAAATCTTGGTTTGAAAGAAGACTAAAGAAATCTGAATAATTATGGTGCAAAGTGCTCTTGTTTTGCATTTATATACAGGTTGCTCATCTCCCTACTCCTACCTCCATACTTCTTTTTTTCTTACTGCCTTAGAGAATGCATCCTATTTCCAAATTAGAACCAAGAATTGCATGCAATATTTTTACTCACACAGCTAAGGACCTGTTCAATAAACAAGTAAAAAGTATAGACTTTTTAAAGGAAACATCTAGCACTATTCTACACTAAAAAAGTGTATGTTGAAAAGTGACTTCATGGGGAAAATAAAGAGGTTCCAGTTTCAAATGGAGATAAAATCACTGGCCACATGAAGATGACTTTGAAGTATGCGAACTTTTAGGTGATGAGAACAAGGTTATGAATGTGTATTCTTTGTTTCAAGAGTAAAACTTTATAATGGGCTTATAATATGCTAAAAACTGGGCTAGGTTTTCACTATAATACTTCTCATTCCAGGGGACCTAGACAATCTTCTGATTCTCTAAACCAGCTTCTCTAAGCTGGCTTATGTTACGTCTCTGTTTTTATTGACAAGTTGTGCGATATCATCACCATGTTAGAAAACAGACCAAATCACTGTGATTATGATTAAAGTTTTTATTATTGTTTTTTCTTCACACAGAGCAAGCCTGACTTCTCTGATTTCTCTATGGTCCCATCAGAGAAGATTCTGAATCTGAGTTGTTAAGTGATGCCCAAGACAAGCTAGATGGGCTTGTTAACAACAGTGCAGTAGAAATTAGCAGACTGTAGCAATCTCTGTCACTCTGGCTTGTGTGAGCAGGAAAAGGTCTCTAAAGCCTTTGGTGGTCTGCAAAAGTGACAACACTCACTGTTGCCCACTGCAGAAGTCTCTGATGTGACTCTCTGGGAGCTTCAGGTGAAGGCCCCTTGTCAGGCCATGATCGGTAACATCCCTCAAACCCATAATGTGGATTTTCACGCTTACCGTGAAGTGTTAGAACTAAGAAATCTTAGAAACCATCCCTAAAGGAGAGAGTTGGATATAATGGAGACACAGTGGTTTAGGAAAGGTAAGGGACTTTCTGAAGGTCGTATGGGAAATAAAGTAGAGGGTTGGGAAGGGGACTTGGATCCTACAAAATCAGGAGGACTAACTCTAGACTCTCTAGACCAATCCTTCTAGTGGAGTAAAAAGAAAGCAAACCAGAGAAGTACATTTAAGAAAGAGAAAGCTTGCAATATTAAAGCAAACTTCACTCTTCCTTGTTTAGGACAGTCACATCTATGCCAACATACTTGGACTCAGGCAACTAGTATGCTTGCTTTGAGCCTTCTCTTTTAGAGGAGTGATAGAGCAACTTATTAGCCTTTGTGTACAAATCACTGAGCTGGGAGCTTTGGAGAAAACAGAGAAGGCCATGACATGACCTCAGGAAGCTCACATACTAATAGATGAAATGGATGTGCAAACGACCACGTCTGAAGACAAAGAAGTCAAGAGGACCATCACAGGTTATTAGTAGCTAAATATTGAGAGAGAACAGATTACTTGGATATAAGATCTCTCTTCATTAGTGGGTCTAAACTGTGCAAGAAAAAAAACTCATGGCTTATATATGGGTGAATAACACATCCAGGTTGAGGTGGGGGAATTCAAGTGACAGTCAAGTAGTACACATCCTTGTTTCTCTCTATTTTTCTAGATAAAAAGAGAAAAACATGTACAATTTGTACACACAAGAAACAAACAGACCCAATGTTTTCTTATATTTTATAATTTAAGTAATAATTTAATGTACATGTAATAGTTGCCATATTTTGCTTTTCTGTGGGACTTTGTTGCAGGGAGTTGCATGTACCTGCCAATGAAATGTTTATGGAGGAGCTCAAATTGATCAAGTGCTACCACTTGCCAGATATTGTCACAGGCTCTTTGACATATTTTATCTCATGTACTTCTCACAACAGTCCTATATAATTGCTACCATCTCCATTTTTCAGATAAGAAAATTGGATTTTTAGAGAGGTTAAGTAATGTACCCAAGATCACATACCTAATAAATGGCAGAGCCAGGATTTTAACCAGATCTGAAGATTCCAGTATCCACGCTCCCCTCCTTCATTTTATTGCTAAAAACTGATGAGGCCTTGAAGAACAGTGAAGGAAACAAATAATTTCAACCAAAGACAAGGTGAGAACTTTCATAAAAGAGGGAACAGCAGGGAGTATGATTTGGCAGTCAGTGGCCAGAAGAAAGAAGGGATGAGGGGACAATGTGATGCTCAGAGGCACAGATACTGTGCATGACCAATGATGCTCCTGTCTTCTGTCTTTCTCTGCCAAGCCCCCAGCGCCAGAGGAGCATTTGCCACCTGAGAGTAATGGTGAGTAAGGGTGGAATCAAACCCTTTCCTTCTGCAAGCTCAAGCAGGAGGGAAGAGTGAGAGGGCATAAATGAGAACCCACACTTTGGTGCAAGCTGAGGACTTCGGCAGTGAGATAGTGAGCATGCCATGCAATCAGTCTGGGTTTGAGGGAGAAAGGGATGGAGGAGCCAGGGATCTTCACACATACAATGTGTGCCTGATGCTCCCATTCAATGGCAATTTTTGCTTGCTGCTACTTCAGAAATGAAGTGTTTCTATTAAAGGAAAACAACTTCAATATTTAATAGGGAATGTTATCTTTTATTAAAAGCCCTATCAACAACAACAACATGAACAACACAACCAAAAAAACTTGAACAAGAAAAGGATCTTCGAGCAAAGTATTTGGTATCAGATAAAGGTCACAACATGTTTTGTGAACTCTAGATAGGGGCTTTTTTTGTAATTAAGAAATTAAAGAGGAAAGATAAGAGACTCTTCACTTCTGTAAGAGTGAGGACATAACTCATGCCAGACCTCTGAGTTCTTATCCCTTTCCCTTGAGACCCATTTATCATGGTCATCTATCTGCTTATCAGGCCTGGGGGAGGCAAAACATCAAAAAGCACATGTAATCTTGAGTCCTTGAAGTAACCATGATATAGGCCATGACCCTTCAAAAGGCATCATCATCAAACAGAAGCTACATCAACTCTCTCACATAGCAGGAGTAATGCTAAAGAGTAAAGACTTGATGTTTTAGGGAAAACAGGAAAACAAAAAGAGAGGGGGAAGCATTTTTCTGAAGGAAAATAGCTTAAGGGAAAAATATGTTTTCAAACATATGTTTAAAGAATTATTTATTTGTGTCATTTTTTTCTAGGATCTCATAGCCTATTTGCCTAGCCACAGTGCTAGACTTTAGACACCAGGATGGGAAGGGACTGGGGCACTGGTCTATAGGAAAAGTGTAGACTTAGTATTTGGTGTGGTGCCATTGGATACATCACAATAAAATTTTAAAGCCACCAACCATTCCAAGGGTCCATGCATTTTCCAGAAACTGATAGGCTAAGTAGATGTGCTGCTTAGACTTGGCTGCAGGGAGCACCTGTCTAAGGCTATCTGTGTATAATCCAGATGGACATTAAGTGGAGAGTAATTCAGCAGCCAAATTTGAGCTGTTGTTACTAACAGGATATTCCACAGCATCAGTCAGGAAGGGCAATGGTGTCCACAGAGCTATCCTTAGCTTTGGCTGGAAGCTGAGATTATAAAATATCTTTTGACACTGGTCTGTGGAGGAACCCTCATCCTGCAATGAGAGATAGTGGACACAGCCTTGTAGTGAACACTGAACAAAGCTTAGCCTTCTGTGGATTCCCCTGGAGGAGCTAAGTCTATGTCTTAAGTGAGTGTGCAAGCAAGATGAAGAGTATAAAACAAAAGGCAGAGAGAACAAACCTTGGAAACAAAGGAGGATATGGATTGAATCAGACTAACCCAGAACTATGTACTAGTCACACTAAGTAAAGGTCCATTTGCAGCCTCTTAGTCATTAATTCCAAATGATAGCTTTGCTGGGTAGAGCAATCTTGGCTGTAGGTCCTGCTTTGTATGACTTTGATTATTTCTTGCCAATCCCTTCCAACCTGCAAAGATTTTTTTGAGAAGTCAGATGATAGTCTTATGAGAACTTATGAGAGGTAACTAACTTCTTTTCTCTTGCTGTTTTTAAGATTCTCTCTTTATCTTTAACCTTTGACATTTTAATTATGATGTGTCTTTTGGTGGGCCCCTTTGCATCCATCTTGTTTGGGACTCTCTGTGCTTCCTGGACTTGCAAGTCTATTTCCTCCAGCAAATTAAGAAAATTTTATTTCACTATTTTTTTCAAATAGGTCCCCAATTTCTTGTTCTTTCTCTTCTTCTTCTGGAATCCCTATGATGTAAATTTTGGACCCCTTGAAGTTGTCCCAAAGGCTGCTTATACTTTCTTCAATATTTTGGATTCTTTTTTCTTCTTGTTGTTCTGATTGGTTGTTTTTTGCTTCCAAATCATTGATTTGATTCTTGACTTCATTCACTCACTGTTGTTTCCCTATAAATTATCTTTCTTTCAATTGGTGTATTCTTCATTTCTGACTTGGTCTTTTCTATGCTGTTGAGGTCCTCACTAAGTTCCTTGAGTATCTTTATAACCAGTGTACTGAACCCTGCATCTGCTAGATTGTTTATTTCCACTTTATTTAGCTCTTTCTCTGGAATTTTGATCTATTCTTTCATTTGGGCCATGCTTCTTTGCCTCCTTATTTTGGCAGCCTCCCTGTGTTTGTTTCTATGTATTAGGTAGAGCTGCTTTGACTTTGTGTCTTGGTAGTTTGACCTAATGCAGTAGGTGTCCTACAGGTCCAGTGGCACAGCCTTCCCTCTTCCCCAAGCTGGGTACTGGAGGTGTGCCTTTCATGTGGGCTGAGTACACCCTCCTCCTGTGTTTGAGCTCTGCTTATTGTTGGCAGGTCAATGGGAAGGATTTAGCCAGGCCAGTCAGCTGATAGGACTGGCTGTGATCACTGAACACCAACCTTTGCCCTCCATGGAGGATCAACTGTGCAGGGGCAGGGTAGTGGTGCTCTGACATGGTCTGTAGCTGTCCAATGGGTGCACAGGCTCTGGCATTTCCCAGGTGGTACAAGGCAAGGTCAGCCCCGACCTGTGTTTTGCCTGAAGGCACTCTGCCTGAGCTATAAAGCAATCTGAGATGGCAGCTATTTGTGCTGGGCTTGGAGATTCCAAAGCAAAGCAAAGCAAAGCAAAGAAAAGCAAAGCCAAGCCAAGCCATGAATCTAGGCTGTCTGCTGTTAGTGCTGGGTCTGGGGCTCACTGAGGTCAGCTGTTGCTTGTTTGAGAGGATTTAGGAAATTGTGAAGCATGAGCCAAGACCAGCCATTCATATGGAAAAGCAGTTTGGGTGGGGCTGTGTTAGCCAAGTTGATGGAGTCTCAGATATAGAACCAGCTTGCCAGCCTTATGGCTCTTTGGGGGAAGGTTCAGAAGAGAGACAATGGCCTCTGCTCACCTTGATACCAGATACTTCAGTTTCTCCCAGTAGGCCACTAGTTTCTTTCAACCTGCCACCTCAAGGCTGGAGCTCAGAGGGAGTGAGTCTGAGTAGGTGAGTCCATGTGTGGGTTCTTTAAGAGGAACTTCTTGGGGCTCCTAAAGTTTCTTCCACCAACTCAAACAGCACTGGTTTTTAGAGCCAGAAGCTGTGGGGACTTATCTTCCTGGCACTGGAACCCTTGGCTGGGGAGCCTGGTGTGGGGCTGGGACTCTTCACTCCCAAGATATCCCTCCCAAATTTTTATCCACTGCACGTGGGTGTAGGACCAGCCTACTCCATGTCTGTGCCCCTTCTACCAGTCTGGATGGATGTGGTTTCTTTAATTCTGTAGTTGTCAGACATCTATTCAACTTGATTTCTGATGGTTCTGAGTGAACCATCAGGCTGTTCTGTATTTTAGTTGAAATTTTAATGTGATTTTGTGAAATGTGAGCCAGGTCTGTCTATATCGCTATCTTGTCTGGAAGTCAACCTATTTTCTTAGTTTTCACAGTTTTGAATTTAAAGACACTTCTAAGTTTTTCCACATCACTGTGTGAGATAGGGCAGATACTGCCTGGTTATGGGCAGTAAGTTTGCTTCTGAATGTGGACAAAGCCAGTTAAGAGCCTCCTTATTGAACTGACCTAATGAGGTTTGTTTCATCTGAATATGAATAATTACAGCTAATGTTGCAAACTCAGATGTTTACAGGGGCAAGTAGCTTGCACAAGATCAAGCTGTGAGATAATAAAAAGTAGCAAAGACTCACTCCTTCTCTTGGGAGACTATGAGGAACTATGGAGACCAAGCCAGTGTAGTTGTGGCTCAGCTCTGGGGCATAGTTATCATGATGGAACGCATGTCCATTGTTGCCAGATATTCCGGATTTCCAAGACAATCCAGAGATCTGATTTTTTCACAAACATAGCTGTTAAATTAAGACTATCCATAAAAAGCACTCTTAACATACATGAATCTTTATTTGATACATGATTGAGCTACAAATCTTAGTTTTAGGTAACATGGACTAAATGCTTTAAAACTTTTCTAAAATTTATCTTTAAAATTTATAAAACTGTAAAACTATTTTAATTTAAAATAATAATATATAAGAGTTGGTAGACAGTTGGAAGCTCATTCCTCTTTGGAGGAATAGTTGATTGTATTATCCACATGAGAGAGGATGGCGCCAGAAAGATGCCCCTGACAAGCGTGGTGGTTGTGGGAGGTGTGAGCTTGATCCACATTGCAGTGGACGGACAAAACGTGTGATGCTATTAATCCTGAAGTGTGGCTGGTATTTATTTTAGAAAGGAAATTTGACTGCATATGTCTAGAGAAATGAAGTAGTAAAGAAGGGATAAAAAGGAAAATGAAGGTGTATATAGCCCACACCGCTGTTCTGCTGCTCCTTTCCTGTGATGGGAAGAGCTGGGTATCAGGGGTATCAGAAGTCAGAGCAGCAGCAGGCTGGCACAGGTGGCTCCTGACCTGCTGAAAAGGAAAGCATGAGGTGCTTATTTTGGCAAGAGAGATGCCACTACTAAGCTCAAGGGTTACGTTTCTAGTTTGTCCCGGGACACACACCAAGCTTCAAGAGACTGAGGTATACTGCACCCAGGTCAGCCGTACCCAGCTCATCCACACCAGGACACATGTACTCTTCCAAGCCCAGTAGCTAACAGGACATGTTGGAGGAGAGCCTAAGGGATAATATGAGGTTTGCACTTAGTTCTTGCAGAAATGCAATGCTTACAAAAAGGGCTGATTTCACAGTTGGCGAACTGGTAATCCCTTCGCTTTAGTTCCAGCCAGAAGAGTCAATGTGTGTTTAATGTGTTCCAAAGGACTGCTCCTTATGAAGGGAAATATAGCATTGCTATACGGAAGGCCTCTATAGTTAAGGACACTCACAGGTGTCCATTGTGAGGGCCATGCTGAAGAGAGCGACACTCTTTAAAATTACTGTGCACTACTGTGAAATAACTGATGCATTTAAATAAGAGCTTATTTACAATAAAAGCTCAGCATCATCAATTTTAGCTGCTTTATAAGAAAAACTAAGCTGGAATATAGACATCCTTCTTAATTTATTCTCTATATAATTTAGGTATAATCATCTCAAACTCCAATCTTGGTTTTAAGTTTTCACACACTTCTTTCTGCCCTATCAATGAATGATAAACAGACAAAATCTAAGAGTCATCAAGGTTCATATCTTGTTGTATCCCCAGTAGCTACTTCCTTAAAATCTGTTTCTTCTGAATAGTTTCAAATTAGGAGAAAAAGAAAGATTATTTATTTTGGGCCCATTTAACAAGAAAATCATTGAGAATGTTTTTATTTCTTGTCAACCTAAAATTAAGAGAGAGTTTTTTTCTGTCTGTGTTACTTCTTAAGAGAACTATTCTCTATAAAAATAAAATTTTCAGACCTCTGAAGGTCATATATTCCCAAATTAACACAGAACAATTTCATTGAACTCTGAAATGCAATGATCATTATTCATAGTGTGGAAATTAATTAATTCTAACAAAATTTTAAAGGGAAATAACCTATTTGTAGAAAAAAGCAAACCATTGAAAATTTGCTTATAATTACCCACATTATATTTTCTACAAAAATTGAAAATCTATCCTGAGTTTGTAGTGTCTTGTGTGTAGTTATATGTCTAACAGCTGGAAAGAAGATCTGTTGCATGAGAGAGAAGTCTAAAATGAAGAGTCTTAGGCAAAATAGTTAAAAGCTTAGAAATTAGAAATCAGACTACCTGATTCTAATTCCATCTCCACCACTTATTATGCTCTCTGTAAAATGGGAAAAATTACAGCATTCATTTTATAAGGTTTTTTTTAAAGGGATTAAGTAAGATAATAGCTGCAAAATACTTAGAATAGTGCCTGGCATATGGTAAGATTTTTTCTTTCTTTTTCAAATTTACTATTTTAACAAGTATATAGTGATAGTTCTTCATGGTTCTAATTTACATTTTTTCTGATGATTAATCATGTTTACTAATGAATGTTTCATAACCTTATTTGCTACCCATATATCTTCTTTGGTAAACTGGCTGTTTAAATATATTTGTCCAATGTTTATTCAAATAGGGGTATTCAATCTTCTCTCCTCAGCATGGCCTGTAGAAAGAATGGTCACTCTTCACTGGCAGGGTAGCCTCAAGAGAGATGACAAACACAAAACGTTGACCAAGAGTGGCTCAGAATTGCCTGGTAGCCAGCCACTAACAGCAACAATGTACAAGAATAGGGAGATGCAGGTAAATGAAGTCTTTGTGTTCTTAGAATTTGCACTTGACTTGTCATCCAAGGAGGTTTTAGTAGAAGTTGCTTATGGTGCTAGTGTCTGGGCACAAAGATAAGACCTCAATTCAGGGCCTAACATGAGAGAAATGGTCTCCAGCATTATAGCCAAGGAGACGCCCGCTTTGACCTTCAGCAGTGTCAGATCCTGGACACTCTGATAGTCTTGGTGAGGCTACAGACCCCAGTTGCTCAATTAAACACTAATCTAGGTGTTAACTTGGAAGGTATTTTGTAGATGTGACAAGAATCTATGGTCAGTTGACTGTAAAGTAGTATATCCCAGTTAATCTCCATGGACCTGATTAAATCAGGTCCAAAAACAGATCTCAAAAGCAGAGCTGAGGCTTTCCTTAAGTAGAAGAAATTCCCCACGTTGAATGAATGACCCTCCTGATGGCCTGGATGGCCTGCCCTCTGGGTTTTGGACTTGCCTAGTTAGTCCTGACAACTGTGCGAACCAGCTCATTGCAATAAATCTCTTACTATGTGTCTCTTGCTGGTCTGCTTCTCTGGTTGAACTTGGCCTTCTAGGGTCACCCATTGACTTATTCTCTTGGATCATGTAGTCTTGGCTTCATTTTTGATAAATGTCTTAGTCCTCAAAACTTGAAAAACAAATATTTCAAGTTGTTTTCTCTAAGCAAGATATAGCTATATTTTAAAAAATACACTTTAATAAATTCTTTTAATAGTCAGTAACCTGTTTGTATTTTTACAACTAGTCTTATATCTGTAGCTATTCACACCATCAAACTCTGTGTTTTCTGTTTACCTTTTTTGTTCTCGGCCATCCTCTCTTTTTCCTGCATTTTATTGGACTGTTAAAAATTTTCAAAATTTCTCTGTTTTCCTTTGCTGGTATAAAAACTACACAATGAACTCCCATTTTTTAGTGCTAACTACTATTTTATATGTGTATTTATTTATACTTTTAATAACAAGCATAAAGTTATTCAGTATTTCTAGCCTCTTCCCAAACATGCCATGGAACTTAGCAGGTTTTAAATACCATTCAACAGCCCCAAACAAAATGTTGTCTTTTTTTTCCCCAGGGACCTAATTTCATTAAAATTTGTTTTGACTGGTTTTTATAGTAACTTGCTAATTCTCTTCCCTACCATTTCTATATGTCAAGGTCAAGAGACTATGCAACCTGATAGGCCATCTTGATCTTGAATTTAACTTTTTATTACAGATTTTTCAACCTTTGGAATGACCTCAACTAATTAAGAATCTCCAGATATGTCTTAAACATTTTAAAACAGACAATTCTACAGTTTTACCACACATGACCAAAGGATGAGTAAACTGGGATTGTAAGTTTCATTCATTATCTGTTCCAAGGGGCATCCTGTCCCTCTACATGAATTTCTAGAATCTAGTATCATAGAATAAGAAAAGAATGACAAGGCAGTCACAAATGCCTTCAAAATATCTAGAAGCAAAAGGTTAACTTTTAGGGTGTTGCATAAAAATTTAATGTAACTTATGTAGGAAGTTACAGGTTATGCAGTATAAGACAGCATTTAACATGCAAAAAAGAAATTCCTTTTCCTTAAACTTTTCAGAGATATAAAATTGCTCCTTAATTAAGAGTCAAATTTTTAAACCACTACTAATTAAGCCAATGTTGCTATTGAGAAAGATTACAGATCTCGATCCATCGATTCACACAAAGTAATAGCCATTATTACACTGAATTCAAACCTTCTGGGAAAGCAGAACAGAAACCCTGAACTTAAGTAAGATTCAGAGTTGTTCTAAAAATGGTGTAAGTCAATATTTAATCAATCAGAACAAATCTGTTTTTGTATAAAAATTTAAACACACAAAATGAACACCTTGAGACACTTTGGGAATATATAAAAGCAAAGAATTTCCAAATAAACATGGCCTTAGCGTATGAGTAAAGCCCTCCGCTGTCGTGGGCTGCAGAGCCGCAGCCCAGCACAGACAAAGCATGATGGGGCCATAGATCACCGTAATAACATTTGCAATAAACAATAACAGAACAAAGCAGACATCTATAAGAATCCCACGAGGAATTTACGTTATCCATAATTTTTCTTTACATTTGAGAAACTATGGCAGGAAAGGCCATTACATTCAATGGCACCAATTAATTTCTGCAACTTTTAATGACATCTTTCTGAGTAAAAACCTCACATAATGCCCTGAGCACATGATTGATAGTAGCTTATGTTTGATTTGTACTGGATTCCTGATTTTTTTTTTTTTAGTATTTTTAAAGAGTCCCTCTGCAGCCAATCAAGCAATCAACATGAAATACTCAGATTCTCTCTTGAAAAGTACAAGAAAAAACAAAAGACAATGTGGCTTCTTTCCTGGGCAAAAAGACTGCTGCTGACATTATGTAAGTAGTTTTCTGGATGATGGATTACAGAGATTTTTATTCCAAGACAAAATGATAGTCAAAGAAACCACTTAATTCTTGTTCCATTCAGGATATCAGAGTATAACACTGCTATTAAGTATGGGTTTGTAATACACAATTTCCTATTATTGACTTTCCTAAACTTTAACAGAAAGTATTTCTTCATATCCTAGAAAACATCCTGAGTTTGTAATAGCAATGAAAGGATTTAGACTGAGCACTTAGGACCACACGAGAGTTCACAGATGTTTTTAGTAGGCACAATCATGGGGAATGAATCCTTGACTAGCATGGGGTTTGGATGGAGTTTCTTTTTCCTTTAACCATAAAAACTTCAGTCAAAATTTGGTTGAGCTGTTTAAAAAATATGGCTGTAATTTAAGATAGTACAAGATATCTAGTGGTGTGCTGATAAGTACAAGGTTCCTATCCTCAAGGTATGTCCTATTTAGAAGGTGCTCTGAATGGGAAACAGGGAAGCTTGGAAAGAGGCTACATAGCATGTGTGCAAGAGACATCCTGCAAAGCCCGAAGGAAACCAAATACTCCCCAGAACCATGTATCAGTGATGGCCATAAAGAGAGTATGGGATGTGTAATAGTGACAAATCATGCATTCATTCCATAAATATTCATTGTCTATTTTAGTCTAAATACTGAGACAAATTTAGAATGGCTAAATGGCTTGCCCAAGAGCAGAGAGTAGATACATAGTAGGGTTGTGGTTTTCCAACTCACTCCAAAATCCTAGTTTAGAAACAATATGTTTCAGTCCATCAGAATATAACACAAACAAAAGGATATCAAATTTTAACTTTTTTTGTGAATTAAAATGATAACTAGTGAACAATTATGATTCATCGGTGATTGAGATGTTTCTGAACTATTTCCACCATAGATTTCAGTCATATCAGAAGATCAGAATTCTTTTTGTTTATCTTCACCCAAAGACATCCTTACTGATTTTAGAGAGGGGAAGGAAGGGATAAAAGAGGGAGAGAAACATCGATGTGTGAGAAATACATCAACTGGTTGCCTCTCACATGCATCCCAACCCAAACCTGTAACCCAGGCATGTGTCCTGACTGGGAATTAAGCCCATGACCTTTCATTTTGCAGGATGATGCCCAACCAACTGAGCCACACTGACAAGGGCCAGAATTATTCTTTCAAGGGACTCTGTTTAACTGTTAGTGGTCTTGTATTCACAGTCAAAGAGAAATCAATGCCTAGATACTTGGGGAATAAAATTCACCCTTGACTTTAAGTTTCTATAACTTTTCTATACTTATCCAGGGTGAGTGCTGTATGTTCATTAACCAAGAATTCCAGATAACCCAGCAACCAATAACCAATAACCTCTGCTTATAAAGAGGGTTTTGGATGACAGAAAGCTAGATTACAGATGATAAAATTCAGATTTTTCCATGACTGTCAATATGATCATGGAACAGTCCTGTGGTTTTATACCAGAGCCAGTCATGAGTAATGTGATGTGTGTTTTATGTAATCTTTCTTTCAATCCACAGAAAGCCACATAAATAGAAAACTCCTTTTTAAATTAATGGGCTTAACTAGTTTGTTTACTTTCTACATTGCTTTTACTCACAAGATCACTCCCTAACTCTTCTAAAATTTTATCGCTGTAGATAACTATTGAGAATTGTTGCATATTAGAAAGGATCCCAGACCTGGAAGGGACCACAGAGGTAATAAACTCTGATACCTTCATTTGACAAATCCAGAAAATGAAGCTTTGAAAGTACTTGACCAGGACCAGTGAGGAAGTTTGTGGTAGGACAGAACCCCAGGGACCAGACTCCTGGTAAAGCGCCGGATGGCCCCCACTTACTCTGTAACATCAGAATCAGTGTAAACAAGAAGGAGTGTGTTGTATTGTGTTCCTTAAAACACTCTGTGAGCCCTGTTAGGGAATGAGGTATCATTTTGCATCCCCTCTTAAGGAGACACAAACTTAGTATCTTGCACAGATTCTTTAACTTAATCTTGCCCAGAAAGATAAAACTTAAAATTATTCCCCCAATTATATATATAAGCATTTTGAATAGTGGATGTTGGTCATTGTCATTCCCCTTTGCTGAAACCTGAGTCTTATTATTTGCTGTTTGCTTTTTCTTTCTCCCTGTAAAACAAAATATACGCACTATATTTGAAAAATTTATTTTCTTTTTTTTAAATGTGGTTTCATCTTTTTTCACTTTTCTTTTTTTTAAGATTTTTAAAAATTTATTTATAGAGAGGGAAGGGAGGGAGATAGAGAGAGAGAGAGAAACATCAATGTGCGGTTGCTGGGGGTCACAGCCTGCAACCCAGGCATGTGCTTTGACTGGGAATCGAACCTGCGACACTTTGGTTCGCAGCCTGCACTCAATCCACTGAGCTACACCAGCCATGGCCTGAAAAATTTATTTTCTTATTTGACTAACAAAAGCAGAAGGAATGGGAAAGGAGAGTTGAGAAACCAAATAGAAAAGAAGTAAAATGGGGAAAGAGGAGGATAGAAGATAGCAATGGGTTTAACCTAAGAGTACAGGGGAACCACTTCCCATCTATTAAGATGATATATATACAGCAAATAACAAGTGTTGGTGGAGATGTGGAGAAATTGGAATCCTTATGCATTCTTGGCGGGAATATAAAATAGTGTAGAATCCACTTCTGGATGTATACCCCAAAGAAGTGAAAGCAGGGGCTCGAATGATGTTTGTACACCTATCTTCATAATAGCATTATTCACAATAGTCAAAACTTGGAGGCAACTCAAGTGCCCATTGATGGATGAATGGGTAACACAAATGTTATATATGACAGAATCAGTTTTTAAAAAGGAGATTCTGACACATGCTGCAATGTGGGTGAACCTTGAAAACATCATGCTGAATGAAATAAACCAGTCACAAAAAGACAAATCCTACGTGATTCCATGTATATGAGGTACTTAAAGTCACAATGAATGTAGCCACACTCATTGAGACAGAACACAAGACCGTGATTGCCAGAGGCAGGGGGAGGGGGGAACAGGGAGCTGTTCAATGGGGACAGAATTTCAGTTTGGGGAAGTGAAAATGTTCTAAAAATGATGACAGTGATGATTACACAACAGTGAGAATGTGTTAATGCCACAGAGCTGTACACTTAAAAATGGTCACAATGATAAATGTTAATTATGTGTATTTTACAACAATTTAAAAAACTTGTGAAATTTGAAAATGCAAATTACCCTCATACTTCAATATTCCCTTAAAAATCTCTCTGAAGTAATATTCATTATTTTCAGCAAAGGTAATTCTTTTTGCTTCTAAAACAAGCAACTGTTCCTCAAAGACAAACTGTCTGGGGTGATTCCACTGTCTTTGCCCCAGGCATTGTTAGATACAGGAAAACTGGTGCACTCTCTCTAGCTTAGAAAAGGTATCAGGGATTTCAGAAGTATACATTCTATAGAGCCAAAATATTATTTTCCTTGTGCCATGCAATATTTGCTTTATTTCTATTGGAAAATAAATAGGCAAGTCTCTGTTTGCAATACTCATTCTGATCGATCCAAAGGCAACAGAAATAAAATGCTTTTTCTTTCTACTCCTTTACAGTTAGTTTTTCTTTAATTATAGGAAACTCTCATTATAAATATGCTCTCTGTCATCAGGCAGTGTCAGCTATTGAACACTTAGCCAGGCTGCCCCGTTTATTTTAGTCTACCACTCCTACCTTGTAAGAGGATTCCAACATCTCCCAGATCCTTTCAGGAGCTGGGTAATGGCCAAAGTGCAAAGGATCATTGTTTATTAAATGATAGAAGAGCTTCTCATGGGCATAGATAAGGTGAAGCAACTAATGTAAGATATTGAAAGTGGTGCTCTTTTTTATTGGCCGAATATACAATATATGGAAATGAATGCTTAATCACCACTGCAAGAATATCATCTGATTACTCTTAGAGATTTTAGGAAGCTACTACTGTGTGCTAGACCATTTACTATGCCACTGTGACACCAAGGGCTGATAGACACGATTCTTTCCCAGAGGACCTTACTGTTTATTAAAGGCAATGTATGGACAGCTCCTGGTTAACTCGCTATATAGAGTTTAGTGATTTAAATGGTTCAGAAGCAGTTCTGTCCCATACTGCCAAAAAATTCATCCTTTTAAAAATGTATTTCCATCTCTTATGGTTTAAAAACAACCTCACAGCTTACTGTTTATATTAGTATGACTTTCCTACCCCATTGTTGCAATAGCAGAAATTTACTATTTCAAGACTGTTGCCCAAGTAAATAGCTGAATAGTTTATTATAGGAAGTTCCTGAAAGATCCATCAACTCTTTAATTAAAAGCATCAAGAGGCAGTTCACGTTTCCAGATTCTTTGAGCTTTTGCCTCAAATGCTTGCTATTTCTTCCTATTTAAACCATTATATAATGATCCTTTATCCAGCCCTACTCAAGTTCTGGCTTTGAAAGACCATCCCTGAACCCAGACTTCAAAAGTTCAATAAATCAGACCTTGCCCTTTCCTCAAGTCTGTGGTATTTACAATAGCCAAAAGTTGAAACAACAAAAACTCAAATGTTCATCAATAAAATAATGGATGAACTGAGGTGCATCCGTACAATGAAAGACTACGCACCCATAAAAAATCTCAACGGACTGACATAGGCAACAATGTGGACAAACCAATGTGTAAAAAGCCAAACACAAAAGGTCACTTTTGTAAGGCTCAATTTATGTGAAACATCCACAATATGTTGATCCACAGATGCAGAAAGCAGATTAGTGGCTGCCAGGTAGGGGAATGGGGACTGACTGTTTAATAGTCACAGGATTTCCTTCGGAGGTGAGAAAAATGCTTTGGAACTAGACAGAGATAATGGTTGCACAACATTGTGAATTTACTAAATACTACTGGATTGTATACTGTAAAATGGTTGACTTTATGATATGTGAATTTCACCTCAATTAAAAAATTCAAGTCTGTAGAAGTTTATGGTCTCCTTGTTTCTTTTATCCTCTCCCAAGGACATGCATATTGATTTTAGAAAGAGGGAAAGAGAGGGAGAGAAACATCAATCAATCAGTTACCTCTCACACATGCCCGGACCTTGGACTGAACATGCAACCCAGGCATGCGCCCTACCTGGGAATTGAACCTGTGGTCTTTGTTTGTGGGATGACACCCAGCCAATTGAGCCACACCAACCAGGGCTATGTTCTCTCTCACTTTGATAAGAAATAAGCTATTTAGTATTACTAACTAATATTTGGGGAGCCAGGATTCAACAATTGTTTCTTAAATCAGAGACCATAATCCTGTTTGGGTTTTAAAAATAGACCCTTGATGACTTCCAAAGCTAACAGTTAGTATCTCCTCATTTTCCTCCCTCTGACAGTAAATAGTATCCTTTTTGCGGCGTGTTTACTCTTATATGTCCCACCTTCCTACACTTCACCGATCTTTAAAATGTCATTGATTTCAAGGCAGCCTTATTTTTAAAACTACGCCCTGTTTGGTTCACTCTACATTTCTATGTCACAGTCAGTTTTTCATTATGATGCCTCAATCTTTTTTAAAAAATGTAGTATTTATACATTTTTTTTTGTTTGTAACCTTTTTAAAAGTTATTTTTAAAAAGTTCATATGTTAAAAGCATAGAGACTCTCTCAAGAAGTCTGGAGCAAAGAAATCCATTGTGAGGACGCTCCACTCAGCAGAGCAGGAACCAGGTTGGAGTGGCAGCCACTGGGCCTGGGCCAGCATCTCTGTTTCTAGAGGGCTAGTGTGAGCGGTATGACCAGGTAGGAAATAGTTCCTACTCCTGTCTCATTTGTGTGGATTGTATCTTCTCAGATATACTTGTCCTGATGACTCTTATTCCAATTTTTTACTGACAGCTTCTCAATTTAATCAAAGCATAAATAACATAGCCAGAGACCAGCTATCAGGGTAAGTGTGGTGTGAGGGTGCCCATGCCTCATGCTCTGCCATTTGTCCATTCCTCCCTATGCTGCAAAATACACTCTGATCTAAACGTGTTCTAAGTCATGGATAATTCGTATAAGTACGTGTCTGCTCCATTTAAAGACAACTGTTTCATCCTCAAGTCCAATTCAGTAGATTTATCTTCCACAATTACAGGGCTTTGATCACCCTGGAATAGGCAGTGTCATGTGGTATGTAGCTGTCCTTTCCCAGTGCACTTCCCTTATCAGGATACATGTCTGTTGATTTGTGGGAAGCTGGCTGTTTTTCGTTCCTGACAAACTCCAGTGATTAAAATGTAGTGGCTTGCTCTTGTTCCCCTGATAAAGGTGACAGCTGCAGAGTTTCCAGTGGTGGTGGATATCGTCCATGCAGATTGCTTTTTAATGAAAGCAATATATTATCTTACCTACAGACCCTGAAGCCTTAGTTAATGTATTCTGGCTTGGCACCACATTTATCTATAAATTAGTTGTATTAAACACACTCCTTACTATTTATCCAACCTTTAAAGAGTTTTTCTACTAAAAGGATTTTGCCCCCTTTCTTCATCTTAAGTATTGTTATACCCAATGACAACCCCACCGATATTTTAAGTGTAGTTTTGAGTACAACATTCCTAGGTTGGAGAAATATGATGCAGACTATACTCAATAACTTATAATTCTTCACCACATTTTTGCATTAAAATCAGAATAAAAAGATGGAACTGGTTAGAACATCAGCCTTTTAGTTGAGTCTCCTGGAAATCTGCAGTAATGCTGAAAGCAAAGCCCACTAAATATCATGGTTGAATCAATCTAGAAGAAGAAATCAATTTAAAATTGAGGCTATAAAGGTTTAAAATTTGAAATTATAGGAAACCTCCTATTCATATGTACAAAAATAAAAAGAAATTCCTCACATAGTTGAAACCCAAATAATCCCTGGACATGCAACTTTCTGATATCACCCTGTTTCACATGGGACGTGTGCAGTGGTTCCAGGGTCCACTGTGAGTGGTTCCAACTCTGCCGGGAGTGAATGGCATCTATTGTGCTCCTGGAGGAGGACGCTGTGGCAAGAAGCAAACTTCATGCTGTGGCTCTGGAAATAGCTGCAACACTAAGGCCTTGTAATGACCCATGAACCAAAGTTGGAAGCAAACAACTATTTTGCTGAATGTGTTCTCTCTGACTTCAACCCAATATTAAACTTTTTACAGAACTATAAATCAAACCCATTAAAAACAAAAAGCCCAGTGAGCCAGTCTGAACTAAATCCAAACTTACATATTTTCTAAAACAACTGAACTGTAACAAAACTAAAATATCAAAATAATTCTCCAACCTGAATCGATATTGCATTTGGTTCAAGTATCTGAACCGTATTTTCCATTTCAAGACAGGATATTGTTAAGTGTAAACCACCACTTCAAAGAGGAAATACAGAGGAAGTTGATGCCATAGTTAGTACTGAATATAAATATAAAAAGTATAGAGTAAATGTGTGAGAACTACCCATTTTACAAATACTATACATTTTATAAATAATGTATGTAAACAAATGACCATTCAAAGAGAAGCTAGAAAAGAAATTGTCAAAAGAAGCAAATGCGGTAATTAAATTGGTGAACAATGGGGAAGGTGCGGGGGAACCAATAAAAATTACCTTTAGGAAACGAAAATGGAAAGTTCCCGGGGAATGAATGTATTCCACAGGGTATTAGAGGAAACAGCAATCAAATACATAGTAAGCACTGCTGATATTAATTATATTTTAGATTCCAGGGAATTATACTCATCCTTCTCAGATTTTTTCTTACATACTGATTATTTTTAGTTTATTATAAAATGGTAGAGTAATAAGTAGGAAATAGAAAATAAGTTGGGGGTGACTTTTGGTCTCTATAAATAAAAAACTATAAATTAAAATATGTTCCTTGAGTTTTTAAGTTATCCAAGATAGAGCAAAAACTATATTGGTTAAAAAAAAAACTTTAAGAAAATGACTTTAATATCCAAAATTTCATAAATCATGCTCTTTTGGTATGGAACCATAAATATGTCTCTAAAAATAACTGAGATATATTTGCACATTATAGTTAGCAATGGCCTGGCACATACATACATATGGATGTGCACACACATTTATCTGAAGAAGCCTACTTTTTCATGAATGGCATAGCACTAGGGGAATGATCGTAGGGCAGAGAGTCTGTGGATTCATCATTTTTTCTAACAAGCTCACATTAAATAGTTACTGATAAGAACACTAATTTATTTGATCTATCTCTTAGGGATGTGATGAAAAGTTAGAAATCTGACATGTTTAAAATACTTGTAAATTAATACAATTGTTCTCCATGTCTAGAAATTTCTCTTACAGAAATAATAATAAATGTGAGAAGATTTGCCCACACAAGACTTATCTACAATAAATATGTAACAGAAACCATTAACTAATCATGAAACCTCATTTCTTCATCTTCCAGGCCACAGAGCTGATACATACTTCCCAGCCTTCCTTGTATTTAGAGGTGGCCACCTGACTAAGTTGCATCCAATGGAATGGGAGCAGGAGGGATGTGTGATATGTGCCACTGCCGGCATCACTGGTAATTGTTCATGTTTTCTTTCTTTCCACAGTGACCTTGGAAACCACATGGTAAAGATGGTGGAGCCACAATATGAAAAGGTTTCATATCCCTGAATCACTATTAGAAGGAAAGCTACCTGATAATCAGTAATATTGGCTTAGGCTGTGCATGAGCAATAAGTAAGTTCTACTGTGTAAAATCTGTTGAGATTTCCAGGGTTTATCTGCTATAGTGTTACCGTAATATACAGTAATTTTTATAACCACAGAAAAATTGGAAATAACCTAAATACCTGACACAGTTGAATCATTTGATGGAGATCATTGAAAATTCTAATCTTCTTTCTTAAATTATTATGGACAGTCTTCATTTTCTATAATACATACATATAACATTTATAACTAATACATAAAAATTTATAATTTTGATATTATAAGCTAAATTAAATGTTTATAGTTTGATGGTGTAGGGTGTTGATGATATCCAAAAAAGATGGATACTTTTATGTTCATGAAATATTTTAAGTAGTTGGGAAGAGAAAAAATATCTCTTCTTTTATCACAGTTTAATTTGATTGTATTCAGTGGAAAACTGGTGATTTAAAGTGAAGTGACTTATTGGTTGACTCCTACATGCACATTGTTAAAAGTCTGTGTGTGTATGTGTGTGTGTGTGAGTGAGAGAGAGACAGAGAGGAAGAGAGACAGAGAGAGAGGAGAGGAGAGAGAAGAGAAATCTATTAGGGATCAAATAGAAACTGAGACTTGACCAACCAAGCAAATAACCACGGCATGGCTGAATTCTTAACAATGTTAAAAATCATATCTCACGGTTGACTAATTACCCTGGAAAATATGAAGAATCATCCATTACCATATTTTCAGACCATAAGATGCACCTAGGTTTTAGAGAAGGAAAATAGGAAAAAAAATCTTGAAGCAAAAAATGTGGTAAAATATTTAGTAACATAAATAACATAATATTTCACCAATGTAAATATAAACAGAACTCAACAGCAGCATTAACAACCATTATTCCTCCCAAATTTGAGGTGAAAAAGTGTGTCTTACAGTCCAAAAAATATGGTATTTGGTGGCTAATGTAAGTGTAGAAGAACACATTCACTTTTCCATTCGCTAACTTTTATTTTAGGTGTCAGTGATGCAGTTACTATCCCCTTTTATTATGGTCATTATTTATACATGTATAATCAGACTTAACTCATTTACTTTTATTAAAACTAGATCAATATTGCCTTTTATTCACATAATATGTTCTGTCTTAACTGACTTGCACATAACCGACTTGACCAGATCAACCATGTACTTCTGTCCACTGAAAACCTACATTCTGACTGAAGTCCACTGCACACTGAATACATACATGTGGCTGGCAGGTTATATTCCAATACTTTTGTGCATTTTCAGAACTGCCAGTTGAACTGTATGTCTATTGAAGCTTGTTGGGCCTGAGATTTCATTTTTACCCTACTTACAAGCTAATAAACTATCCTTTTATTATTGTATGGATACTGGCAGAAAACACAAGCCTCCTGGGTCAAGGACTAAGAACACTAAGAACTCATAGCAAGCAATGTGAGTGGTAGCGTATCTGCATTCGTTTCCCTTTCTTCCAAATGGAACTTCCAGTGTATAGGCCCAGATGAGCGTTGTGCATGGAGTCACTCTGCATTCAGCTGAGGAACACAGGACATGGGAATCTGCCCATTCTTAGCAAGCAGTGAGCAAGCCTATGCTTTGGTTGGGAAGAGATGCCACCTTATCTCCCAAATTTGCTGCATAAACAACCCTGCATAATGGCCTAAATAAATGAGCAGTCAAGGTCTTGGCACACAAAGTTGTTGTTGTGGTCATTTTTAAATATGGTACAAGGAAGATAGTTATAAAGTATTTGTAAATATTTCATAAATATTTAGATGGATCTCACACTAAGATCTTATGACAATTATTAAAGTTCTCACTTTATTTTAAAGACGTTGGAAGTAGATACCACAAACGATGCTTTCTGGGTTGAGGAATGAAGTTAACAAAGAACTACAATTAGTACGTTCACCCTCAAAGTAACTGAATGGCATTAAGTGAAAATATTGGCAAATGAAGGCACAGTTATAGGTCTTAATTAAAAATGTATCTAAGAGAAATATGTGTAAATGTTTCTGACTCAGTGCTTTAACCCACTTTCTCAATTAGTTGTATTTCCAATTATTCTACTTTTCTTCCTTTTCAAGAGCTGTTTCTCAAAAAATAACACCCACCGATAGTCTCACTGGCTGTGTGGAACTAGACTCTCCTGTTTTCCAAAGAACGTGTCTTAGCAAAGAGGCTGACAGCTGCGAATGTCCAGAGCCACATCACCCAATTTTCTAAATGATGTCCTTTCTAAGACCACTCATCCTTTCTCTCAGGAAAACAAAAAAAGCCCCTTTTCATTTTTTTTGAAGATAATGACAAATCTAGCTACTTTAAGGGTGAGTTTCCAGTTTATGAATCACTTCTGAGAAGACATTGGTTGATATCATGAAGATTTTCAGGTAGAAAGCCCACTGTAAATTAAAAAGAAAGGAAAGATCTTAGTTACAATAGGCCTTATAATGCAATTATTTATGAGATGCTCTTCCAGAGCTTTTCATGAAGCACCAGCTGCTCCTTTATCCTCAGACAGTTGATGTGGAGGTTCACACCTATTCTGCATGTGGCTTGAAACCTGATGAAAGTGGTATGGATGGTTTTGTGAAAAGTCCCAAGTCACAGCCATCAGTATTGTTGCGTTATATGAGCACCTTAACTACGGCAAGGGGTACTTTTATATTATAAGCTTAGAAATCTCCTAACAGGGCAGTGGATCCATTAAACACAGTGTCCCATCACATTAATCAAGGTCAAAGATTTAAAAACTTATCTAGGGTACTACATAGAAATGATTGCAGATAGCTTACTCTCAATTGTTATTGAAAACAAATTGTGTTAAAAATGCTACAACCCAGTCTAAGTTTGGCAAATTAGTGCTTTGACCTGAATTGATATTATATTAAGAAATATTACAACATAAAAGAGCTTTCTGAGGAAAACATTTTCGGCCATGACTGTTTTTAACAATTATAGAATCCAACAAAACATACGCAAACAACACCCTGAGAGCTCCGCCTAGCCCACTGATCCTGTGCCCGTGACTCCAGTCCCTGCTTTGTAAGCTGTTAACCTTAGGGGACTCTCCTTTCTTCACCTTTTTTTTTTTTTTTGGGTGGGGGGTCAAGGGTAGGGGGTGAGAGACTCAGTTCCTGTTGCATCCTGAAAATCTGATCAAACAAAATGACCTCCTGATGCAAAAAAAGAAAAAAATTGCCAGATTTAGATTACCAGGGAAAACAGGGAGATTATCAAAGATCTAAATAATGCAACCAATAGCAAAATAGCTTAGTAAATCATACTAACCCAGCTAAATTAGACAGCACTGTCCATACACAATTACACTGTTTGGCTCCCACGACAGCCTTTAAATGTGACATGTTATTTGACATGTTTGCAATTAGGGCTTGGAAAAAAAATCAATTTTTTTCTATTCCACTTAAAATAAAAAATGTACTGTTTTTCAATGAAATGTACCTTTTTTAAAATTCAAGACAGACAAAAAAGTAATACCAGAACAAACATATCACAGCTGCATTATGAAGATAGACATTTAAAGTCCAATTTTATTAGATTTTATGAAAGGGCAGAACCTAGAGGTAATTACCAGTGTGTTGTATTTACTTTCACATCATTATCCTCATTCACTTTGCCCCTGGACTTGGAGAAGCCAGTGAAGTCAACAGGCGCTGGTGGTCCTGGGGGTCCTGGGTGCACTTCTGAAGCAGCTCTGTGGGAACTGTACCTGTTACCAACTCACAGGGGGGCACACCCCTCCTTTCCTCAGCCCAAGACCCACCTGGGACCAGAGAACATTGTTCTCTAGCCCTCCACCTTCTGTTCTTCAGAACTTGTTTCTGACCTCTCTGAATGATCCACACACAAAATATTCAAAGGTGAGATTCTTAACTGAATAAAATGCTTCCAACTTATTGTTATTTCTCCCTTTTCATAGTCTTTATTGCTTCTTTTAGCCTCTTAAAATTTATAATAAACATTTGACATTTTTTCTCTTGCAGGGAGATATTTTGACCTTTACCATACTTTGCCCTATCATTGTATACTGAATAGATATATTAATAGCAACAGTAATAATAGCAATAAGTAACAATAAACTAATGTTTTTGTGTCATTTCTATGTATAAGATATTGCTGTCAGTGATTTATATGAATTGTCTCAACTGATCTTCATAGTGACCCTATAGTTATTATCACCAGTAAATATGTCTGCCATTATCAATAGCTTAAGGGATTTCAATAATTTCTAAGTAAATCATTATAATTCTTGTTAGTTACTTTAATGCAAATAGGGGGCTTTTGATATTTTTAAAAACTCTGAGATGGATTTTGGATAAAACAAATCAAGCATTGTTGTAGGCAAGATAATGCCCCCCACCCAAGATATCCACGTCCAAATTCCTGAAACCTGTGAGGCTTGCATGGCAAAAGAAACTTTGCAGGCGTAATTAAGTTAAGGATCTTGAGTCAGGACAATTGTCTTGAATTCTCTGGGTGGGTCCGCCTTGTAAGTGGGTGGCAGGACTGTCAGCATGAAAGATTGGAAGATGCTGTGCTGCTGGCTTTGAAGATGGGAGAAGGGGCTGCAAGCTAAGGAAAGCAGGTCTCTAGAAGCTGGAAAAAGCAAAAGAACAGATTTTCCCTTAGAGCCTCTGGAAGAAAAACAGACCTACAGTCACTTAGATTTTAGCCCAGTGAAACCCATTTTGGAACTTTAGCTTCCAGAACTGTAGGATACTAGATGTGTGTTGTATTATACTACTAAATGTGTGCTAATTTGTTACAGCAGCAATACGAAACTAATACAAGTGTGAATCTTGATATAACGTAAGTGTTGTTATACTGTATGAAACAGTATACCGTATGCCGGGCAGCAGGGCCCAGAGAGGCTGGGAGGGCCTCTTTGGAGGAGGCCATGCTGAGAGAGCTATCTGTGCCTTGAAGCTAGCACTGCCCCCACTTCCAACAACAATTCTAAGTTCATGACTTCACCAAACCACCCTCAGTTTTGATAATACTCCAGAAGGATTCTCAGAACTCCCCAAGGGCTGTTGCACTCCCAGTTTCAGTCTATCAGGAGAAAAGGGTGCAGATTAAAACCAGCCAGGGTGAGAGGCACGCAGGGGGACCCCACTGTTCCCCCCTGCTGAGGGGCGGCCAGCCTCACTTCCCTGGCTTTGATGTGTGGTCATGTCAACGTGTGGCATGGAGTTTGCCACACAGGTAAGCTCGCCTGAACCGGGAGTTTTCACTGGGGCTTCATCAGGGAGGCATGATTGATTGATCTCAGTTTCTCCGTCAACTGATACTGTGTTACTCAAAGCCTCTGCTCTGCCTTCTGTTGTTGGGCTTCCTGGTCAGTCCCCACTGTAAATACCATCTGGTGTGGCCAGACCCTGCTCTGAGTCACAATCTTAGATTCCCCGGCATGACCTAAGGCTCCCAGGCAAATAAAGACATGCCTATCAGTCAGGACACCAGAGCCCAGAGATTGCTGCCCAGAATCCAAGGCCAAAGGCCAGACCTTCTCCTGGGGCAAGGTAACCTCTTTACTAAATGTATACTCAGCCAAGTTTAAAGGGTGAGAGGAATTGTTCCAACTGGAGCAAAAGGAGAAAAAAGCATCCAAGATGTAGGAACAACATGAGCAAAGACACAAATGTTTGTGAGCTTTCTAAAGGAAAATGTAGTCATTGACTACAATTCAAACAAAGGGTACTGGGCACTGGAAGATGGCAGCGGCTGGCGAAGACACTGATTGTCAAGGCCTGATGCCCTAGTAAGAAGTTTTGTATCATGAGCTCAGGGCATTGGGAATATTTCTCAGAAGGGAGTAATTAGAACAAAGAGTCCTTTAGTAATGTGAATAGGCATCTCCCACTTCATGCTTTATTAGTTTATGCTGTTGTCATTACGTTTATTTTTAAATAAGGCAATTTGTATTTATAAGGAAGAAGGAAATCATCTTTTTCTATAATAACGCTGACAACAGAGTCAGACGATCTGCTCAGGTTGGACTGCCCAAGCCCTTGGGTGCAGGACAGAAACTGGTGTGGGGGCTAGCAGAGCCGTTTCTTCTGACTTCCTCGCTTCATCTGAAAAATGCGATGTAGCCCTGGCCAAATAGCTCAGTTGGTGGCAGCGTCGACCCACACACCAAAAGTTTGCAGAGTTGGTCCTCAGTCAGGGCTTGGATGGGTGGCAACTAATCTCTCATCAATGTTTCTCTCTCTTTAAAATCAACAAACATATCCTTAGGTGAGGATTTTTTAAAAAATAGAAAATGTGATATAAATGGTAGAAAGCCCAGTGGTGCTGTCCAGCACCTGCATTTTTAGCAAAGCCCAATCAGCCCACAAAGTTAATTTATTTCATCTTTATTTTGTTCTCTGCCAGGGTTTCATTCTACAATGCTGTGATGGTCAAGACTCAGAGACAATCAGAAACTCAGTTGCACTCAATTCATGCTTCTATAACAAAATACCACAGACCTAGTGGCTTAAAGAGCAGGCATTTTTTCTTCACAGTTCTGGAACCTGGAAGGCCCGAATTGAGGTGCTGGGAGGCTGGGAGACTTGGTTGTGGGTGAGACCTATTTCCTGGCTTTGAGATAGCCATCTTTTTGCTGTGCCTTCACAAGGTGGAGAGAGAGGGAGGGAGAGAAAGCTGTTGTCTTTTCCTCTTTTTGTTAGGACACTAATCCCATTTTAGGGCTCCACCCTCATGAACGTATTTAAACCTAATTGCTTCCCCAAGGCCCCACCTCCTAATACCACCCCACTGGGGATTAGGGCTTCAGTGTATGAACTGAGAGATAGAAGGACAAACATTCAGTCACTAACATCATTTTTCTCATTCAGTTTACAAATGCCCCTGGGACATCCCACTCTTGTGATTTACTTTAGCAACAGAGTTTTTCAATAAAAGCTAACTTGAGGATATCTTTCCATTAAGAAATTATATTTTTTATACTTATAGTTACATAACTTATAATTACATTATGTATAAAATTATATTCTATATTTCTATAGAAAAGAAGGATAGCAGGCTTTCAATGCCTAAGAACATGGCTTAAATACCTTGTGCATGTTTTCTGGGCATAATTTTAACCTGTAAAGTGGAAGGAGTAATGATTTTTTTAGGTGGGTTTACTTCACAGAGTTTTGTGAGGACCAAGGAATATTTGGATAGTTGTAAAGGATGCATACATTTGAATTGCCTACATTGTACAAAACATTGCCCTTTTTGTTTCTGGGAATTTTCTGGTTCTCTGGAAACTATTCAAGGACCACTGGGCCAAAAGTCAGGTTACAAAACAACATATGGAGTATCATCTTGTTTTGTTAAACCACAGTTGAGTCTATGTATATACACATATGGGCACATGCACAGATACGCTTTAGTGGGATGGAGGCAGGAAAGAGAGAAACTGACAGAATAAGCTCTACATGACTGACAATAATTATCTCTGAGTGGTGGGATTGTGGGAGATTTTTATTCAGCTTGTTATTAATATTTTCTAGATTTTCTACACTGAGTTAGTGTTATATGTGCCTTACACAGGCTAAGTATTTAGAATTTTTTTTACACTTTTTTACAGTTTTTTTACACTTTTTTTACACTGCCTTTCCTTTCCTTCTCACAAGAATTAAATATTTTTCTACACATTATAGTTCAAGCATAATTGGAACTTGCCACAGGAAAAGATGTCACCCCTTACTTCATTCCATTAGAGAAAGTGATTTAAGCAATTTCCTCAGATTCTCCTTTTTAGAACTCTATACATCATTGGAGTGACAATAGGCAGACCTGATAAATGCTTGTGCTCACCTCAGAGACTGTCTTTGCTTTGTTTTCTTTATAGAAGAGGGGAGGAAACGGCAGATTCCTTGTTCCTACCATCTTCCTCTATTTGTAACATTCAGTCTCTTGTTCATTCTGGGGAGCAAACACATCACCTTGCGATGAAAACACTTTGCTGTTTCCAAGAAAGCTTTTAGATTAAGAAGCCAGATGTGGAATTTAAAGGCTTATAAAAGTTTTATTTACCAGGGATGTGGATGGCTTGTACATAAAATATGAAAACATCTACATTTACCTTGAAGATATGCTGTGGTTTTCTTGGGCCATATAAACTGCTGCCTTCAGCAGCATTGTAAGAAGGAATTAAACACTCTTGAGAAGACAGAAAATAAGATCTTATTTGGTTGGGATGTTTGAAGTTACTTATTCGATACCGTGAATTCTGTGATGTTTTTTCTCACTTTAGGCAGAGACATAAAATAGACAATACTGGAAAGAAGAAAGTTAATTGGATTCATAAAATGCCTAACTCATTCATAAATAATGTTTTCATTGGAAAAAACAGCAAAAGAAAACTGAAAATCTTTTAAAGACCTAAACATAGGTTTCTCTCCTTCATCCCTGGCAGAGGAGGGTCTGCCTTCTGAGGGGTCCAAAGCGTAAGCTCGCAACCAGCCTCATTCTGATGCTGTGCTCGCACCAGGTTGACAATTGCTACGGTTTCCAAAACCGTAACATCCAGATTTGACTATAAAAGTTTGGACATCCATTCAATTAAATATGTAACATTCTACACAGCTACATACCAGGCACTGAGGTGCCAAAGATGGATGAGGAAACTATGGCATGCTCACCGTGTGGGAGGGCTAGGTGGGTACCAGTCAGACTGCATGATTGTTCAAGTTCCTTCCAGTTTTAAAGTTCTGTCTAAAGTAATTTCCTCAGGGCAGTCAGAATTGGAGGATAACTAAAATCAAAATAACCTAATGGTTTAGCCAAAACAAAAAAAAGAAAAAAGAGAGAGAAAGATTGAAAGAGAAAGAGAAAAAGCCACCTACTTAGTCTGGGGGAAGAGACACTGGGAGGATGTCTTGGGGGAGGAGATGACTTGGCTGAGTCTTACAGGACAAGGAGGAGGTGGACAAGCAAAGGAGAACAGGAGGAGCAGAGTGCAAAGGCACTGTCTCAGTGTGAGAGGCCCTGGTGAGCTTGGGGACCTGTACAAGGTTCAATACAGTCACGCTGGGCCTGCCAGAGTGACTGCCTGAAGTGGAGGCAGAGAAAGGGCTGGTGTAGGTGACCTGGCACAGCACATCAAGGAACTCGGGGAGCTAGTGAAGGTTTTCAGCCAAGGGGTAGCTTGATCAGATTTGAATTTTAGAAAATGACTCTGAATAGGTTAGGGGCTGCAGGTTGGTGGAGAGGGAGAAGCCAGAACCAGGAGAGAGACAGGTGACTAAGTCAATGGTCTGGACTGAGGCTCTGGGGGTGAAAGGAGGAGCTGGGCTCCAGGTACACCTAGAAGGCAAAACAGGAACAAATGGATAACAATTGAGTGGGCTTAGAAGAAGGTGCTGTGCAATGGGGTAGAATGGGATTCTGGGTTGACTCCCAAGTTTCTGGCTCAAGCAAGTGAGGAGTGATGTGATTTACTAAGGTAAAGAATAGAGAGAAAGCCCATTTGGAGGGCAGAAACAATGACTTTGGTTTTGAACATGTGAGTTTCCGGTGTGTGGTTGATCGCATTTTTCCAGAGATGGCCCCAACCTTATTGCGCATACCACATGCTCTTACTACATGGTGATTTTGATCTGTCTCTCCCTGGGAGTTGGGGTTCTGTGTTCCTTTCTCCCCGAAACTGAGTGGACCTTAGTGATTGCTGTGACCAACAGAATATGATGGAATTATTGCTACACGATTTCTATGGCTATATAGTCAAAACTCCATGCACTTCTACCTCCCTCTCTTTCTCTCAGAACACAGCTGACATAGGGTGAGGAAGTCCAAATGGGCACCACATGGACAAACCACATGGAGAGGCCTGTGCAGGCAGGTGTTCTATCCAACAGCCTGCAGAGGTCCCAGCCAATGGGAATATCAACCACCAGGCATGTGAGTGAAGGTATACCCAGGTGAATTCAAGTCTGAACTACCAAGCTAACCCAACCTTGGATCTTCCCAGTCGAGGTCCCTGACATACAGCACTACAGATCAGCCATCCCTGTCATGTCGCCTTCCAAATTCTGGCCCATGGAGTCCGTGAGCATAATAAAATGGTTGTTTTACGCCACCATGTTTTAGGGTGGTTTGCTGTACAGCATTAGCATGCAGAACAGGAAACGTGAGATGTTCTCATGAAGGTGTTCGGTGCAGATTTGGCTGTTTGTGCTGGAGCTCGCAGCCCAGGTCTGGGCTGGCAATGTTCACTGGGTGCCATCGGCACATAGAATATAACTGAAACTATAGATGCAGGTGCTATCCTAGGAAGTGTCTTAAATAAGAAGACAAAAAGTGTAGATCTGAAATCTAGAAGTTACATATATTAAGGAACATTTGAAATAAAAGAAGCATGCAGAAGTAGCTAAGCATAATACTGGTCAGGATCAGACAGGAAACTAGAAAGAGTTTGAAGAACTTTAAACAGAGATTGAGGTGCCTACAAAATGATTGAAAAAGCTAGATATCTGCTACCACGTCCAGGTTCCCTGCCAGAGCTGTGGTGCAGAGAGCTGCCGCCACCACCCAGAGGCCAGGGACCTGCAGGAAACTCCTTGTGACCTCACAGATACACCTCAGCATGGGGTGGCTTTTGGTAGAAGGATGTGGAGGCTGCTGCAAAGACTTTTCCCTGTGCAGCTCATGCCTTGCATCGCCCCTGCTGTGGGATAAGAATAGCTTCCACTTTCCAAATCCAATGCAATATGTCTTACTGCCTCCAGAGTGCAAATTTTGTACAGAACCTGGGAGCAAGAGAATAGAAAGAAATGTTTCTTTCTATGCCAGGCTTCTAGTAGAACGGGGAGAGGAGAATGAATGCTGGTTCCAAAAACGAAGCCAAACTTGACCTAAATACAGCCCAATGACTTTCTGAGGAAATGGGGTAGTCCGAGGTGCAGAATAGAATCCATCTCTAAAGCCAGGCCAGGTGGTGAAGTCGAGGGTTGGAGGGGCAGTGGATTTTGGAGCCCAATAATCCTGTGTTCAAATCTTCAGTTTATTCCCTTACTTACAGGGTTCACTACCCTTCCAGGCTTCTGTTTCCACAACTTTCAAACAGGGATAAGAATACAAACATGGCAGGGTTATTGGGAGAATTGAAAACAGTATGTGTAGGGGGCACTGAGCACAGAGGTTGGCAGATGGAGGCAGACGTAAACGGTGGCTTTTCTTGTTCCTCTTACTGTGGCAAGTGAGGCCTCGCTCAGCCCAGCCTGGGAAGGCCCCGCCCACGCAGGAGGTTCCGTCTCCTGTGATGGATGAAGAGCATGATTGGCAAATACATCGGAGGAGCAGAAACTTCCTGAATGGCATGTTGTCAGACTTCATTCAGCGGCCCTTGATTTAGCACTGCTCCTTGAGATCTTTAGATAAAATGTGGCTTCTATGCTCTCAGAGTTAGTTTCAACACATACTTTGAAGGGTGAAAGAAAATGGGCCAAAATGAAAAAAAAAAAAAAAAAACCTGCTAAGAGCTTAGTTTACAGCAGCCAGTACCACCTCAGAGCTGACTCCACCCGTCCTTACACTGGAAGCTTGTTCTGATCCTAGGGGAGGCTCGCTTAGCCTCAAACAGCTTGTGAATGCCAGTCTGTCTTCGCTTCAACTGGGTTATTTCCATGGCTGAGTTATAGTCCAAAAGATGGAACTGTCAGCACACAGTATGTGATGTCTAAGAATACTCAGCCTGGTGTGGTCCCGAGCTCACAACTGGATCTAGATACAGGGCATGCTACTCTCGAGCTGGGCCAGCATGGCCACATCCCGGACCTCTCTGAGCCTCAGCTTCCTCACTGACGTAACAGGGGAAATATGTACTAACTGCCTGTGGGACTGCTGTGAAGATGGAATAAAATTAGCAAATGATGAGAGCTGCCATTTATCGACATACGTGTGCCAGATGCTGTGCTAAGTGGTTTATGCGCATTTACTTAATTTAATCATCAGAATAGTCCTTTAAGTATGTAAGTTATCCCAAGTCACACAAATACTAAATGTGCTGCAAAGGCAGAATGTGAACCCCTGCCGATGAAAGGGCCTAGCACAGGGTCTGACTTGCAGGAAGTATTCAGTCAGTGGAAAATGTTATTTTTTACCAGTCTAGTTCCCCCCCTCATTTGCTGGACCCCAAACTGATTCCCAGAGAGGTCTTGCCAAGGGGCAGGGCTGGGGTTGAAATTTAAATCCCTTGGTTCTGAGTCTAGTGCTTTTTACTTTAACCTCAACTGGCCTCTCTTCATCAAACCCCTTTCTAGGAAGACAACTTGGAGTTTAGCAAGGCTGATCATGAACAATCACATGTGCATGACGACAGCGTGCTCTGCTGGCGTCTAAGAGAACTGAAAGGGGCCACTGGGCATTTTACTCACTGCTAGTGATTTCTTTGCCATTAGACTTCCTACCTCAGCAACCTTTGATTAGTACCACTCCACCCGTATTTTACTCAATGGGCATCCTGCGTCTTTATGGTTTTTTTTTATTTCTTTTACTATAAAGTCAAACCTGATCTTTAAAAACTGTGTGCTTTCCCAGAGGGGGGTGTAGCTCTCCCCATGCTCCACTGCCTTGCTGAGACCCACCCTTGGGTGAGTGCTGTACGTGATGCTGTGGCATGCATACTGCCTTTGGGTGTGCTCGTGAGTGAGTGAAAGTGGCCAGGCATACAAGGAAACATCTTCACAGTCCCTGTCATCCCAACACTGCTGAAGGCAGGTGGGAGAACCAACCCGACCATACATCACCGTGTGCGACTCCAGCCGAAGCTCTGTGGTCTCCACACACCAAGGTAACAAAATGGTTAGGAATGCATTCTGCAGAGAAGGACCCAGAAGCTCCTGGTATCTAACTCCAGGGGTCAAATAGAGAATGTTCAGTGACCACTACATACTCAGTTACTATTTTGAGTAAACATTGTGTTTCTAAATGATGAACACATTGATATCAAATCCCTGCTCTGCATATAAGATATGTTATATAATGTTCATTGTGTGGTGCCTGCCCCTCAAAGCAAGTAATAAAGAATTGCTACAACAAGAAACAAAACAAAGCCATTACATTCTCAAGACCAGCACAAGCTCTCTAATCTTCTAAATTCTTTCTAGAGAGATTGGTCATTGCCAGGCTTGTGGAATGAGAATCCGATTGCCAGGCATTCCACTCCCAGCACCAGTTACCCGCCCTCGGCGATGCTGGGACTCACCAGCCTCCTCCTGGCATCAGAGGCCCACTGTTATTTTAAATACCCTTCCCTTCCACTCTTCTGCAATTACCAAGAGAATTTGCATTTCTGTCCTTTATTTTCAAATTAGAGACAATTTGCCAATTGTCTCTTTTCCTTGATAGTTCTCTTCCTGAACAGGAGAGGAAATGGTGCTCCTGGGAGGAAAGGATCTTAATTAAAGCACTGACAGAACCTGCCAGTACCAGTCTGGATGTGGTTTTCTGTATTTTTTTATGAAGATATTATTTATTTATTATCAGAGAGAGGGGAAGGAAGGAAGAGAGAGAGGAAGAGAAACATGGATATGGGTTGCCTCTTGCACGCCCCCAAATGGGGACCTGGCCCACAACCCGGGCATGTGCCCTGACTGGGAGTCGAACCCACAGCCTTTCAGTGCACAGGCCAGCCCTCAGTTCACTAAGCCCCATGAGCCAGGGCTGGTTTTCTGTCTTACTCAGGTGGTGTTGTCACCAGTGGGTACAAGCAAAGTCCTAGCGATGGATACAGTTCAACAGGAGCTTCTGTTACTGCCTCAAGGCTGACTGTATTTGTATAATCACTTCATTTGAAGAGGTCAGTTGGTTAAGAGCACAGGCTGAGACAGTCCTAGGCTCACATCCATACCAGCCACCCACTCTTGTGAAGTCTTGGAAAATGTGTTGACTTCTTTGAGTTCTTCAACCCTAAAATGGGGATCACCATAACAGACCTCTCTAGGCAGCTCTTGTGAGGAGTATAGCAGATCAGGTATAGAAAATGCTGGTCGCTGTGTCTGGCACAGAGTAAGCATCAATGCACTCATTTATTCAGCAAACATTGAGTGAGCAGCTACTATGTGCCGGGGCTGATCCATGTTATAGAAATTCAGCAGCGAATAAAACAGCAAACTCCCTGCACTCAGAGGTCCCACAATCCAGTAGGCTGAGACAGATGGTAAACTTGTGAGATGTAATGTATCTGGAGTGATGTGCTATGAAGAAAAATAGAGCAGAGTAAAAGCTAGGCAATGCTGGGCACTATTTTTGACAGAGGGAAATTCTCTCTCTCTCTCTCTCTCTCTCTCTCTCTCTCTCTCTCTCTCTCTCTCTCTCATAGAAAAGCTTCTCTGAGAAATGGTACTTAGGAAGAGAACTGAGTAAAAGTATAGGAGACCAGCAGCTCTGGGGATACCCACATGACAAGAGGTCCAAACAGAAGGATCGGTAGATGCCAGGCTCTGAAGCAGGCGGTCACTTGGACAGTGAAGCAGCAGCTGGTGGGCGTGGCTGGAGCGATGGGCAAGCAGAGAGTCATGGAGGTGGCTGGGGGCCAGCTCATGTGGCGGGGTCTCTGAGGCCGTGGGAAGAACGGGGAGATGAATGGCAAAGGTGCAGGCCAAAGAATCATTCAAGGCCACTAGTTTTTTCCTTTCTTGGCTTCTCGTCTGCCCTTCTTTGTGCCAGGCAGTGTCATAGGTGAATATCTGTATCCAACAGCAACCTTGAAAATCATACCTTTTCTTGACCATAACTTGACCTTTCCTTGATTCTGGAGAATTTCAAGATTCCTAAGAACTGAAACTCAGGATATCTGCTTTAGAGAAGGTATTTGAATAAATACCAACATTCCAACATTCATTCTGTCTTCTTTATTTAGTACTGTCATTAATATTATTGTTATTAATATTACCTGCCTCAGAATAACTTATTTTATTTGCTTCCCTGGGAGGTTTAATTGTACATTTGAAGAACCCATTGATTAGGCTCAGAGGAAATTCACACAGATTATTTGCTATCCAATAAACACGAGGGCTGCATTTACCTTTTCTGTGAACAAAAACTCGAGTTATCAATTGCTTGTTTTCTTCAGTCCGCAGAAGTAAATATTTTTATTTTTAAGCTTGAGAAATATCACAAAGCAGATAGTCTTCCTGAAAATGTAAACCTGTCTATCAAGAAAGTGTGTGATGATGTGAAGCAGACCGATGAGCTACAGGAACCACCTTCCCTCCTCAGAGGTAGAATCTTCTTTTGGAAGGTATTTAAATTTAACCCTGTGTGGTGTGTTTGTATGTGTATGTGTGGGCACGTTTTGGTGTGTGTGTATACACACAGGTGCAAAGATACACACACACATTCCATATGTGCCTATGTATTGATTCTAACAAATAGAGAAGCGAGGAGATGTCACTAAAGGCTGTTTACAAAAGGACTGTGGGTTACTTGTTCCCTTGCAGGAAGCCAGCTGCCTATGGAGAGGCCCACTGGGTAAGGAGCTGATGTCTTCACCCCACAGCCAGTGGGGCTCTGGGGCCCGCCTGAGTGAGTCTGGAAGCCGGTTCTCCCCCAGTCAAGGCTTGAGATGGCTGAGAACTCAGCGGACAGTGCAGCGCTTGCAGCCCAGTGATGCACCGTGGGCCAGAGGCACCAAGATGCGATGTGTCTGGATTCCCATCCACAGAGTCTCTTCAAGAATATTTGTTGTTTTAAAAGTCACTGAGCTTTCAGATATTTGTTATTCAGGAATAGAGGACTAATAAGTAGCTCACAGATAAAATTTTTCTTTTAAAAAGGACTCACAGACACGGACAGCAGGGTGGTGATTGCTGGGGGGAGGGGGTGTAAGGGGACGAAATGGTAACGGAAGAAAATATAATAAAGATTATATATTTTAAAAATTTATCTTTTCCTTGATATTCTGGTTCAAAGAAATACTTTAAGAATATAACGTTTACTAAAAGCTCTAAAGATTGAGTTGTAAAATGAGTCCAGAAATGTAAGCTCAGACTAAAGTTCTTAGTTGTCTTACTATGGAGACCAAAAAGCAAGTAAACGGTCAAAGCATTTTGAGCTGAAATAATAAGAAAATGCGTTAAAATTCTTTCTGGTCTTTTTCACTGCTCTGAAACAAATTAAAACATAATTAAAGAGCACCTTCAGTCCAGCACACATCGGCACTTCTATCGGTGCCTGCTGCGGGGCTGGGTACAGAGGGCGCTGTGGCCCTGTCTCCTGCGGCCTGCTCTCAAGGTCACGGTTGTTGCCCCAGACATCTGAGAGCGCTGACACCACCATTTCACAGTTGTGGAGAAGAGTCCTGATTCCCTTTAAGCAGGTTTCTACAGTCTGGGTTACAGCTTTATCAGTTCTGGTTATTGGCATCTGCTCTTATAAAAAAGCAGAAAAGCAGGGTGAAAACACATGAATTTGGTCTAAAATATGGCCCTGAAGTGAAATAAGGACTGAGATATCACCCCTTCTATTTACTTGAAAAAATCTACTACTTACAAAGAAGTTACACATATTGTTTTAAGATTTCAGAGCTAAGTACCGCAGCTACACGGCCTGTAGAGAATGGCACGCCCCAGTGCCGGCAGGCGCTCCCCTTCCGATGAACAGCTGGCGGTAAAACAAAAAATATCCCCAGAAACACTGAAATGGCAGCAAAGCAAATAGCTCTGTTTATGGAGGGAAAAGGGCCTCAGATAAACATATAAATAAACCAAATATAAGAAGCACTCACAAAATCATGAATGCTTCCCACATAAAGCGGCCTGGACTTCTGCAAATTATGTTCACTTAGCTAAGTGTAAATGCAATATTGCTAAGGCTTATTTGAAGAGTCAGGAAACAAATGAGCCTAGAATTAAAGTAGATATGCTGGCTAGAGTGCCCTTAAAACTTGCTTTTCAAGTCGTAAAAATTGTTTGGGAATCCAATGGCCTAATAACTGGAAAACCAAAGCTCATAATAAATATTTTTTATCTCTTGTTTCAGCCCCTGCTCTGTGATGTAGGTATACATACACTGTACACAGTCTCAGCATTGAGGATTTGTTCCTGAGGAGACCATTGCTTCCCCATTGAAGTTAACTGTTCTCCAGGTATCCTTCCTCCCTAAACTCTGAACCCCTGAAAGGGAACTAATTCCTTTTTTTAAACCCCCAACTAGCCCAATTCCTGGAACATGGTAGATGACCCGGTTGTGCCAGCTGAACAAATAGATGGCAAAGTGAAGGAGCAAAGGAGAACTTGTGTGATGCCCCACTCCCTCATCCTTCACGAGAGGACAGTCTCACTGGACCTGCACCCCCGGCCCCTAAAGAACCACCAACCACAATGTCAACTGAAGGGGGTTCCCCTTTGGATGGGAACTAGGCTCTTCAGTGGCTATCATCGTCTTGAATCTTGGGTTACGGTTTCTACCCTACTTCCTCTAGGCACTTCTTCTGTCTTCTACTTGAGTGCTGGGGCAGGCGTTCCCAGCACGGCCTCACCATGGCAGGGTGAGCAGACAGAACGGAAACACAGGCTTTCCATCCATCCATCCATCCATCCACTGACGAGTCATATTTGTCTTTTTTCATGACTGGAGAAAAATTAATCAGAGCCAAATAAACTCAGCAAGAAATAAACATTTATCTAACTTATCCTCTTCAATGAAGTATGTTTAGGAAGTCTTCACTTTTGAGCAATGTTGGTCATGAGGGTGCCCTGATAGTTCACTCGTGGTTGTGTGAAAAGGACAGCTGTGGAGTGGTGGACACACAGGCACTGTCCCAATGTGGCTCAGAGCCGGGGCTGTGCCTGGAGCCACCTTACTACCGTTCCACTGAAAGTCTGAAAGCATACGTGTAGATATTTTCATGTGATCTGTGAAGAGGAGGCCACCGCTTTACAAAATGAGCAACTGAACTTCCATAAGTGTTTTCTTTATCTGGGGCAAGATTGCAAATGAACAACTCCTTCATGGCAGACAGTTGTCAATCAATCATGGGGTTCAGTTCTGTTAGGCCTGGGCATGACCCAGAGTCCTTTTCAATACAGCTAAGCATAGCTGTGCCAACTGGTGGCATGTGAGAAGATACGCACTTGCTGTCACTAAGGACACAGGGCAAATTCCAGTTGTGACCAGTTGTTCTGTAAGTAACTTAGCAACTGGGGCAGAACAAGTGTTCAGAGGAGTGTCCTGAGACTCAGTGAGGCTGTCGGCTGACCAGGACTACACAGGCAGGGGAAGGCAGAGCACAGTCTGAACATGGACTGTCTAACCTGACAGGCTCCATCGGTACTGGGTGATTTCTGTTCACTCCAATATTGTGTTCCATATTCTTAAGAGAGAACATCTGGGAGAGATCAGTGGAGCTGAAACCTCATTGTCTTTCCTGATTATAAATTTCCTTTTCTAACCTTTTTGCCAAATTATGGCTAGACAGCCATTACTTTGTGTCCAAACTCCTTGCTGTCTGGAGCCCAAAGTCCAGTCTTACATACACCAGTCCCCAGTCTTGGCACCTGCCCCTTTCTGTTTCTCAGTTTTAAATCTGCCAAAGTGTTTTCCCCATGAAGCTTTTTTTTAATAAAGCTCTAGGCTCTAAGAGAATATATTCAAAACATATTAAAGATTATAATTAAGAAACAAACACCAAACCAAAAAAATAATTTTGGAATAGTTGAAAACGTGGTCCAAGCCTCAGTGGTTTGATGAGAGGTCTTACCAAACGTGCCTTTCAAAAACCATTCCAGGAAAAACAAAAATGATTCCAGAGCAATGAAAAATGGAAAGCTTCTCACCTCATTTTATGAGGCTAGAAAACGTTCCTCATACCAAATTGGAGAAAAAAGCAAAACAAGCAAGCAAACAGCAAAAAAAGACAAAACAAAACAAAACAAAACAAAACTAAACTAAAACCAAAGAGCTCCTATGACTGTTATCTTGTCACCTTCCCGAGCACCTGATTTTGTGCCTCAGGGCTTAGGACAGCCGTAGACCCAGTCAGGGAGATATGTCTGCCTTGGGGTTTGTGGGGCACTTGGTGGGCAGGGCTGATGAAAGGGAAGGAGTCAGAGCTCAGCTGGCATCTCCAACCATCCAAGATGAGTCATTGTTTTAACGGGGAGCATTTTCTCTGACAGAAAAATAATTCATTTACTGATAGACAGAGCCCCATCCCCCAGGGGGATTAGTCCAAGACATCAAATAAGTGTTTTCTACATATTAAGACATGCATTAATTTATACTAGGACTGAGTTTTACTTCAGGCTGAGGAGAGTCTTGTCACTTTAGCAATCTGACAACAAGAAGGTCATATTAGATTTGTGGATTAGTAGCAAGAGCATTGAACTAGGAGGAGCTAGACACCTAGCTGGAGTTCTAACTACATCCCTTACCAGCTCCCAGAGCCTGGGAAGCCACTTAACATCTGGGATCCTGTCTCTCTCTTATCTGTAAACAGGGGATGAGGCAACCTCATGGAGTGTTGAGAATCAAATAGGGCAAAAGGAAAGGACTTTAGGATTTGTAATGTGATAATAAAGAGGACTGTTTGGGAGGGGAACCTTCAAAAGATATTGATAAAATGTATTCTACTTCTGTTTTTTTATGAAACTACTCACTAGCTTATAATTTTGAGCATGTTATTTAACCTTTCTAAGCCTCAGTTCCTTCATCTGCAAAATGACAATAATACTATCCATCTAAAAAGGCTGTTGCGAGATTTAAGTTAGCATTTGTAAAGTGCATAGAATATATTTACTATATAAAATAAAAATTACATCAGTGAGGTATCTCTAAAGCTTTCTCCCATAAAGTCATGGCTTTATGTGATAAATAAAACAATAATGAAGCAAGATTTTATAAAAATTATAGCTCATCATTTTTGATGATTATGAGCCACTTTGCTGCAGGCATTTAAGCTTGTGGCAGACCCTGTCCTTGGATTTGGTGATGAAGGCCTTGCACAAGTCTGTCTTGAAACACTGTCCACACAGAAATGCGGCTTTAGACCATACACCATGGGCATAATGGCTGCACCATGAGATTCACCACAGAAATTCTGCAGTTATTCTATTCTTGACTGTTCATCTGGACCAGGTTTTCAGTGACCTAGTTCAATGTCATTGAATTTGTTTGTATCTGTGTTCATCGGACTGGGTGACAATGCTGCAGAACTTGCATGTGCTCTAGCTGTTTGGGGTTCATGGTGACATTTGTGGCATGACCATGTAGAGGAGGTTTGACATGGAGAAGCTGTCCAGTGGTAACCAGACATTTACCATCACCCTGGACCCAGAGCCCTTTTGAGGCACCACAGCCCAAGATTGGTCTTGTTTGGCTTCAACCATACCTTTGCCTTCTACTTCTCATACTTCACAGCTGCTACTTTCCCACTCAAGACTCTTCCCTCCCCAGAATAGATGCACGTATTCCGAAATTGTAATTTTGTGATCACACATTTTAGATGTTGTGGAAATGAAATATATACAAAGATATATGTGTTACAGTCACAGGTGACTTGAAACACATCTCAAGATGTTGCCAAACACGCTGATGTGCAGTTGGAGTTCCGCATTGCAGAATCAGCATCAACCAAGTCATCTGTGCACAGGAAAGAATTTTTGAGCCATCTTTGTCATTTTAAATGTAGGGGCTTTGGTTGGAGACCCTTACGGTACCATTTACATTGACTAGCACTGTCTATCTGTGAGAGGCTCATTTACTTGGTGGGCCGTCCTTCGGGGGGTGGGGCCTGCTGAGTGAGTAGCAGGGGAAGTGATTTCACTGTTCTGGCCAGAGATTTCTAGATCAATAATTAGTACTTGAAACAACATGGGCCAGATTCTCCGTTTGAGGACATGGAGTTGTGACACAGTGACACTTAGGACTGTGAGTTTAGAGCACATGTGCATTTTTTTGGAGCAGCCCCTTTTTACATACACAGTGAGACGGATAAATCTGAGCTATAGCAACGAGAGAAGGAGATGTGCAGGGGAGAAGAACCCACGTAGCAGGACAGTGAAAGGCAGGGGTTGTTGTAGAGACTGAGGTTGCTTTGCTTTCTAACTGCTTGCTCTGCTTATTTGCAGGCCTCTGGGAGACCGATGGTGCTTCCTGGCCTTAAATTCTGTGAGAGATCCTCGAGCCTCTCTGTGTAATCTCTTCTCTCCCCCTTAGTCTAGTTCGAGTGGGCTTTCAGTGCTGTTAACCAAATAATCCTTGAGCAGGACAAGTGGGTATGCAGAATTTGGTGAGGGGAATAGTGAAATGTCTGCTACCTTGGTCTTTCATTGCAGCAATTTTCAACCTTTTTTTTTTATCTCACAACACACATAAACTAATAACTAAAATTCTGTGGCACACCAAAAAAATACTTTTTTGCTGATCTGACAAAAAAAAGGGGGGGTATAATTTTGATTCATTCACACTGGATGGCAATTGTTGTGTTTTTTGTTGTCATTATTTTTATTTGACAATCTACGGGAAAAGAGATTGGCGTTCCCGACTTAATAGGTAGGTATTGGATGTTAAAAATTCCTGTGGCACACCAGTGAAAATCACTGCTTTGTTATGCGGTTTGTTTCGCTGAGCCTGTTCTCGAAAACCTGTCTTCTCAGAGGCCAGCCAGGACTCAGCCTTTCTTTCCGGGTGTGGGGTCTGTGCTGAGGAAACTAGGTAATCACAAATCTGTCACCCGCCCATCAATTCGACGACAATTTAGGCAGTGGGAGAGCTCTGTCTCACACTAACATACTCTGAGAAAATGTCTAGACTGATAAAATCAAGTCTCTCCTCTCGAGGAGCTTAGGGGCAATAGGCTCAATATTTTCTTTAGTCAGATCTGTGAATCAAGAGAATATTTTATTTTATATCTACTGATTTTTAAGAATAGTTTTCTTTCTCATTACATGGCACGTATTCTAAGAAGTCTTAAGAAAGTTTAGAATTCAAAAATTAGGTAATTAGGTTCTTTAAAAAAATAAAGACATCTGATGGTAGAGTATATTCCACATGTCTGTTATTTGTATAGAACGTTATGATATTTAAAAATCCAATTTAAAGTTTTGCGGCAAAAGAAATGCTACAGATTAATTCCACATCCAACTCTCCTTCGCCTCAGCTGCAAGGGTACTTTGGCATCTCTGTCCAGAATCCCAGGAGCTGCACAGGGGCCGTGGAAACTCTGTACATGGCACCTTAACTCAGACAGCAGGGTGTTCCCTCCGACCGGAGGTGCAGAGGTTTGGGCAGAAGGAGGAGGCTGACCTCATAACATCCTCCACGGACTGTATACAGTGGTAAAGCCGCTCCTTACCACTTAGGAACAAACAAGGAAAAGCAGGGGAGAAGGAGGAGGGGAGGAGGGAATGGGCACACAGGGGAAGGATGACGTGGAGGAAGAAGAAGAGAAAGAAGGAATCAAAAGAAAGCAACAGATTCCATACAAGGTTGTTTCCCCCCAGGCTCTAAGCTTTGATGATTTCTTGCTGAAAAACAAGAGCCTGTGATACCTCAAGCTCTGTCTCCCTCTGCTGACCACTCTGTCTCTGGACTCTTGTACAGGCTGCGATGGCCCCTGTTTTTCTGAGATGGTGAAGCGTCTGTTGATAAACATGCTTACTCTTTCCCTTGGAAGACTCAAATGGGAGCTTCAGTCTGGGGGCTGTGCGACACCAGTAACCAATGGCATGCCCCCCCCCATCCAATTCCTGGGCTTGAATGCCAGCCCTGCCGCCAACTGTGAAGCAGCCAGGGAAGCACTGAAAAGCTGTGCCTGTTCCCTCAGCTGTAAAAGGAGGGCACAAGCCATGTGGACCAGGGTGGGGAGTGGGGAGTGGCCGAGATCCTCCCCATCAGCGTTGCACTGCACCTGGCAGAGAGAGCACCCGCTGCTGTGGTCTGGGATCGATGAAGACACGCTTGGCCCTAGGGACCATGGCTTTTTCAGCCACCCACAGGCATCTGCGAAGGAGCAGCTGTGAAAGGATGGGGGTGTGTACTGTATTAGGAGTTGGTTTCCTTGCAGGAATTCACAGCTCGTATTTTCAAATCATAGCTTAGAGGGTACAAAGCACACAAAAAACATACAAAAATTCTCCAGATCCTGGTCACCAGAAGAATTTAGAAATTTCTATCTCAGGGAGATTCTGGAGTTTGACTCTTTGGGCCAAATCCTGATTCCACCACTTTTCACCTGTTTGACTTCATGCAAGTGAATTGGCTTATCTGAATTATGATCTCCATCCACCTCTGTAGAATGGGAGTAACATCGCTCCCCACCTCAGCCATGTTCTTGGGACCATGGAGTAAGTGGGCCACTCACAGGAAACCCCTAGAAAGTGCTGTGCAGGGCAGTCCTCAGTCTGGGTTACATGTTATCACCTGCAGTCCAAGCTGAGCTCTTCACTGTCTGAGGAAGGTTGAGGCCAGCATCAAGGGAGAAAACCATACAGTAAATTCTGAAACAATGGGGTTACTGAGGGGAGGGAGCAGAGGGAGCCAGCTTTCCTTTTCAACGGTGGTTTTCAGAATGAGCTGCATATTGGCATTGCCTTGAAAGTTTAAAAAAAAAAAGTCCAACCCAGGCTCCACTCTCTGAGGTGCTACTCTAACCGGTGAAGGGTGAGGCCTGACACTGAGAAGGATCAAAGCTCCCAGATGACGCTGATGTACAGCCCAGGCTGGGAACCGTGGCCTTCGGAGTACCTTCCTACACACCTGCAGGTGTTAGAACTTTCTGTCATGTCTTTGTGCACAATATGCTGAGGTGTACAAGCTAAAAAGCAATTGAGTACAGAGTGTTTTTGAAATAAGAGCAACTTACGCCCTGGCTGGCGTAGCTCAGTGGATTGAGCGCGGGCTGCGAACCAAAATGTCGCAGGTTTGATTCCCAGTCAGGGTACATGCCTGGGTTGCAGGCCATGGCCCCCAGCAACCTCACATTGATGTTTCTCTCTCTCTCTTTCTCCCTCCTTTCCCTCTCTAAAGAAAAAAATTAAATCTTTTTTTTTTTTTAAGATTTTACTTATTTTATTTTTAGAGAGGGAAGGGAGGGAGATAGAGAGAGAGAGAGAAACATCAATGTGCGGTTGCCGAGGGTTCTGGCCTGCAACCCAGGAATGTACCCTGGCTGGGAATTGAACCTGGGACACTTTGGTTCCCAGCCCACGCTCAATCCACTGAGCTACGCCAGCCAGGGCTGAAAAAAATAAAATCTTTAAAAAAAAGAAATAAGAGCAACTTGACTGGGTTCAATGATCAGAAAAAGAGTGAGAAAGGACATCACCCCAACCCGTGTATTTCTGCATTCTGATGGCTTTGGGGCATGGACCTGTCCCCATTCTCTGAAACCCCCTTTGCTTACACAGGGGCAGAGGTCCTCTGCCAGCCTTTGAGGTGCAAAACTTGTATATACGTGAAGCCCAGTGAACAGCCAAAAGGAGGGGAAACTTTCAATGAGTGAAAAGACCTGAAGCAACCTTAAGGAAAGGGTTGGGGTGGGTCACCAGGAGGAATCTTCATCTGTGTTTGTAGCAAGGGACTCTAGAGGGAAGCCAGTTGTTGTTTTGTTTGTCTGAGCCCAGCGCTCATTTGGAAGTAATTTAGGGTCTGGTGGCAGCCATCAGATGGCCCTCGGGGATGAGCTTCTCGAGTGAGTAGGGGTTTGGGGCAGTGAGGCGGGTGAAGTAAGTAAGGGCTCGCTTTCCAACCTGGGAGGTGCTGGCACATGGAAAGTCATCACTGGGCGCAGAGAGCGGGATGACATACCTAGTGAGTCTGGGATAGCAGTTAGCGGTCAGGTGGTGGGCAGCTTTCACATACCTCATTTTCCAGGCTGGAGCATGGATGCTACAGCCAGCCTAACTGAGTTGGGTCCCAGCCTGCCCCTCTCTCTGTGACCTTGATCTGCCACATTACCTCCCAATGCCTCAGCTTCCCCGTCTGTGAAATGGCAATGATACAGGGCTGTTGAAAAGCTTAAATAAACTGGTCAATATCGAGGGTATCTGATAGTGTCTAGGACATGCTGAGGAATATATTGTGTTAATATTTTCTTCATTTCCAATCCAACTCAGAAAAACATTTTTAGGTCTTAAAAAGGAAAATTTTACTAAAACAAAAGTGACTACAATGAAAGACTGTATACAAAAAAACGAAGAAAGTGATTTTTGGTTTGGGGAGAATTCTTGTACATGGGCACCCAGGATCCTTCCTTTAAACTTGAGTGGTGAGCATGTTGGAAGGATGCACTGGCTAAAGTCGAGCTGGGAAGAGAAAGCCAACGTCCCGCCCAGGCTGGCTGGTGTCCTCCGGAGTGGCGGCAGGGGAAATGCAGGCAGAGCGGAACTCTCTCGCCTCCCAGGGAAGTTTATGTGTGACAAGGAGAATGCCCCAGCCACCCTGGGCTCTATAGAGAGGTTTCCATTTCTAGCAGTTTCACTGTAGAGGTGACTAAAAGTGACTACCTCACTGTCAGGTCGTGTAGCCCCTTTGTTCACATCGGTGGGCTTGGGTTACTGGCCAGCTGGTCCCCAGCTGTTCCCTGAAGCAGGAGGCCTCTCAAACTTGGGGGCAGAGTGACTGCTCACATTGTAGCATCTTTGGGGACAATTCTGCTGCACAAAAGGGTGTGCACAAATTCTCGAGAGCAACTCCAGGAGTCTAGGGAGCTTTTCGAATGTGAGATAAGATGAAGCCCCCCCAGGAGAGACCCAGGCCTTCAATATTTGCTGTGACAAACCCACGAACTCTATGGCTTTTTTTGCAGTGCCCCGGGGTGGGTGCGGCAGGGCCCTGTTGATCACCAGAGCCAGGACAGTTAGATATTTGGTCAAAGGTGTTAGAGTAACTGATTCCCAGTCCAATTAAGCAATGATTTCAGAGTCAATAAATTCCCCAAGTAGCTTCCATCCAGAGAAGGGTCCAGAAATGATGCACCACAGTCAAAGGAAGGGCTGTCTTGGGGTCTGTTAATGAGGACATAGGAAGTTTTCTCAGAAAACACTTTTTGTGTAGGCTTCAATGTTTTTAAAATTAATTAACGTACAGTCAGCATCCCACTGATTTCACATCTGCCACTGATTTTCTAACTAATTAGAAAAGCTGTTGGCAGAGGAATTGTTAGATGTTTGCACAGTACAAATTAGGGCATAATTAGAAGACAGGGTATATGCTAATGACGGCAAGGCTGATAAATCAGTGTTTACACCAACAGAAGAATCTTCCCTCTCACAGTTCTTTGAGCTCATTTCTCCTAGAATTCTGTATGAGGAGAGGTATAAATCTCTTTTGACCTAGCTGGGTGGGAGTTGTTTGAGACAACATAGTCTTCAGAGAGATCACTTGACCTCTGAAGTCAGAATCTCATGGAGAACATTGTAACCACGCAAAACCTGTTCTCTGGAGTAACCAGGTGAGACTTCATATCCCCCTGACAGTTAGTTAGTTTGGAATGCTTCCACATATGCATCTTGAAGGGTCTCTTCTCTTTGTGGACCCCCCAGCCTGGCAGGGGCCACACAGGTCCCAGTTCTCACCGAGAGCAGGGTAGGGGCCACACTGATGTTACGTGACCCTGTGCAGTTCCCAACATTATTGCTCAGCTGTTTTGTCTTTGTGACCTTACTTACTCACGAAGATGACCCACTGATTCAGTTTAGAACAAATAAGGAGCATACAGTTTGACTAACACACAGTAGTTTTTGACAGAAGGTAATAAGTGAAATGTAAGGTATTTCACTTGCCCACAAGAAAGTAACTCTTTTATTGAAGACGTAATACATACAGTGAGATCCAATATGTGACAGAATTGTGGATGGTTGTCAAAATGAGTTCTCAGTGAAGGTTTCTGAAGCCACAACCCTTGCCTCAGCCCCAGAAGATAGTGGTAACTGATATATCCTTTGATGTAATGACTCCTATGGGACCCTGCCTCCATGTGGTTCTGGTCCCTTTGTAGAAGGAAATGGCCACAGCATAGCCTAGCAGAGGTCATGACCTATGGGTCCCAGATGATATCAGCATAGTGTTAATGACAACTGCCACCATCCCCTCTTGAAGATTACTTGTCTGCTATCAGCCAGACCATCCTATGGCCATCTGTGACCTTCATAGACACGTCCTGATTCCCTAAGCCTGTGAGCCTTCCCCCCACTTTGTGGCTTTAGCTACACTCACAACCAAGTTCTTTGGTCCAGCAGTGTCAGCAGGCTCTCAGCCATCGCCTGTGCTTGTTCACCCACATCAACTGGGTCTGCACCAATATGGCATAAAACTGGCCATTGCCTAGGGACTGGAGTCGCATATCCACAGGCCATAGGTGTGCCACAAACCTGAGGACACAGGCTCCTTCTGCAGAAAATGGCCACCACTTAGCTCCAGCCACATGGGCATATATGGACTGATCCTTGCCAGACCTATCTGATTTCTCAGGAGAAATTAGAATACTGCATTTGTATAGGAAATTTGCCAATTTTGGAAATGTTAACAAATTACAGCACTGCAAGTCAAACAAAATGACACACACACAGACTTGTACTATATTCATTCTCCATGTGACCCAGATAAAATCTGCCTGAGGCTGATGATCCCAGTCCCAACAGATACAAATAAACACAGTGCCCGGTGATGTTGGCCTGAGCCACAAGGGTCATAGAAGACTGCAGGCACGGGGTGGGGGTGGGGTGGGGATTGGAAGTTCTGTCACTTTAGGCCAGATATGATCTCTGGCCCCTTGCTTATTCATCTTGTTACCACTCTAAAATTAGGGATTTAAAAAAAAATTATGAAATATTTTTAATTTGGAAAATATTCTGATAACATGGTGCCCTATTAAGTCTCTATGTCCCTAGAAAGCTGGTCCTGTCTGTTCATGTATACTATTTTATGATGTGATATGTTGGGATAGAGAGAAATAAATCCCCCAGGCAAAATATAATTTTTAAAAATCAGGAATCCTAATACATATCATTAAAAAAAATCTAACAGTGGCATTCTGCTAAAAAAATTTTACTCTCTGAAGACATATCTGCAGCTGAACGTGGCCTTGAGAAACTGGAAATGCATCATTCTGATTAAGAGCTGTGTATGAAACAAGATTACATTGACGTTCCAAAGATAGTTATGAAATGTTCCTTTTCATATGACAGTGAAGTGTTGCTTCTATAATAACATGCATCTTTTTAAAAATAACATTGTTGAGGGAGACTGCTTTTAAATTTTATAGTGGCCACATATTAGAGAAAAGGGATTTATTCTTCCTTGTACACCTTAAATATTTTTTTCATTTTTAAAAGTTAATTTATATATAGTAAAATCTGCCCCCCTCTGCATGCAGTTCTAGGGCATTTGAAAAGCATACATAGTTTGGGTAACCTCTGCACTTTGTTTTGATTTTGGAAGTCAAATAGAAAGATAGCCTCCAACCTAGATTAATCAATGGCTTCACTTGATTCTGTTCAATTCATTCCACCATTTCAGCCCCCATTGTGTACGAGGCATTGGGACCACAAAGGAGGACAGACATGACCCCTGCCTTCAAGGAGTGGTCTGTTCTATAGAAGCGCCAAACACCTTAAAGTGATGATGCAGTAAGACAACTGCTGTAAAGGATATCAGTATCCTTTCTGAAGGATATCTGTATTCAAACCTTTGGGGATCCAAGGTTTGAATTCCCATCTACTTAATTATCAGTACCAGGTCCACTGGTAAGTGTTGAGAGTGTAACTGTGGGTAAGAGAGTCCCACACCAGCTCACAGGCCAGCCTGGAAGCAAGGAGATACAGAGAGGTGAGTGCTCTGCTGGGGAAGGACAGGGAATCTGTGGGGCCACGTGGAAGGAGCACAGGAAGGGGGTCTGGACAAAGCTATAGCTTCCACAAGGAGCAAAGGGGAAGGCATGAAGGCTTGTGTTGAATTCTCTGTGCAATTCCTCCAGCACAGCTCAATTCTGGAAGGGGTTGTAGAAACCTTCACCAAGGGGTAAAGAGGTTGCTTAGTGGGTTGATTTATGACTGGTTAATGATGGAGAAAAATGTGTGAGAGAGAATATTCACACTAAACTACAATCCAAGAAAGCTTCTGTTTTTCCTGCTCCAGTCAGACATAGAAAAATGGCTGTCCTGCTGACAGGGAGTCCATGATCCATGGGTTGGCAGTGCCCTGAAAGTCATTTATTAGTAGGGGGAGGACAAGAACAGGCCTGGGCATTTGGTACCAGCCACTCCACCCAGCCCCCTGCTGGCCCAGCTCCAGGTGCTGACAGCAGAGGCTGGTCCCATGATGGAGTAGACATTGGCAGGCCTTGTTCCCAGCCAGCCAAGGGCTGCTGAGATAAGTGGGCCTAATGGGATGCCTTGGTTCCTCCATCAGTCTCCAGGCCGGCCGACGATGGTCAAAAGGCAGCCAGAGAGAAAAGTTCCCTGGACTGGAATGCTTGGCTTTGTCCAGATCCATTGGCACGGTCTTCCGCATCTTCTATCATGTTGGGTGATGCTCACCAGCCAACAGAGGGAACAGTTAATTTAAATGATGAAGCCAAATTTATTGGCTTGTATTCTGTTCCCTGCTCACTCCCCATCTCTCCATTACAAATGAATGGAAATCTCCACCTCAAGCCAACAACTTGCCTTATTCCTCTTTTGCTCTCAGCCACACCTTCAGTCTCATCTGTGTTTCCATGTCTATCTAGATTCTGGATGTAGTGCAAAGCAACAAAGTCAGCCTCAGAATCAGATAGACTGTGGCTTCTCAGCTTGGGCACCATTGACATTTGGGCTGGATGACTCTGTGTGGCGGAGCTGTCCTGTGGCATTGCACAATGTTGAGCAGCCTCCCTAGCCTCTACCCACTAGGTGCCAGTGGCATGCCTTGTATTCATGGCAACCAAAAGTGTGTCCAGACATGATTATAGGTTTTCTAGGGGGAAAAATTGTTGAGAAATACTGAGATAGACCTGGGCTCTAATACTGGTTCTGCCACTCATGAAGTTATTCAGCTTCTCTAATACCCTTATCCATTTAATATACTTTATGGTTGTTATAAGAATTAGAAAAGTGTAAATTTTGTTAATTGCTGGCATGTGGTAAATCTTCAAAGGGCAGCTATTATTACCATTTAAGTACTCTGTGCATTTTCCTAGATAATTTTTTGTTGTAATTGCTGATTTCTAGTGACTAAAGAGTCCAAGAACTGTGAAACTGACAGTAATTTCCTTGGCTCTGTCCCTGGTCACGTAAGGAAACTTGGCTTGGATTGCATTACCTAAAAGTACAGTTTGGAGTCTCTCTCCAGGAAAGCTGCCGTCTGCAACATTCCTATAGAATGGGATCAGCAGCCCTGTGAGCACGGGGAGACTTCGGCCTCGTAACTGTGGGCTCTGGGGTTGGAACCGCCCCCTTCACTTCCCATTATGAGCATGTGTAGGTCACTGATGGTTTTTGAGCCAAGGTTTGAATTCCCAGCTTTTGGGATTCAGGGCTTAGGGCAGATACAAACAGATTTAGAAGTAATGTTTTTAAATGGTGTGTAAAGGGAGAACCATTTCTTGGAATAAGTTATAATTTTCAGAGAATGACCTTTCAAGACTGCTGATCAAGGTTTCAGGAAGGTTCTCCCTCCACCTCCACCTCTACCATCCTACCACATACCCTCTCCTCTTTCTCTCTCATTCTGAGAACATGAGCATTTTTATGCAATTACTTTAAAAAGTATTCTTCAAGAAATTAATGTTCTTTTCTTGGCTGATTTATAAGATTAGAGGAGTGGGAGAGGCATACAAAGGGGAGATATATTTTGCAGTTTAATCAAAAGTATGAGGTAATATGGCAGCCCTTTCTTCTTTCCTCCCTTCTTTTCCTCACTTCTCTCTTCCTCTTTTCTTTTTTCTTTTCCTTTCTTTTCTTTTCTTTTCGGTTCTTTTCTTTTCTGTTCTTATCTATCTCTCTATCTAAACATTTTTGTTTGCTCTAGGACCTGCCATGCATGATGATAGTTATAAATCTAGGACATAGTCCTAATTGAAAAGAATGGCAAAATTAATTGTTTAACTATACTGGGAGGGTAGTACTCTTTTGGAAGTAATATCAGTGTTAGCTATCTAGGATCCAAAGTGGAATAAGGCAATCTCCTTCAAAAGGAGTAGAGAATTTAATTGAGAAGAATAGATAATAGAGTTGTAAAGATCAAATTTTAAAAATTGATTGAAAAGAGATTAAAACAGTGTTTACACAGAAAAAGTGACTAACAAATTTTAGGAGAAATGAAGGGGAAGCTGGAAGGAGAAGGAAGGATGGAAAGAAGAAAGGAAGGAAAGAAGGAAGGAGGGAAGAAAGGAAGAATGGAAGCGTCCTATAGAGTAGTATATATTAAACAACAAATGAGGGGTACAGATAATCCTTTAGGAATTTAGAGAGGATTCCAGGGCATGGGTTATTCTGAGAAAGCTCCTCGAGATAAACATGGAGAGACATATGAAATGTCAAGTAGTGAGTAAAAACAGAGGCCTCACTTTGGCTAATAACTTAAATATTTTTAAGAGATAAATAGTCATAAGGCAATGATCTACTAAACATGAATTCTGAATTGCTAGAATTCTCTTCTGAGCTTCGTAAAACATCAAGCTAATGCAGGTCAGTAAAAACCATTGTCACTTAGTAACTTAAACCCTGTATTTTTAGAACATAGGCACAAGATGTGCCCATATAATGGGTATTTCATGTCTGATGGAGAGGCCAAAGCACATCTGGTAAAGAGGCACAGCTGTCCTCCCTAAAGGCTACCAGAAAGGCTGACACATGTCTTTGTTTAGCCACTCTAAGCTGGTGACGATGAATTTTTCTCAATGTAGGGTTGTAAGTTCTTTAAGTCATCACCTACTATGTAAGTCATAATTCCTTATATTATTCCTAAGTTTACCTCTTTTGGACTCTCAGATTCATATCTGAATTCCCTAAATATTACAGTTCCTACATGAAGAAAAATATCCCCAACTCAAAGTCTCTCATTTACTTAATTGGCTGGCAGTGTTGATTCTTGCCCAAATGTGATTTTGGGGTCAACTGGGATCAAGTATTTATTTCTATGAAGGACAAGAGGGAGGAAGACATTCCTAGGTCTCAGAGTATTTGAGAAAGCACATGACAGCAAGCCTGGACCCAGCAACATGGGGCCATGTCCAAGGTATAAACTGTTTATAATTCCTTCAGACTTATATATTCTTTGTTAATGTGTTTAACTTTGTTTAGTAAGGGTGAGAAGATTGATTTTTCACCAATAAAAGCTATATATATATATATATGTTTTTCCTTAGTGCTCAAAATTAAGATGATTACATGTAAAATATATACAATTATCCCCCCCCTTTTACTTATTTTAATTGTCTTAGAATTTCCCTTTTCTGGACTAATTTCTTGGGAAGCACGTTATCTAAGGTAACAATCACTTATGCTCAGTAAACTGCACTCTGGTGCAGTTGTGTTGGGCAGCCATCCCTTTCGGAGGGGTGGTTTTTATAGTTCCACATGAGAAATTGTCTACCTTGTGGAAAGCAGGGTCTATTTATATTACCAGGGTCATCTGTGATCTGGACAGCGACCCATGTTACAGTGCCATGTTTCCAGTGTATTCTACCTGGCGGGACTCAGCTCTGGACGACAGATGGGCGCTGCCTCTTCGAGTCCCAGCGCTAGCTGACCTGGGCTCCCCTCTGGCTGTTCCTGGAGAGCTCACTATTTGGGAACCGCTCTTGAGTGAGTGGCCTTCCAGGAGTCTTCTTTTTAAAGTTCTGTAAAAATAAAATTGATTATATCTTTAACATCAACAACAAAATATATTTAGGAAAATAAAATAATTCCATTAGGACCCTATCACATCTTCCATGGTTTAAACAATTCCAGTTATATCTCTCAATGGGTACCTTTCTCTTCCAATTTTATTAGTCATTCTTTTCCTTTTGGGGATTATTCCTCCTGCTCCCAATCTGCTCTCACTCTAGTGGCCCACTTGATAATATATGATAACTGGGACTATGCACTGCCATGGAGATAGACTTTGACTTCAGAAACTTAGGGTGGTTTTAGCTCACCTCTAAACCTTTCTGTGAAGTGTGGTGGGAACAGGACACATTAGACCTCTGCCCTTGGACCATCACTTACGTTGTCCTTACATTCCTTCCAAGGCCCTACACCTCTCCATGGTTTGTCTCCCTTTCTTCTCTGACCTTGCCTCCATTGTCTGTCTGCCTCCTTCACTCCGTGTTAGCTACAGGAGGGTTCTTGCTGATTAAACATGCAAAGCTCATTTGTACCTCAGAGATATTTTTTGGAGTGTCTGCAACACTGTTCCCAGATTTCTACCTGGTTTATTGTCTTACTTCATTCACATAGCTATTCAGGCACCACCACCTCAGAGAGAGGCCTTTCCTAACCACTCTAAGTCACCAGCCTCTTGATCATTATCACCATACTTAACTTTTCCTTCTTGTATTATCACTCTCTGCTTTCATAGTATTTTTGTTGTGTTTGTTGTTGATCATTTTCTCCCCTAGAATATGAGTTTACCTGGGGCAGGACATTCACTGTTATAGATACTATTGTATCTCTAATATTGTGTCTCTGTAGTCCAAAGAAGTAAACATAGGGATTATGTAAGGACTTAACACAAGGACTAACCTAAAAAACTTACAACTGCACACTGAGAAAATTCATGGCCACCAGTTTAGAGTGCGTAAACAAGAGAGACTGAAACATTTGAGGGCAAGTCTCTGATTTTTCTAATTGCTGGCCCATAGTGGGGGTTTTACAATATATACTTTTGTACAAATGATTAAATGCCTCAAATTAAGAGAGGGACTAGACAATTTCCAATGCCTCCTCAAGTTCTAAAGTTTCATGAGTCTTTAAAATCCTAGAAGTGTCCTCAACTTAGTAAAATAGGATGCCTTTGGAGTGCACATGAGATCCTAGATTACAAGAATTCTGTCAATATACTGACATGAGGGAAAGTTTAGGGAAGTAATGAGTTTTTCTCTCTTTTTTTTCTTTTCCACTGGAGAGAATGAGGAAGACATAAAAAGACATAGCGTTGCAATAGTGCAAACTGGGCTAAATCACCGAAGGTGCTCTCTACACTCTCCCAAGTGTGCTTTTTGGCAAACTTGTAGAGAAGCTGGAGTTAACAGCTGTCACCGGGGCCTCAGGCAAAGATGCAGAGAAGGTCAAGCTTGCATTCTGCATTCCAGCTCACCTCTTCCTTTCACCCACTTTATTGCACTCTAGCTATTGACTTTCCTCCTGCTGCCATTTGCCTTCTAAATCTTTCCCTCCCTCCCTGCTGGACTTCTCTGCATGGAGGTTTGTCTTCTTTCTCACCCAGCTAGAGTTCCCGCCCCTGCATTCTCACGGGAGCCCAATTAGTTAAAAACAGCTATGTTAAAGGACAAAGAAGACATAAAGAAAATTTGCAGTTTGATGTCTTACCTGGTCTTCTAGGACCTGAAATTCAAGGAATTAGGAACACACACACTTTCTCTGTACAACTCATTTGTACTAATACTTTACACTATTTCTCTGTAAAGCTATCCTGTAAGCTAAGAAGCAATAAAAAAAAGCCTGGCTTTGGGAGAAACCCTAAGTAAGCAAACATGGCCCTCTCCATGCTAAGGGCCTCATATATATCCTCATATTCATGGGTTTGGAGGTACAGTCTTTGATTTTTCTAATCAAACCAAACTAGCAAATAATGGTTTTCAGATATAGGGATTTCCTAACCACTACATTTTGATGGTCTTGTAGTGGTTAGGAGATCTGTAGTGGCACAGATTACAGAAAAACGTACTCTGTGATCTAACAAAGATTAAGTAGGAAGGATCCTTTAGAGTCACCTTGACAAAGAGCCCAACAGAGACCCGCATTCTCACTTTGCCATTAAAGTGCTTTGTCCATAATCCTGGATTTCAGGGGCACCACGGCCCAGCCAAGTTGACACATAAAATAACCATCATATCCACATAGATATCCAATTTTTCTGGGGTTACTTTTTGAAAATATTATCCATTTCCCACTGAATTATCTTGGGAACTTTGTCAAAAATCAATCGGTTATATATATATTTCTATTCTGCTCCATTGATCTATACATTTATCTTTTAAAAATTTTTAAAAATATATGCTTATCAATTTCAGAGAGAGAAGGGAGAGAGAGAGAAAGAGGGACCTGACCAGGGATCAAACCCACAACCTAGGTATGTGGCCTGACCAGGAACCAAACCCCCAGTCTTTTCATGTACAGAATGATACTCCAACCAGCTGAGCCACACTGGCTAGAGATATATTTAGTTTTACAGCAATACAACTGTCTTGATTTCTATAGTTTTGCAACAAGTCTTGAACTCAAAGACTATAAATTCTCTACCTTGTTTCTTCTTTTCCAAAATTAATTTTTGCATGTCTTTTGAATTTTTATATGCATTTGAAAATCAGCATTCTAATTTCCTAAAGAGAATAAAATCCTGTCAAGAATTTGATTTGGATTATATTGAACCTATAGATCAGTTCAGGACAATTGACATGTTAACAACATTGAACTTTGCAATGAAAAAACAGTTTATATTTTTGTCTTTTTTTTTCATGTCTTTAATTTTTCTAAGCCATGCTTTTTCATTTCAGTGCATCTTACATGTGTTTTGTTCAATTTGTTCCTAAATAGTCTCTGCTTTTTGATGCTATTTTAAAATTTCACTTTCCAATTATTCACTGCTAATATATAGAAATGCAATTTATTATTGTTTATTAACTTGGTGTCCTGAGACCTTATAAAATTCACTTATTAGTTCTTGTAGCTTATTTTGTAGATTCCTTAGGATTTTCTATGTGACAGCTAATGTCATCTGTAAGGCAATCTTACTACATTATTTTTTTCAATCTGCAGGCCTTTTATTGCTTGTCCTTGCCTTATTATACTGGCTAGGACTTCCATTACACCTTTAACTGCAGTGATGGAAGAGGTCATCATTGTCTTGTTCCTAATCTTAGGGAAGGCAGAAAATCTTTTGTTTTTATAGAGAATATTAGCTATAAACTTTTCTAAGATGCCCTTTATCAGTTTGTAAATGTTTCCTTTTTTCATGTTGGCTGAAACCTTTTTTTATTTATGAATACATATAAAGTTTTGTCAAATGCTTTTACTATATCCATTAATATAATCATTAATATAATCATACACTGTTTTCTTTTATTGTCCTATTGTGGTACATTACACTGAATGCTTTAAAAATGGTGAAAATCAACCTTGTATTCCTAGGATAAACCCCATTGGGTCTAATGTAATCTTCTTCTTTGTTTTGGTGATTTCATTTTGCCAAAATTTTGTTAAACGTTTTTGGCTTCTATTGTCACATTAAAAAAACAACAACACATTTACCTAATTTTGATATCAGGGTAAAAATGAGTGAAAAAAAAGCCTTACTTTTCACTTTTTTCAGTTTCCATAGGATTGGAAAGGATTGGTATTATTTCCTTCTTAAATATTTAATAAAGTTCATCAGTGAAGCCATCTTAATCTGATTTTCTTATTTTTAATCATAAATTTAGCTTATTTATTCAATACAGGACTCTAATATATATGAGTATATTTATTTATTCATTCATTCATTCATTCATTCAGATTTTCTATCTCTTGTGTCAATTTTGGTAATTTATGTCTTTCAATGAATTTGTTTTTCTAAGTTGTCAAAACTATTTTTAAAAATTGTTCATTTTATTCTTTTTATCTTTTAAAATGTCTGTAGAATCTATTGTGATAATGACTTTTATTGCTGATAATGATGTTTTATGTCTTGTCTCTTTTTTTCTTGATTAGTCTGGGGTTTCTCAATTTTATAGATCTTTTCAAATAACTAGCTTTTGTTTTCATGGATTTTTTTCTATTGTTGGTTTTATTTTTCATTTATTTTTGCTTTCATTTTCATTATTTCCTTCATTCTATTTGCCTTGGGTTGAATGGCTTTTATTTTTTTATATTTCTTGATGTGGAAACTTACATAGTTGATTTTAAATATTTTTTTCTTTTCTACCATAAGCAAAATGATCTAAAGTTTGCACTTAGCACTGCCTTAGCTACATTCCACAAATTTTGATAATTTTTCACTATCTTGCACTTTAAAATATTTTCTAATTTCCTTTGTTAAATCATCTTTGACAAAAAGATATATACCCCTAAATATAAATGTATAAGAAAATGAAAGAATACTTTATTCATACTTGTTACTTACTTTTTTACTTAACAATAATATCAAGAACATCTTTCTATTAAATAATTTTCTCAAAAAAGATAGAAAATTGTACTGCAACAACAATTAAAATAAAAACAACTTGATTTAAAAAAATAATTTTTTCAAGCATCATTTTTAATGAGTGCATAGTTTTACACATTATGAGTACATTATACAAAATTTATTTAAACTCAGCCCCTATTGTTGGATATCTTAGTTGTTTCCAACTTTTTACAGTTGTAAATTGTTGTAATAAATTTCCTCATATATTAATCTTTGTGTACCTAAGTATTTTGTTTTTATATTACTTTCTATAATTGAAAGTTTTTGGTAAAGATATTGGTTTTCAAGGCAGTCTCCCTTTTTAATACTGTCTCCTTGGGTCTCAGTCTACATTTTTTACATGGTTCAATTAATTTATTTAGCAAAATTCCTGCTTGTTTAATTTCCTTTAAGTCTTTTTTGTTGGTAGATGGTTTTTGCAGAAAATTTTATTAAATATGCATATTGAAGAGACCAACTATTCATATACATTTGTTGCCTCTTGGTTAACTTTTTTTTTTTGCAGAGTTGATGTGGTCTGTGGGCTGCATCAGCCCATAGGTATGGCTATTTGGCGTTCATAGTTATGAAACATATTTAAACCACCAACATCTAAAATTGAGGTGGTTGGCCTTGGCCAGTGTGGCTCAGTTGTTTGGAGCATGATCCCCTAACCAAAAGGTTGTGGTTTAGACTCCCAGTCAGGGCATATATCTAGCTTGCAATTGATTCCCTGGTCCTGGTGTGTACAGTACCCAGTCTGGAGCCATAAAAGAGGCAACCAATCCATGTTTTTCTCTCTCATCAATGTTTCTGTCTCTCCCTTCCTCTCCCCTCAAAAGGCAATGAAAAAAAGTCCTGATGTGAGAATGAGTAAATAAATAAATAAAATTGAGGGGGTGGGTATTACATACAGCTTATGGATATTAAAGGTCTTGGAAAGTTAGGAATATGGTAACACTGGGCCAGCATTCCTGCATGATAAGAGTAAATGGGAAAGGTGTAATTACTTTTCCTACACATGTCCTTCCCATGTTGGCATAGTTCTCACTCATCCAGTGTCACTTGATTAGGATACAGATTGACACTTATAGGTATTTGGGTTCACAATCCCTGATTTGATCGGATCAAATCTTTTAGAAGACTAAAGTATTTTCATCCAAGCTGAAGGCATATGTAGATATACTTTGCCTCTTAGCACAACCAAAAGGACAACAACAAATTTAAAATAAAAAATAACCAGGAGTGCCAGAAAATAGAACTGAATGGAACTCTGACAACGAGGAGTTAAAGAAGAAACATTCATTCAGACTGGTAGGAGAAGCAGAGATGGGCAGCTGGGGTGAAGAGGACTTGTGACAAGGCAGCAGCTGGAGGACTGGGGCAGGCAAGGTGGTGACTGGCAGAGTGGGAGGTCCCACATTTGCTGTGCATGAACCAGGAGGAACAATTGGGGAACGAGACAGACCACACAACCCAGGGTTCCAGTGTGGGGAAATAAAGCCTCAAAACCTCTGACTGAAAAAACCTGTGGGGGTTGGGGCAACAGGAGAACATATCAGCCTCACAGGAGAGATCACTGGAGAGACCCACAGGGTCCTAGAACATACACAAACCCACCCACCCAGGAAGAGCCCAGTTTGCTTGTGGGTAGTGGAGGAAGTGACTGAAAGCTGGCTGAGAGATGAGTAAGCAAGCAACATTGTTCCCTCTTGGACCCATCCCCCACATACAGTGCCAAAATGCAGCAATGTGGGGTGCCCCACTCTGGCAAATACCTAAGGCTGCACCCCTTACTATGTAACAGGTACACTGAGACAAAGAAATATGACCCAAATGAAAGAACAGATTAACGCTCCAGAAAAAAATGCAACTAAGCGATGGAGATAGCCAATGTATCAGATGCAGAATTCAAAACACTGGTAATCAGATGCTCACAGAAATGGTTAAGTATGGTTATAAAATGGAGGAAAAAGTGAAGACTATAAAAAGTGAAATAAAGGAAAATGTACAGGGAACCAACAGTGAAGGGAAGGAAATGAGGACTCAAATCAATGATTTGGAGCAGAAGGGAAAAATAAACTTTCAACCAGAACAGAATGAAGAAACAAGAATTCAAAAAAATGAGGAGAGGCTTAGGAACCTCTGGGATAACTTTAAATGTTCCAACATCCTAATCATAGGGGTTCCAGAAGGAGAAGAGGAACAGAAAGAAATTGAAAACTTATTTGAAAATATAATGAAGGAGAACTTCCCCAATCTGGCAAAGAAAATAGACTTCCAGGAAGTCCAGGAAGCAGAGTCCCAAAGAAGTTGGATCCAAAAAAAAACATACCATGGCACGTCATCATTAAGTTACCCAAGATTAAAGATAAAGAGAGATTCTTAAAAGCAACAAGAGGAAAGGAGACAGTTACCTACAAAGGAATTCCCATAAGACTATCAGTTGATTTCTCAAAAGAAACCTTACAGGCAAGAACGGGCTGGAAAGAAGTATTTGAAGTCATGAAAGGCAAGGACCTACATTCAAGATGACTCTATCCAGCAAAGCTATCATTTAGAATGGAAAGGCAGATAAAGTGCTTCCCAGATAAGGTCAAGTTAAAGGAGTCCATCATCACCAAGCTCTTATTCCATGAAATGTTAAAGGGACTTATCTAAGAAAAAGAAGATAAAAAATATGAACAGTATAATGGCAACAAACTCACAACTATCAACAACTGAACCTAAAAAAACCAAAACCATAACCAAAAATGAACTAAGCAAATAACTAGAACAGGACAGATTCACAGAAATGGAGATCATACAGAGGGTTATCAGTGGGGAGGGGGAGGGGAGAGAATGGAGGAAAAGGTATAGGGTATAAGAAGCATAAATGCTAGGTAGAAAATAGAGTGAGGTTAAGAATAGTATGGGAAATGGAGAAGCCAAAGATCTTAGGTCATGAGCTAAGATGGGGGGATGATGGTGGGGAGTGGTACAGGGCAGAGGGGAAAAAAGGGGAGAAAAAAAACGTGACAACTGTAATAGCATTACCAATAAAATATATTTTTAAAAAAGAAAACTAATGTTAGTCATGTATAGGCAACCCTGACTTACCATTCCAAACCTTAGAGAGTCACATGCTCTCTATGTGCAGCCATGAAAATATTCCAGTGTCCATGACTAGTATTCTGTTCTGCCTCCTGCTTCCTTCTCCAGGAAATTCTAGACCCCATTTGGGAACCTTTCAAATTTATACTTCCAATAGGAAACTTCGCTCTTTTGAGATACCAGGGCAGAGATCTGCTCTGTTTTAATAAACATGAGTTTTTCTAGGCAAACATCATCTCTAGAACTATACAAACACAATGTATCTACATAATGTCTCTCTGATTTTTCAAGTCTGTTTTTAATTAATGACACAGTTAAGGTTGGATCAAATTATTAATGCAGGATGTTCACTGTCTGTCCCCCTACCCTGAGCAGCCAAAGAAAATGCCCTAATTACCAAATCAATTTCCTGATTTTTTTCCTTCCTCCAAATAGAGATTCTTTTCTGCTAGGGGAGTGGTAAGGTCAATCCACATGGTAAAGTGAAACTCAAGAGAGACGGTGAGGAAAGGCAGGGAAAGGAGAATGCTGTGTTGAAAGAAGTTATGGGGAATTGTGAATTGAAATGCTCTGGATTGGCAGGCAGCAAGTGTGAGGGGGAAAGGTAGAGGACACAAAGGGGTTTTAATAAACATTGTTATGGTCTTTGAATTTGGATCCCCTTTATGAGAAACATAAGTAAATGTTTGGAGTTATTTTGAAGTTACTTTTGGCTGTGTGATGCTGTTTCTTGACTGCCTGCAACCCTGCTCTGAGACCAAACTGCCAAGCTGTGTGTTCCAGGTTGTTAAAGGTTACACGGCTTATGAATAGGTTTTCCTTGTTCACATCCTTCTAATATTGTGCTATGATTATATTCATTTGCTTGTGCTCGAGACAGTGAGTACTGGACACCTGTTTAAACAGATTTAAGATTGTTCCTTCAGCCAAGAATTTTGTTGTGTACCTTTCTTTAAAAATAAAAAAAAAACCCACCAAGACCTAGACAATTCAGACATATATTTCTGTTCTCCTTTTCTGTTTATATTTCTCATTCTATGGTTTTTCTGAGTTGGGGAGTCCACATTAAAGGTCAAAATGCTTCTGGCTCTAGGATTTGATTTCTTAAACACATCCCAGGTCAACTAGAGTGCTAGAGTTTATTACTTTTTAAAAACCAAACCCCTGCCAAGTGAAAGGAGAGAAGGGCATGTTTAGATGAAAGTGCCTGATGTTCAAATTCTGCAGTTTGTTGACATTTTATTGCTCAATGCAATTTTTCCTACCCTTCAGGGCATTTTGCTTAATGGTTTCCCAAGAACAGTATGATGAGGCTTCAAAGCAAGCTCCAGGTTTTAGCAACAATACTCTTATTCTAGTTTATATGAGTCACATGTCTAAAACCTTGTATAAATCTGAAGTTTTTCCTATAAACGCTATGCCCAGAAAATATGGCAAGTCATGTTAACTAGCCATATTAGATATCATACACCAATATGGAAATAAACCAGGTAATTCCAATGTAATAGATTTTTGTGTAGGCTGTGGGGAGGGGAGGTATACCTAAACAAGGTTTTGGATGTGCTAAATTAATTCAAGGGTATCTCTCACTGGTGGTCTGATAGTGTCAGCTGTTGGTATGATGCGTTAAACATTAAATTATTACATATACACCAGCATGATGATGTATAACTCCAAGAAGTCTGTTCTTTGTGATTATTTATTCCATGGGTCAAGGGGAATATGAACAATTCATTAGCTTGAAAGTGGTTCTCATCTTTTTTGTTTGTTTTTGTTTTTTATTGTTGATATATTACAGTTGTCCCAATTTCCCCCTTTGCTCTCCCCTGCCTCGGCCCCCTCTGCTCCCACAGTCAATCCCCTCACCACTGTCTGTGCCCATGAGTCCTCTATCCGTGTTCCTTGTCTTGCCCCTTCTCCTTCTATCCCCCATTATCCCTCTTCGTCTTTGGTTTCTGTCTGTCTGTTCCTTGTTTCCATGCCTCTGGTTCTATTTTTCTCATTTGTTTGTTTTGTTCATTAGATTCCTCTTATAGGTGAGATCATATGGCATTTGTCTTTGCCCCCTGGCTTATTTCACTAAGAATAATATTCTCAGTTCCATCCATGCTGTTGCAAAAGGTAGGAGTTCCTTCTTTCTGCTGTGTGGCATTCCACTGTGTAGATGTATAAAGTGGTTCTCATTTTATTGAACCACGTACATACGAGTAAAAATGCCTTTATGAGGGGGATGTATTTTAGCACTATTATGGTTAAAAAATGATGTGCCAACTCTTACACTCAAAATGCTATCCAGTACTATTATGGGCTTCCAGAGCTGACTCTTCCCTAATCTTTCTCTATTTACACTGGATTGCCTACTGGTCACGGTCAACTGGGTCAGCCTGAATAACAGAATTTCTGGGAAGGCAGAACCACAGAAACAGTAGGCCTGGAGGAAGGAATGCCTGGCCTTAATAGTTGTACCAACCTAAAAAAAATCACTGAGAGGGATGATGGATATATTTTTCTCTGTCTGGAAGGGCGTGCACAGGCTGCTTCTAGAGGCACTGGGAAGCAGCTGATCTCAGGTCTCTGTCCAGCATGCCATGTGTTTCTTTTCCGTGTGTTTGTTACTGAAAAGCGGAAGGAAGAGCTCGCCTACCTTACAATAGAAGATACAACGGCAGGCCGAGCAGCTGGAGCAGTTCATTGTTGATGGTTTCCAACGATGTAATCATCCAGGCACTAACGTCAGCCAAACCTGTAACATTTAGGAGACTGTGGGGTCTGACCTTGTGGTTAGGAAAATGTTAATAAGTATTTGAAACTTCATCTGACAGCCATTCTCCAATACTCATTGCACAACAGAGGAAACTTGCAGCCCTGGTTTTTAATTTTCTTCTCTTTTGTGGGCTTAGGGATGGACCTCAATGTTATTTTAACTTTGTTTCCTCTAGGCAAAGAGGTTTACTAAATTAGGTAGTCAATCAAGAAACCCTGTTCTGAACATTTTGTGTAGTACAGGCCGTGCGCTCCTTGAGGTTTGGTGCATCTGAAAGCAAAAGGGGCATGGGAGGGGATGCTCAGCCTTTTAAACAGGTCAGGGAGGGGCTGAAAGATATTCAAATAGAGTAACTACTTTAAGTATCTGCTGGGCCAAGGTAAAGTATAGAAAAATGGTCCTAGAATCAGAGGTATGATTTTTCTGAGTTGTCAGAGTTGAAGTCTGGGAAGGAGCAACAGCTAGGACCTCACTGGGAATGCTCCCCTGAGCACACAAGCAGAAAGGAGGGCTTTCCTTTGTCTGGTCACTCTGAAGCTTAAGGGTGAGATGCTTCCCGCTGTTGGGAATGTAACGCCACAGGACCTTCCCAGCAGATGTGCATACAGACCCTGACCAACCTGCAGGCTTGCAGCCATGACGTCAAACATCCCTTCAGACAAGCCACAAAGAGAACCAACCATCCTTTTCTCCTTGAAGTCTTTACAGGTTTTGGAAATTGGCTGTGAACAATGAATTCTGCACGTGGGCCAAAAAAGGCCACCACTGTCAATAACATAATGACTGAGAACTTCTCAACCTAACTTAATATTTACTCCCTAGTACCTGCTACTTACTGCCTGTATCAAGTTTGTGAAAATTTTAAATGTTTACTTTTCAGAACCCACTTCTTTCAACATAGGGGAATGGAAGGAAAATAGATGCCAAAAATAATGACTGATTAGTAATTTGCTTCTATGTTCTTTGTGCTAAATTAACATAAATATGGAGAAGCATGATGTGAAGGAGAGACCAAAGGTGAGAGGGGAAGTGTGAGTTCTTCACCTGTGAACAGCAAGGCTTTCTGAGGAAGGGAAACAAATGCAAAGAAAAACTGGGAAAGCATCATGTAAAACAGAAGCTCGCTCACATCTCTTACTGATCATTCTTTTCTTTGAACTCAGATAACACTCACCTGTGCTGTAGGGTGACTTTTCCTCAGTCACATACCTTCCCTCCCTTCCCGGCCCGCCCCTCTCTTTCTCCCACTAAGACAAGATCTGGTCCTTAAGTCTAGAACTTATGGGTCATAGGGAACAGAATATGCTTTTTGTGATATAACTCCAGATGGGGAAGGAAATAAACACTCTTTCAGTGTAAGTGTAGGCAACATACATACTAGCACCAAGTTCATCTTTGCCAAGAGGAGAGAAGACCTGTACTCCCTGCCCTCCTGCATGCATAGGGTCCTAAGCACCATCCTCACTCCGCCCCACCATACCTAGCAGGGTAAGAAAAGAAAGGAGAGAGAAAAAGATAGACTATGCTGGATGCTCAACTCAAGAGGGTGGGATAATAAAAGGAGGAGGGCACAGGGATGAAGGTCAAGGGGTGTGCCTGTTAAGGCCTTCTAAGAAACAGCAATCAAAATGGGATTAGATGTGCAAGGGATTTATTTACTTAGGGCCCTGGCTGTGAGGGATAAGGGGGAGGGGCGGGAGTAGGCTTGGAGAGCCTTCAGGCCCTAAAGCAGCGCTGACCACTGTGAAAGGAGAGGGGGAAGGAGGACTTGGGTAGGAAGTACCCCAGGCCACACCACACTTTGGAGAAAGTGTTGGCCAGGTTAAGGGGAGTCCCAGGCCACAGTTGCCCCTTAGAAGAGTCCCCCAGCAGGAAGATATACCCTGGATTTTATACCTCTGCTGTGCGCAGTACCTGGCTAAGGAAATTTGGGGAAAGTGTGGCCTTGGGGTGAATGCCGCAGAGCTGATGGTGGTTCTCACTGCAGGTTTTTGAAGAGAGCTCAGTGGGATCAGCTTCACCGCCACCCCAGGGAGGAATACATGGTGCTGGCATAGGCGTCTAGTAGGCTCCAAGAGTCTAGGACTAAGGCGCTGGATCTGAGTTAGAGCAAGAAGACAAGTTGAATAAAATAGAGAACTCACTCTGGAATCTGTGCCCACTTGTCTGTGGTTTGGAAAAATTGCTTGATCAAGTTAAGTACCGATTCAGCATTTTCCAAGATTCTCTGAGTTTAACAAAAGCTGCTGGTAAGGCCATTTCACTGTGGATATTAATGTTCAGATCTATGATTCTCATTTTGACACTTAATCGCATTACATAGGGACATGGGTAGCCAATCACTGTGTCTAAGTGTTGTATTTCTTTGCCTCTATTAAATGTGAGCCTTACAGGGTCCCTGCTTGGCGTCAGGCAAACCAGAGTGAATTCTACCGCCTCTCAACATCCCCCCGAGCCCTCACCACACATATTATTCCTTGTCTTGCAGCTTACATATGTGTGTATGTGATTTGTCCTGTCTTCAAAAGACAACGAGTGACTTGAAAGTAACAGTAGTCGTACAGTTTGAATCAGCATTGCCTTGCACACGCAGTTGGTGTGGGCTTCAACATCACTTAAGTGAAGTGGGAAGGACTGAGCAGGGAGGGCACAAGGTGGGAAACACGATGGGAACATTTATATCTATTGCAGTCTACTTATTTTCAGAAGGGCTCGGGTGGCTGACAATAGGAGACACATGCGTTACAACCATCAAGAAAGCATAAAGAAGCAATAACAAAGGAAGGGGGTGGATCTGAGAGTGGTGTACTAGAAAAAGCTAAGCTAGGGCTTGCTACTGAGATTGAATGCAAATTTTACTTTTGATCTTTTCCTGGCAGGCAAGACAAAAAAGAAAATACAAGTTATATAAGGTCTTTATTAGGTAATAAAAAGGAACGTACCAGTTTTTCTATAGGAGCAGATTTTTTCCCTAGCACTATGTCTAGGAAGAATTTATTTTATGACCCCTTATACAACCATTGGCTTCTTAAACATATGATGGTTTCACTAAGTTTTATAAAAAGTATATAGAAGCTTTTTTCTATGTGGCTATTTCTTATATTGATTTTTGATAAATGCCATAGTTCAGAGACGACTTTTCTTTGGGGACTTAGAATCAGTGGTGAAATGAGGTTGAAGAATTACATGTGGGCCTATGGCCTGTGGAAGGGCCCTGGGAATGGTATGTTACAATAATGACCGTAGGCTACTACACTAAGTATCAATTTGACATTAGGAAACAAATGAAGTTGTATTCAAATGGAACATAATTTTGGCTGCATTTCCTTGAAATGTGGCTAAATAGTTCTGCCTGGCACATACATTTTGATTTGACACTGAACCGTCGTCAGAGTAGAATGATCTAAAATTGATTCCAGTAGGTCCCAGGCTCATATTGAGAAAACACTTTGGGAGATGTGGAAAGTACTCCTCCTGCTTATGAAGCAGTTTAAGCACCAAAAACAATTAAACAAATTTCTTTTGTACTCTGATGAGACTCTTCAAGATTTGAATGTGCCAACGTGCTGTCACAGATTGAGTTCCCTTGTACGTAGACTCTGGCTTTGATATTAGTGCTCAGAAAGCTTATTGTATGTAGATGGCTTTCGGAAGCAACACCTGTGGAAGGGAAGGGGCGGAAGCAGGATAAGGCAGGGGAGAAACTTGACCAAACCCATGGAAAGCTCTGGTGCTGGAATGGCCATTTGGAGTTGTCTCAAGTTGGGTAAAGGGCTGGGCCTGCATAGCCCCACGTTGACCAGCCGTTGGATGCAGGCTGCCCTGGGAAGAGGCATGCTCTCAGGCAGGGTGGCTGTCTTTGGCCAGGGAGTTCCCTGAGGGCCCACACCTGATGGCTCTGGACAGTAGCACTGCCCGCAGCTGGGGTAATATGCCCTTTGTTTCTGAAGGGTGAATGCATCATGATGTATGATAGAACTTGTATGTACTATTCACTAAACTAGCAAAACATACTTTAATCCTGGAGAACAGTAAAATACCTCCCAGACCAGGGGTGTCAAACTCATTTTCACCGGGGGCCAGCCACATCAGCCTCACAGTTGCCTTCAAAGGGCCAAATGTAATTTTAGGACTGTATAAATGTAACTACTCCTTAACAGTTAAGTGAGAGCTAAGCACTGCCACTGGGTAGAAACAAGGCACTGGACTGGATAAAACAAGGCAGAGAGACAGATTTGGCCCAAAGGCCTTGTGTTTGCCACCTGTATCCTAGACTGAATGGTGGAAAGGATACAAGTTATAAAATATTGGTTGATCCCAATGACCTGGATGTATACTCTGTATTCTGTATGATGAAAACATCAGTGAGATTTTATATTTGGCTACTCCTGCAGAAGCCAGATGTCAGTGACTTGGTCAACAAAAACAGCTCGTTTTACTCACTTAAATAATACGCAGGGCAGTCCAGGGCCTTCACAGCTCCTCCCAGAACAAGTTCTTTCTCTCTCCTTCTCTCTTTCGGGCATGGCTACTCTTGTTCTCAAGGCTGCAAGAGGCACTGCTGTACCAAGAGTGGAAGAAGGGTGACGTATCAGGGGTGAGAGTTAAGTGCCAGGTTTGCTCCTTCCTTCACAAAGTTTTCTAAAGCATCACTCTGATTTCTACTGACTTTTCATTAGCCAGAGCTGAGTCACATGACCATCCCTAATCAAGGGCATCTGGGAAAGTAATTTGCTGTGAGAACATTTAACTGACGCTTCTGATTAGGAAGAAACGATATTGAATAGGCAACCAGCACTGTCTATTGCAAGTAATAGAATTTAAAGTCTTCCTTCTTTGGTCCTAATTGACTGAACAACTATAAGAGCAAATTCCATAGAAGTAAAAGATAAATATAGTTATAAAATATAAATATAAATATGAGCACAACATCACCATAGATTGTTATACTTCACAAGTTTGTTGCACTTAACACAGGCTTTCCATATTTCATCAAAACCATTATGCTTTTATTACCATAGATTTATGGTTGCATCCCTACCACTTGGGATAGAGCTGTGCACATGGTAGGGAGTGAGTGAGTGTGTATTGTGTAAACAAAGGATTGTGCTGGCATAAAGCACAGCACTGTGCAGTGTAATGTGGTCATAAACTATATCATGTATCTTGCAGGCATATCATGGGGAGCCCCTGCAGTGGTGGCTGGGGGGTGGGTTTTAGGTTTTGCTTTGGTATGCTTTTGTCCTGGTTATACCACTGCCAGATGAGAAGCTTTCTGATGATTTGACTTCTATAAACATAGATTTTAGGAAATCTAGAGAAATAACAATTGAAAAGCTACCCTCATTATGATTAGTTATAGAAGTACAATGAGCCCATCCTTTATTTAAAAATTATTGCTGTCTTCTACCTAAATAATACAGAAAGTGTCTCACTTTCTATAATTATAACTTTCATATGACCTACACATGAAATAATAGTATTAAATACAATTTTCAATCTATAGACACGTTAAGTAAATATAAGTGTCATATTTCCAATGACACATTCCTGAAACACCCAACAGTCTCCTCTCTATACCCTATCCCAGGTTTAGGGGCACACTATTCTCCTTGAGGAAGGTTTTTCTTTTTATCAGACTATCTTCTCAAATATTGTCCCAATAGACAGTTTATGGCATCTTAAAATAAAAATATAGAGACTAAGGAGAATGCTAAAACACCCTGCATTTCTAATATGCTCCTGATAGATGCCAATGCTGACAGTGCCTGATCACACTTTGAGTAGCAAGACACTGGATTTGTGTCTTTGGGTTTTGATGTTCATAGCAGCAAATTTGCAATAGTCAAGTGCTGGAAGCAACCTAAGTGCCCATCAGTGAATGAGTGGATCAAAAAACTATGATACACTTACACAATGGAATTTTGTGCAGCAGAAAGAAAGAAGGACCTCCTACCCTTTGCAACAGCATGGAAGGAATTGGAGAGCATTATGCTAAGCAAAATAAGCCAGGTGGTGAAAGATAAATACCATATGATCTCACCTTTAACAGGAACCTAACAACAAAACAAACAAACAAGCAAATTATAAGCAAAGGCACTGAAATTGAGAACAGGCTGACAGTGACCAGAGGGGAGAGGGGAGGGAATTTCAGGGGAAAAGGGTGAAGGGTTTGAAGGAACAATTATAAAGGACACATGGAAAATAATGGGGGGATGGAAACAGGGGAGGGAGGTGAGGAGAGCTGGGTGTTGGTCTGGGGTGGGGAGAAAAGGTGGGAAACTGTACTTGAGCAACAATAAAAAAAAGACTCTTGATTTAATCTTGGTTGCATACTGGAAGCGCGGGGTAGTTTTCATAAATGCTGATGCTTGGGTTCTGCCCCAGAGAGCAAGATATATTTGTTATGGAGCTCCATTTGGGCATCAGATTATCTATCATCTATCTATCTATCTATCTATCTATCTATCTATCTATCTATCCAAATCTTCACCTAAGGATATATTTATTGATTTTACAGAGAAAGGAAGGGAGGGAGAGAAATGTCGATCCGTTGCTTCCCATACATGCCCCAACTGGGGATGGAACCCATGACCTAGGTAGTTCCCTGACCAGGAATTGAATCCACAACCTTTTGGTGTACAGAATGATGCCCTAACCAACTGAGCCACCCAGCCAAGGCATGATCATTAAATATTTAGAAGCTCCCCGAGGTGTTTCTAATGTATAGCAAAGTTTCAGAACCACTACTATACACCATTTAAAATACTTTTTTCTACAAGTCCCTCGAAAAGCACAAGGATAGACTTGTGTGCCCCACTGTGGTTGACACCCATGTTTGGATTTTTTTTTTAATTCAAGGAGAGTGCTGCATTCTTCGTATGGGCTCAATCAGTGTTTGTTGACTACATCAGCATATGGAAAGATGCTTGTTCTACTTACATACTCTGGCAAGAAGGGAGAGGTGGTTTACTTTTCATTGTAAACATGAGTCCAGCACATTTCCATTTACTGCAATTCCTTTGCCAGCTTCTTCCAAGGGTGATCCTATGTAAAGGTTTTAGAGATCTTGGGAACTAAGGGCAGAGAAGACAAAAATAAAAGGAGGGGAAATGATAGCGAAGAGGAAGAGGAGAGAGAGTAATGGAGGGCAGGGGAGAAGGAAAAAGTGGAAAGGAAGGAGAAAGAGGTGGAAGAAGAAGAATGGGGAAGAAATGAGAAGAAAACATGGATATAAGGGTATCGAAAAAAATTGTTAGGTAACTACTAACGATGCTCTGGTAGAGGTGACACAAAGGCCAGCAAACTGTACTGTCATAGGAGATGGGAATCAAGTGCTTGAAAAGTTATATAAAACTGTGTAATAGTAGAAGAATAAAGGGAAATAATGTCAGAGATAACAGAGGACATACAGACAGACCTAACAACAAATGAGAGTTATGAGCAGTAGACAGAATGAATGTTGTTTTTATGGTGGGAAAGGGAAATAACTCTATTGTAATGAATACCTTATCCTTACTTTGCTTTATCAACTCAACAATAAGCATAAAGGTGGCATCTAAAGAAATAACATTAACCTATTTTGTATCAGGGAGTCTTTCAAGGAATTATTTAAATATTTATTTTATAGTTATTTCCTCTAGCCAGGACCATCTAGTATGCTGCTTATGAATATCCACTTTAAGATAAAAAAATAATTCTCAAAATTTACTAGGAGATACCCTTTGAGAAGCTTATTCCCACTGCCATCTCTATGATGTATATTTAGAACTTTCTTATAAGGACTGAAGTCTTGATACTAATGTTTTATGAGAATAAGTCATTGGAATTTAATACATTCAAAGCAGTGAATGGTTTGGTATCTTGTTATCTTTTCTAAGAAACATTCTTATTTAGATGTGTTGAACTTTAGCAATACAAGTCCCTTTAGTGACATAAAAAAACCCCAGTCTTTAAAAGATGCTGACAGATGTTGTGATAGTTTTTTTACAGTGCAGTGGTTTCCTGCTCTGTGACATGTAATTACGCATGTAGATAGAACTTGACTCATTTTACTGGCCCAATGGGAGGGTACTGGGGCAGGGGCCTCAAAGCTCTCCTTACTAAAAGGAAACATACTCTTACATGGAAATGTCTTGATTTCTACAAAGAGTTAAGAATTTGTTTTTTTTTTTAAGTTCTGTATAAAACTAGGGTCATGGTAAGGAAAACATTTCTATGACTTTTTTTTTAAAATTATATTTTACTGTTTATGCTATTACAGTCATCCCATTTTTTCCCCTTTGTATCCCTCCACCCAGATCCCCCTCTTCTCCCTCAGGCAACCCCCACACTTGTCCATGTCCATGGATCATGTATATATGTGGTCTTTGGCAACTCTATTCCCTATGCTGTACTTTACATCCCCATCACTGTTCTGCAACTACCTATTTGTACTTACTAATCTCTTCACCTTTTTCACCTATCCCCCTGCCCCCTATCATCTCATCTGGCAACCATCAAAATGTTCTCTGTATCTATGATTTTGTTTGTTTGTTGCTGGCTGTGTACACCCTCTTCTTGTTTTTTTTTTTTTTAGTTTGTATTTTAGATTTAATTGTTAATAGATGTGTATTAATTGCCATTTTATTGTTCATATTTTTCATCTTTTTCTTAAATAAGTTCCTTTAACATTTCAGATGATGTTGATTTGATGATGAAGGACTCCTTTAGGTCTTTCTTGTCTGGGAAGACCTTTATCTTCCCTTCATTTCTAAATGGTAGCTTTTCTGGGTAATCTCGGTTGTAGGTCCTTGCTTTCCATCACCTTGAATATTTCTTGCCAATCCCTTCTAGCTTGCAAAGTTTCTTTTGAGAAATCAGCTGAAAGTCTTATGGGAACTCCCCTGTAGGCAACTATCTGCTTTTCTCTTGCTGCTTTTAAGATTTTCTTCTTGTCTTTAACCTTTGGCATTTTGATTTGATGTGTCTGGGTGTGGGCCTCCTTGGGTTTATCTTTTTGGGGGACTCCCTGCCCTTCCAGATCTGTATGTCTATTTCCTTCACCAAGATATGAGAGTTTACTATCATATTTTCAAATAAGTTTTCAATTTCTTGCTCTCACTCTTCTTCCAGCACTCCCATGATGCAAATGTTGGTATGCTTGAAGTTTTCCCAGAGGCTCCTTACACTTCCTCATTTTTTGGATTCTTTTTTCCTCTTGGTATTCTGATTGGGTGTTTTTTGCTTTCTTATATTCCAAGTTGTTGTTTTGATTCTCAGTTTCATCAGCTTTGCTGTTAATTCCTTATAAATTGTTCTTCATTTCAGTTAGGGTATCCTTCATTTCTGACTGGTTCTTTTTTATGGTTTCCATGTCATTTTTTATGCTGTTGAAGTTCTCTTTAAATTCATCTGCTCTTCTCTAAGTTCCTTGAGTATCCTTGTAACCAGTGTTTTGAACTCTGTATCTAGTAGCTTGCTTCTCTCAATTTTGTTTACTTCTTTTTTTTGGATTTTTATTCTGTTCTTTCATTTGGGCCATGTTTCTTTATCTCCTTGGTTTGGCAGTCTCCCTGGTTTCTATGCACTAAGTAGAGCTGCTATGTCTCCCAGGGTTGGTAGAGTGACCTAATATAGTAGGTGTCTTGTAGGGTCCAGTGGCACCACATCCCCTATCACCCAAGGTGGGTACATGAGGTGCACCTACTGTGTTGGCTATGTACACCCTCTTCTTGTAGTTGAGCTTTGATTACTGTTGGTAAGTCAATGGGAGGGATTTATCCAGGCTGAACAGTTACAAGGACTAGCCGTGACCAGTGACCACCAACTTCCAACCACCATGAAGGATCAGCTCTGCAGGGGCCCACCCCACAGAGAAGGACTTACTTCAGCAGAGCTCTGGTGCCTGCTGAGTCTGCCCCTTGAGTGTGTTGTGGAGGTGGTTGGATGGTGGTGGTCTGACTCGGTCTATAGTTGTCCACTGGGTGTGCTGGCTCTGGGGCTTCCCGGGAGGTGCAGGCCAAGGTCAGCTACTGCCTGTGTTCAGTCCAGGGACACCTGACATAAGCTACAAAGCAATCTGCAGATGGCTACTACTTGTGCTGGGCTTGGAGGTGTCCCAGCAAGGCCAAGCTGTGAACCAAGATCAGCTGCTGCAAGTGCTGGGTCTATAGGGCTTCTGAAGCTAGATGCTGCTTGTTTGAGAGAATTCAGGAAAATCTGAAGCATAAACAAGACAAGCCATTCATATGGAAAAGCCACTGGAAACAGCTTTAGTGGGCCTGAAAGTTGGGTGGGGCAGAGCCTTCAGGAATCACCATGGTGATACAGTGTGAGCCAGGTTGATGGAGTCTCAGATATGGCATTTACTTGCTGTCTCTGTGTGGGGGGAGGGCTCATCAAAGGAACAAAGATCTCTGTTAGCACTTCTGTCTGAGAGAAAGCTGTCCCCCAGCTCTTGCCCTGATGCCAGACACTGCAGTTTCTCCCCGTATGTCTCTGATGCCTTTCAAGCTGCTGCCCCAGTGCTGGGGCTCAGCGGAAATGAATCTGTGTAAGTTCGTGTGTGTGCCCTTTAAGAGGACACACACACGTGTGTGCCTGGGAAAACAGGAGTTTCTGTCTTCCAAAACTTCAAACCCCATTGGCTTTAACAGCAAGAAGTTATGGAGGCTTATTTTCCTGGCACTGGAACCCCCAGCTGGGGGCCTGTTGTGGGGCTGGGGCCCTCACTCCCAAAATATCTCTTGATTTTTGTCTACCGAATGAGAGTGTGGAACCAGACCATTCCTCATCTCTGCCTCTCCTACCAATCTCGATGTGGTTTCTCCTTTAATTTCATAGTTGTAGGACTTCCATTCAGCTTGATTTCTGACAGGTCTGAATAATGGTTATTCTGTAGTTTAGTTGTAATTTTGATGTGATTGTGCGAAGAGGCAAGCTGTATTTACCTATGGTAGCATCTTAGCTTTCTCCTCCATTTCTATGAATTTCAAGCAAAAAATTTATCCATTTTATAAGGAACTTGAGTAGTAAAGCTATTATCCATGTATGACTTAAGGACCTGCATTTTTAGTGTCCTAGCAACATCATTAAACATACAATGTATTGTCCCATAGTCTGGATCCTCTGAATTTGTTCAACTTTCCTCTTTTACCTTTTAAAAATTCTTTGCTTAGTACTGCAGTATTTAAAATGCTAGTGTTAATAATCAAATTGCCATCTTTTTCAAACTCTAGAACTTTGCTATGTTTAATTGGGAACTCTGTGTCTGGCTCACAAAATATAGAGAATACTAGTACAACTTCAACTTTCAAGTTTAAAAACAGTCTTAGAACAAAACTGGGGCCTCTGGGGAAGAGAACATTCTCTGGGTCTCCTTCCTTTGCAGGAGCCCTTCTAGCATGAAGTCCTAAAGTTAGGCTCATGTGTGATCCCAGCATTGCCTCCTCTGTACCAACCAAAAAATACAAGAACCTATATTTTATGTGTGCTTGCTGTATATTCTCTATTAGAAGCTCAAGCACTAGAATAGGGCAGGAAAATGTAAGGAAGTGATTGAAGGGGGCACACGAGGTCCAGGGGCCAAAACAAGAACAGGCCATCTCATCTGAAGAACAGACAATGGGAGAAATGCAGAACCACACATGGAAACATGTTCTACCAACAGACTCAAGGGACAGAGCAAATGGGCTGAAATTTATAGACATGTTGTTCTATAAATTGAAAGGAACCTACCTTTCAGATGTGGCTGTAGGCCAGTCTCGCCTTTTCCCAGATTTATCAAGAAGCAATGTCCTTTGCCTAAGATGAAACAGCTGTCCAGAAGCAGAGCTGAGACCACAACTCATGTTTCCTGTGTGCCAGTGGGCAATGTGCTCAGGAGGGAGCATAGCACAGGACAGATGGATAGATGAAATACAATGGAGAGAGTAAGAAAACGTGTACCAAAGCCAATTCTTCCATTTACCTTGGACATGGGAATTAAACTTTCTGAAGTTTAATTTTCTAATCTATAAAATGGGAGTATAAAATGGAAATATCTTCACATAAGTGAGGCTGGTGCATAAAAAGACACTTTGATATTAGCTCCTTCTTCTATACAGACCTCATTAAGCCCAAGTTTGTCAGATGACCCACATAAGCAAAATTGCCTCCTAGTTTTGTACCTTGGTCTACTTTGCCCAGGAGCATACAGAATGGCCCACATTTGACTGCAGTAACATTGCTAGTAACTCTTAACAGCATACAGTACTCCTTCCTACTGGTAAGACTGTATTGTAGTTTCTTACTAAAACTTGACAGGTCTCTTATAGGCAGGCTCTGCCAACACTTTGAAAATAAAACTTTTGAAATTTTAACAGAAATATATTTTTACTTGATAGGATGAAACCTCATGAAACTCACTGCTTACGGGGATTGAAAAGGCTACATCAATAGGGCCGTTATAAACCCAGGCTCCACACTGTCTCCCAAAGGGATTAGACAGCCTTGTAATGTGCTAGAGGCAGAAAAAAAGTGACCCAAGAAGGGGCTAAACCCTTAGTTGTCATTAGTGTTTTCTCATGTCAACACTGAGATTTGAAAAGACAGAAGAATTGACTCACTTTATATACTTGTCTGATCCTTTAGTACTTAATGAAAACTAGAATGTTTTATTTGATCCCTGTGGGAAAACAGCTAAACTGGGTGGTTTGTCCCTGAAATAAAATAGCAGCTATCAAAATACTCTCAAAGTCCCTTAGAAATCAGAACATCACAGATTTATTAGAAAGTAGGTGTTCCAAGCTTATAGGTGGCTATTAACATGGTTTTATTTCCTTTATACAAAAAGTAGAAAGGACTGAAAAACATTCTTGACAGAAAACAACACGCTGGCCTGGTCTCATTGAGATGCCAAGCCCAAACTGCCCAGATACAGGGAAAGGGAAGTTCAGTCAACATCAGCCAACTCTCATGCAGTTGATGAACTACGAAATGGCATCAGTTGCTTGGTGACTGTCCAGTGGGTAGGTTGAATCGATACAATCTTAGAAAACATACATTTGCTCAGTCGTGCTTTTAAACAGCATCTCTTTAAAAACCAGGTATATATACAAGTATCACCCAAAAATGTGTGTTAGATAGTCTACTACTATAAATTTAAGGCATCCTGATATTCTGTTATTCTGCTGGTGAGGCATTGTTCTCATGGTTTTATTTCCACAGAGGATCATCCAGAAATTTCCAGAGGTGTCCAAAGGGCAGCAATGAAAGATAATAAAAAGGTGATTTACAAGAAGAGTTCTTTTGATTCTGGCTCAGCAATGTGCTTTATGCTGTAGGATTTCTTCGTTTTTTTATTGATGTCATTATGCCTAAGCAGAAGAGAAACCACGAGGCCAGAATTAGATAAAACTATGGGCAAGTTACAAGATAATACCACTCAACAGTTCACCAAAAATGGAAATTACCCTAATAAAAACCATGCTGAAGAACACTTCATTCCAGTAGGCAAATGATTCTGTTTCATATAAACCACTTTTTGAAAAATAAAAGAGTCATGTCATCAAACACACTTAGTGAACACTTTTTAATTCTCAATTGTAATTGCTGATTAGAATCCAGGCAAAATTCTATAGTCAAGTGAATTTTATCACAAACAAAATGGAAAGTATAGTACTGCTGGTCCAGTGGACACAAAAGATATTTATATTTTATTTACATGAATTCAGGGGTGATACCTTTTATTCTCTAATAAGCTTAATGGCTATCAGGAATTTAAAAAGATGCTTATTAATAGTTTAAAGAAGGTGCTTTTTTGGGGGGTGTGTGATTACTGAGTAGTACATGTTAGAAGACCACAGTTGGTAAATCTATAGGGAAAAGAAAAAATAGGGAACAATAATGCTGTTTTTCCCTTATTTGATACCTTGTAAGCTTATGGCAAGAAGTAGAAGCTCAAACCTTGCAACAGTTTTGTTTTGTTTTTTTTTTTTAAGTGAATTTCTCTCTGGGTAGATGCATTCATTTTCATGAGCTATTACTCCCATTCTAGATATAAAATCTTCCAGAGAGGAGCTGTCTCCTGGGGTGAGCAAGCCTCCATATTACTAAATTCCTCCTTGTTGGTACACCAGACACACACACACAGTTTCTCGTAATTGTACTTGTTAGATGAGGACATATTTGGACAGAGAACTCCAGGTATGGTTTTACGGACTCAAAATCATGCTCCCTTACAAGGACCATCTAGTCTACTCTTAGTGTTTTAGTAAATATTTGATTATCATCACAGTCTGAAAGTTATAATTTTTCATTTCATTTATTCCTCTGAATTGAACTTCGGAGAGTTGTCCTTGGACAAGAAAGGGAGAAGATGAAAGAAAAACCCACTTGGTTAGAAGACAATCTAGGGACTTCCAACTGAACATAGTGGATTAAATATACACATTTATCACCCCTTACAAAACAGCACTACAATGAAAAAGTAAAGACATAAAAAAGGCATAAACCTAAATGAATAAGGGAAATGGGAGAAGAAATGATAGACAAAATACCAGTAATATCTCAGAAACAGGAAGGTGAATGGATACGTGTAGTATTCCTGCTTTAATGTAAGTGAGGCTGTATGCAAAAACACTAAAAAGAACACTTTCTACAGGATAAAATGCAGCATGATTGGAGCTGAATATATACCAGGTAAAATGTTAATGTGAGGCATTTATCCGAATAATATCAGGGTAATTCAAACATCCCTGAACCCTTCAATTACTTAGTTCTGAATTACTGGTATTCGGAAGAACAAAAGTGTTAGGGTAATTCTTGCATGAATTATTCAGATAATTTGCTGCTTCTTGATTGCATTTTTGGATATAAAATCACATTCTCAGTGACCAAAATTGGAAAGAAGAAAGGCTTGAATTTAAATAACAGTTTTTCCAGTTCTTTCATTTGCTGACTCATCCAGGCCTGGGCTGCATCTTTCCACAGCCCAGAGAGCAACTTGGAGGATCAGTTGGAAATGGCCCGTGGGCATGCATTTCCACTGGAAACCAAAACGGGGGGCGTTGCTACTTTTGTGGTTTCCTTCCGAGCTTTACTGAGAGCACATCTACCAATCTCATCTACTAAAAAAGTGGGTTCTGGTTCAAAGAATGAAAACCTGCACTCAAAGCACCCAAACTGACACTCCCTGTCAGTAGGTGGACTTACAATCGGAAGGCTTAGCTTTATACAGTTCCCACCATTCTTCGTGTGGGACGACAGACTCAGTCCTCATTGTTTCACTTCTTTTTCCCTCTTCTACTATTTCTTCTCTCTAGCTCTCCCTCTGTCCAAACATTTATGAAGTCCCCACCATGTGCCAGCCACCATGCTAGATACTGGGCATACATATGCGGGCAGGATAGTGCTATCAAGGGCCCCTGCTCTCATGAAGTTCTTATCCCTTTTGTGAAATTTGCCATGTTTTAAACTATATCCACACTGAATTCTCTCTTGATTATGATCTCGAAGAATGAAGGGACCATGCCTCATATCTGACACAGCAAAACAACTGGCTTAGAGAGCTAAAGATGTTGAAATGAGTGTGCTGGCAACCCAGGGATGTGGGTCCAGGAAAGTAATGTATCTGCACTGTACTCAATGTGGGAAGGAAAATCCCAAATGGCTGTGGTTGGAACAGGGATAGTTGGTGAAGGTACTGGAAGGTGTCCAGGTAAAGTCTCTCTGTGGTACTTTTAAACCTCAAGTAACTTGCTGATTCTTTAAAACTCCAGCCTTAAGAGAATTTCTAGATAGGCACTGCTCCTTCAGTGTGCAAAGATATCCTAGTTGTGGCAGGCTTGGTGCAGTTATGACACGTAATAGACCGTGTATTCCCCCTGGAGTTCCACAGTTCAAAACTGGACCCTGAGGGCATGAGGGAAGGAAAGCGGAGTTGGGTGAAGGGAGTTGTTTGTTTTTAAGTTTTGTGGCTACACTTAAACAAGGATTAGCATGCTGAAAGAATGTATTTCTAGTGGGATGTCTTTAGTTTCCAAAGAAGGTCTCCCCCTGTACCCCCTACCTAGAGTTCATGGGGGTTTGACATGTTCATTTCTTGCCTTCCAAAGGCAGTGCTTTAACACAGAACATGGGATCTTTGTTGGAATAGCTTTTTCTATGTCTCAACTCATTCTACACTGATACTGAACTCACAGTCTTCTCATGTTGGAATACGCTTCCTCCCAGAGGGTACAAGGAGCTTATGAGAAGAAACTCCATTTGTGACTTGTGTTCTCCTCAATCTTGAGAATTCTGGCATTTGCTAAATTGTCCTGGAATGCTGAAAGATCTGCTCATTTTAACTATTCCCCATAACAACGACATTTTTCTTTGCATAGAAGATTCTACTATGTAACAGCCAATGACAGTGTAAAACTGTGGCCCATTTCAAAGGAGAATCTGTCAATTAATGAAACCTGGAGACATGGTTCAAGGTTGGGGTCTCCTCCCTTCCTCCAAGTCATAGGGACAAAGTTTCAGTATGAAATACAGGTTTTCTCTTTGAAACTAATTGGAACCCTGGGGAGACAGGAAAGGGGGAGGAACAAGAGTTGAGCAGGGAGCACAGAACACCTGGGGAACATGGGGAGGTGGGAAAAGGAAGGAGACTAGATAGGTGCTAGGGCAGGGGTGTCCAACCCGTGGCCTGCAGGCCGCATGCAGCTCAGGATGGCTACGAATGTGGCCCAATACAAAATCATAAATTTACTTAAAATCTTTTTTATTTTGCTTATCAGTTTTCATTAGTATTTATGTATTTAATGTGTGGCCCAAGACAACTCTTCTTCCAGTGTGGCTCAGAGATGCCAAAAGGTTGGACATCCCTGCAGGGGGCTCTGGAGCAAAGGTAATCATTATACATCAGGAATCAACTTCCTCCTGATGGACTGGCTCTGGACCCCAGAGTTAGTAAATTAGAAATAAAAACACAAAAATACTTGAGATCACAGCATAGAATTTGAAACTATAATTTTTGAGCAGAAAGTCTGTCGACAGTTTTACAAAATACCCTTTTAATATTAACACCTTAACAAACTTTTGTGAACTGTTACCTTGGGGAGGAGATTCAGTCTGCTTAACCAGGTGTGCTCTAAAACTATGCAACCAACACCTACTCAGAGAGCTTGGAAACATACCTATGACTCCTTATATAATTATCCCCTTCAACAATCCTTAGAAAACAGGGGTTAAAACTAAATACTTCCAAGTAAAAAATTTAAGAGAAGATTAAAGTGTGGTTATTTTACTACATCCAGAAAAATCATGGCAAAGATGCATGTACTCAGCAGGATTAGGGATTCCTTTTTGTGCCGACTGCATTTTTCCATTGTGATTCTGGAAATGCTGTTCAGTGGGGTTGAGGGTATGGTCTGCTTGGGTCAGGTTTCAGCCAGGGCCTGACCTCTACTTTCTCAGTGTCTTTCATATCTTTGCTCGTTTTCTGATTAGAATGATATTTTGACAGTAAAGCGACAAGGAGAGAACTATGTGTGCGCATGCACATGCAGGCTTGGGTACTGGTAGGCATGGGGGCACCCTGGACTCTGGTCCCCTACTGGGAACAGCAGAGAGCCATTGCCACATGCTCAGGCCAAACATATCACTCTATTTGAAGTGGCTTTTAAACAGCCTTGCTATCTTTGTAAAACCTTTGATGCTAGCTAGCTCTTGGCTCCAGATGTCTAATTCTGAGCATGGCTGATTCCTCTGCAGTAAAACCCACACTGATGGTGTTCAGTGCTTCATCTCTTTTTAAGGAGTCTATTGTCATGTTGGTGCTAGGATTAGGGGTTTCCTGCTAATGCCTCAGGCCACAGTGCCACCCACGGTCAGAGAGGGTATGACTGTTGGTGACCAAGGGGTTAATACCTTCTGCCTGTCCGTTACTGGAACCAATGCTCTTTTCATTTGCTACAGATCTCAGACAGACTTAAACTCTAGGAAATGAATGTCTTATTGACATTTTAAGACAAGTAATTGCAAACATTCCCTTGGAGTTGTAATAACTCAAAACCAATTTGTCCTTTATAAGAAAAAGTAAAGATAAATCTGACTGTTATAAACAAAGTCATCCTCTGCAGTTGAAATACACTGGGAAAGCTGTTCAAAGTAATAGCATTGAATCTAATTTTAAAAGGCATTGAAAAGAAATTTAGATTCTTTCTATCAAGCTGTGACCAATTTAGAAAAATAAAGAGCAAATAAAACCCCCTCACAGAGCTGACATTCTGTAAAATGTTGTATTTATTGCCCCCATTTTTCATTTACCAGGAAAAAATAAAAATTTCTTAGGCAATAAAATGTGGTTCCAATGTATGCCTAGAACAAGGGTCCACTGCCTCATTTTTTTCTCCCAGGGTTACACTGAGAGGGTCATTCAGTGGCACAATGTGTGGGGCCAACTCTAACCCACGGACTGCCACTGGTTTCCAAATATACTCCCAAGGGTTCCAAAGGATCCTGGGTAATCCTGGTTACCTGAGAGGAGCCATTTGGCCTTCGACCAAATTCTTGGGGCATGATGTGAAGCCATCACCGAGAGATGAACACTTGGGTTCCCTTCCTGCTTGCATCTTTTTATGGGATGCTTTCTCTGTGGGTCTCATGATCAAGACGAAGAAGGCACTGGAGTCAATTAGGTGGTTTTCATGTGCACATTCCCATGCTAGTTTAATTTTTCTGAGGAATCCTTATTTCAGCTAGAGATATCTATCCTTTATCTAAGGTGGATGTGAGTAATGATGAGTGAGTCAGAGGAACTTCCCCTCTCTAGCATGAACAAAGTAGTGGGTTTTCTCTTTCTACGGAGCACATGTCAAACTAAAAACTTAATAAAGTACAGGTTACTTTATAAGGTAGTTGAGAGGAAGCAGCCAGGATGCTTATTTAAATACACCGAATATTTTTATTTCAGGGTTTCTGTTTATCACTGAAATCAAACTCTGTTAACAGAAACAGCCCATGAACCCAACAGGATCAGAACTGAGCCTTAGGAAGGCTGGTTTCTGAAACTGAGTAGGAAAGTGGTAACCTCCTGTCACATGTCCAAGTAGCCTCATAACCTCATGTTGTGTGCTTATTACAGTAGATTGTCCAGCGTCATCCCCTTGCTTACAAAGACAGGATGGAATATTTCTGGTGGGAGAATCTACTGTGACATAAATTGTCTTTATTCCAGGTGCTGTAGAAGCCTGGAAGAAATGAGAGATCCTCCCCTTCCCCCTTCCCCAAGAATTTGCCAGTCTTTGCACTTCATTCCCTCAGGGTATCATTGGTGACTTCTGCTTAAGGACAAAAACAGAATTTTCTAGGTACCAGAAGACACATCCAACCTAAGATGTGGGGACAGGGAAGGGTATGTGGGTGGGGAAGGTAGGTTGGGAAACCCAGAAGCGGGCACGGAGGGAGCTGGCTTTTTCTTCTCCTGTTTCCTCTCTACCCCAGGCATTGGGCAGTCAGCACTGGCCAGAATTCCCTGCCCACTGCGGCCGAAGCCACCTGGCTTAGGCAACATGTGAGCCTGACCCCAGCAGAATTCTGGTGACTGGTAAACACTGAACATCCAAGGCACCCCAGTCAATGTACTGAATTAATGAGACCCCAGGGGCACCTGCTAAAATGACTGCAGTATGTTTTTCCTCTAGCCTGAATAGAGACATGGAGCAGGTTAAATTCAATTTAGAGGGAAAACAAAGGAGAGTGACATTTCTCATGCCTTAGTACTCTGAACCAAAATTCCTACCCTCAACCCACACCCTCACCTTTGTGTGTGTGCATACATATATATACCCACACACACATATGCACGTTCATACAAACGTTTTGGAGGGTTTTGGAAGAGAGCTGAAAGGCATGTCATAATTTTAATTTAAATTAAACTTAATTTAAGTAAATCATTAAATTAAACTTAAATGATTTGCTGAAATTTAATTTAAATGATTTAGAAGTGATAGTCTCCTTTTAAAATAGGGTTTGCGTTTTAACTCTTCTGACATAAACCAGCCAGAGGCATGGACTGCATTAACTTCCCCTCCACTGCTCTCCTTTCCCTCCATTTCCCGCCTTGTCAGGGAGTGGGGCATATTCCTCCTGGACGAAAGCTGTGCTACAGAAGGACTTGGCCCAAGGAGGTGACCGAGCCACCTTGGGCCTTCCCACGGGATCCTTTCATGTACATAGTCTCTGTGTTTTGGATTGTGAACATTTTGTTTGAGAAAGACCCTTGTTTCATTGGGTGACTCAGAGACTGGCTTACTGACTGGCATCGTGGTTCTGGAGGCTGAGCTGGAGCAAGTTCAGAATGACAGGGCCTGGCTGCTCCCAAGGGCTGCAGAATGGTGATGAAATGTGCTTTCAGTCTGTGATCAACAATGAAAGAAAACCTCAGCTCTGCTTCAAAGTTCTGGTTCTGATCGGAGGTTGACTAATTCCACCCATGACAGGAAATTTAATTTCTATACTTACTTGGTACTTGACTCCAATAAAACAAAGACTGAAAGCCAAAGTCAACGGGGATACACAGCATGTCTGTGAGCTGAGTAGATTCCTCTGCCCACTGCTGCTGGAATAAAGCCCCTCCTGGAGGGCACTTGCTTCCTGCCAAAGCTCCAGTTACCAGCCTGCCTGCTCCTTTTGGGGGAAGAGTTGTAAGTTTCTTGTTCCTTGGTGTCAGCCCTGCAAAAGGTGCTCCAGGACCACGATTGAAAAGGTCATGCAATTCAAAGCGAAGGCACAGCAGTGCTACGCAAGTCATCCCCTACGCCACGTACCGTGCACAGTTACGCAGATGCTCTCCAATCAGCGTGTTAGAGGGAAGGTTGATGCAGCTGCTGGACATCTCCTAGAGGTGCAATTAAAAATCATCTGAAAACATGCAGTAAGCTCAGCACATGCGCAAGTCTCAATTAACAGGAGGCATGCTGGAGACAGATGAGACTAGGACAGAAGCTCTGTATACATATTAAGGAGCATGGGGAGCTGCTGAGATAGTCCTTGTATTCCTGAGCAAGAGAGCCCATCAAGTTACTTGGAATAGTTTTATCTGAGGTTGACTAATTCTGCCCATGACAGGAAATTTAACTTCTATACTTACTTGGTACTTGGACATATTTAACCCCAAGGTTCTGGTGTTTGGGGTACAAATGTGATTTTTCTAAGTGAAACAAACACAGCTAAAGTCTTTTATAACAAAGACAATTCACACTGGAGATCAAGTGGTGTTCATTTAATTAGAGAAATACTAACTAAATCTTGATTTCAGTACTACAAAAAGAATTAAACAGTTTTTAGACCTCCCTGGGATTTTACCTTGAACCAATAATAAGTTATGTGGGTGTGCCTCCCTGGGATGCATGATGTACATTCTGGGTCTTTTCATTCCTCAGAGTTTTGCATTTTGGCTGCTACACCATTTTTGATGGCGTGGCAGGCACAGAGCACGCAGGGAACATTGCCTCAAAAGATGTTCGTATTTCTTATTCACTGGATTTAAACCACAGATTATAGTGCATGGTTTTCCAATAAATGCAATTATAAAATGTAGTTCCTGGCTTACTCTGCCATCCCCCATGTACTGGCAAGCATGTCAGACCACTCCAGCTCCCTGGTCAGCACTTACGGGCCTGCATCCTACAATGCCAAGGTGGAAGTCCCTGTGGCGTATTTATTTCAAAGATCATTCCAGAGTTGAATCGCTAAGTCTTTAAAGACAGAGTTTCTATTCATGTGCTCTTTAATTGGGCTTGAGAATAAACTATCCAGTCACATGAGGAAAACAAACTCTCCCAGAGGCAGAATCCATGCCAGAGAAGGACCTTATTCCACATCGATTGGGGGTCTAATCTTATAGAAACGCCTCCCCGTCCAGGACTCTTAATGCTCAAGGATCAAACTATTTTGGAAGGTTAGGGGCTGAAATATGTGATTTAATCTTTCTCTCAGAGTATTTTCCAGATGAAGAGAAAAAGGTATGCACGCTAACATATCTCATTAAAAACGCAATACATTTGGCTTTCCACACATCCCTTTGGAATTCTTCTGGGGATGACCTCAAGATAGCAAAGGTAAACAATCTGTAGTGTTAAGAATGGCATGATTCAAAGGAAAAAGAAGATAACCTCCAAATAGCACTCACCGCCTTATTTTTTCCTTTGCTAGCAGAGCTCATAGGATTTCCCTTGGCATCCGCTGTCTTTCTTCCAAGTGAGGTTAAGGGCAGTGTGGAGGTCTTCAGCTGGCTGACCGCCTGATAGTTATTGTTATTGTTCTGGTTGCCGCTTAGTGTCTCCATGATGGATCGGAAGGTTCCGAAAGGCCTTTTTAGTTGATCCCCTGATTCATTGCTCGTGGAAGTCCGCTGGGCGGTCCTGCTCTTATCTCTGTCCTTCTCTCCATTTACTTCGAGGCTAGTTTGCTCCATCTGCACCACAGGCTCCTCAAAGGTAACTCTGAGTTTCAAGTTCTGAGATGTCCGGCGCTTGGAAGATGGAGATTTGAGGGCACTCTTGGGACTCGTGGCCACTTTCTGGGCTGCCGTGCTGTCAGGGCTGGGCTGAGTGGGGTCTCCAGAGGGCTGGTTTGGGGGCGTGGTCCCTGAGCCTGGACTCTGGGATTCCAAGTCGGGTTCGCTGCTCTCTGAGGTGGGTGATGGGCTATGACCATCCAGAGATTTGGAGGCCTTGATACCGAAGGGAAACCTGCGTCCTGAAGCCAAGGTGTGTTTCTTTATCATCAAGTGTAAGCTTTCTGCGCTGTCCATGGCCTCCACACTTTCGACAATGGGCTGTGGTCTGGGCCGATCGGCCTTTCTCACAGGTGTGCTCTTGAGGTCCTCAGAGTTGTTGGAGTCTGTGTCAGACTCACTCAGTGACCGCTGCATCAGCTGCCTCAGCCTGGCTAACTTCAGCTCCCTCTTCTCCAGAGGGATCTTTTTGGAATTTCTAGAGGAAGCCTGAGTATCCTGGAATTCCAAGGACAGCTTTTCCTGGGTGCAGACATTCTCTGAGATATCTTTCCCCAATAACTGGCGAAGGATTTTATCAGAATCTTCATCTTTTGCTTTAGTCCTAGTCCGGCTGGATGCTGACAGGCTTCCAAGGACCTGCATCCCCTCTTGGATGCCAGGTTTGCTTTTGGCTACAGACTCATCATCTGTATCTGGGGATTTCCACTGGGACTTTCTGGGAGCTGGGGAGGATGGTGAACTGAAAAGAGGACAGAGGACACATGATTTCCTACTGGGTTAAAATGACTTGGCCACAAGTCACAGCATGGTCTTTCTTGCCACTAATAATTTGCAAACCAGTGAGACTGGAAGAAGAACAATCACTTAATGTCTGTTCAAAGCAAGCATAACCAAAGTATAGTGTGCCTCATGTTTTACACTATGACTAAATTTGTCTACTATTTTACTATTTATACATTAATTTTGCACCAATTTTCTCAATCCCATCTTCAACAGTCCTATAAATCTACATATCCTTATTCCCATTTTATAGATGAGGAAATGAAAGACTCAGAAGAAGTGACTTGTTAATAGTCCTGGAATGACAAAATGACAGAGCCAAAGATTGTTCCAGGTGACCTGACCCTGGGCCCAGTGCCTTTTCCACACAATATCTAATTTTTATTCCTAAAAATTAGGAGATAAAAATAAAATATGTTCTGTTGTCATATTCTTAAAAGATATTAAAATAAAGTCCAAAAGAAGGCTCAGAAATTTAAGAGACTTGAACTCTAACCACCAATGTTCCTGGCATTACCTGGACGAAGAAAAGAGTGACTTGCCCTCAGATTTCTGGGCTTCTAGAAGCTGTTGGAGCTGGTTCTGTAGCGTGACTCGTTCCACTGTCTGCCTGGGAAACACAAACCAAGACAATAGGCTCTCTGGCATATAGCACCCCTATAAATTAGTAGCTATACATCTTCACAATAATTTATAATAAGTTGCAATAAATCCAAAAGCATCACAAATGTGTATAATCTGCATCCTTGCAGTTCAGAAATTTCTAAGGATACAATCAAAATCACCCAAAATGGATGTGAATTTATTATTCATATTGTGAAAAACTATAAGTAATCTAAATGCTCATCAGTAAGACTGAGTAAATAATTTATAATTATTTCTATTGATATAAAGGGAGCTAACAAAATGATAATATACTCGAATATTTATTTATTTAAACTATGGAAAAATTTCCCATATAAAGTATACTTTTCTTTCCTTAAGTAAAAAAAGGATGTTAAAAAATACTGTGTGTGGTATAATCTCATTTTTAAGAAAAAGGAAACTCTTTTTCTTCTTCTCCCTCTCCCTTCCCACCCCTCTTCTCTCTCTTTCTCTCTCTCTCTTTCTCCAAATAAGGTTATTCTCTGAGGTACAAGGTTTAGGACTCTAACATATGTTTTTTTTTTAAAGAGGGCACAATTCAAACCATAGTACTCTAGGCTTGTAGATTGGGATTGCTAACAGAGCTGAAGGTCGCCATGTCTAAATAGTAACTGTGTTTATTAACTAGAAGTGGTAAAGGTATTCTGACAGGCAAAAGCACTCAAGAGTGCCCCCACTCAGAATTTTGGACTGAAAAGCTCGTGTTTTCCACCCTTCCTCTCACCCTGGAGCCTGCAGGGTGCCGTGTGCTATGCCTGTGCATAGTGGGTTTCTCGGTTCATTTCCAGTTGTGCCAACCTCACTGAGGTGCATGGCAAGTAATGGACCAGCATCTACATGTCACCTCTTATATTTTATCTTGTTATTGGCATAACCACAATTGTCCACAGCATTCAGCTTTGGACACACTGGAAGAACTGTTGTCTGTTAGCATGCATGTGTATTTTATCTCAGGATTATCCACAGAAAGAGCAGCCAAGGCCCTGACCTTGAAAAGTTCACCAATAAAACAGCTATTAAAGCTCACGAAAGCCTCTCAGACTCTGCGGTACAGAGACTGAGGAGAATGTCTTGTAATCTTTTCTCTGAGCATGTCCCTTCAGAAAAAGCATTCTATTAGTTTTAAATTTCCTTTTGACGGACATGTCTATACACTCCCGGGGGGAGTGGACACTGGTACTGCATATTTGGGAGGATTTTAGGCTATATCTATCTTTCAAATATGTATGCCCTTTGTTCTAGCAATTCCCTTCCTAGGTACTTATTTTTAGAAATACCTACACATGTACAGAAAGACATGTGTACAAGAATGTTTGCTGTGGGGAGGTGACTTACTGAGTTACGGAGTTGTGTGCATTTTCCCTTCAGTTGCATCCAGCCCTTCAAGCTCACTTTGCTCACCTGCCCCAGCGGGGTTTTGTGTAACTGGGTGAAGAATGCTTGGTGGGAACTGTAATATTTTTAAATATTATTTTACATTTTCTCTATTAAAAGCCCAGTCTTATTAAAGAGAGTATTCTGTGTATTGGCAGGGGATGGGGTGGAGGGATGCAGAGAATTGTACCTCTAAGGCAAGAAAGTAGGAATAGAGAGATCAAGGTTTCCCCAAGCAGGTAGAAGAGCCAGAGGGTCCAAGGCATTTGTTCAAAAGGATAAAAGGGATATATATATATATATATATAAATTTAAAAGTAAGGTTTCTGACTTTTAGTGATTCTCTCCATACTATGGCAACTGTAATCTGACTGCTGTTGTTTCCTGAGGGCTGACCTTAGTCTCAGGTAGGTGTCAGTTCCTTAATCCTTCCACTCACCAAAGACCTACCTCTCCTCCAGTCCCTTCTCTTCAAGCCCTGCCCGACAACCTCCCAGAAATGCTTCCCTGCCAGCGAGGACTGCATGCGTCTCACGTAACACTCTCACAGAGCAGGGAACTGACTGTAGCTAGATGGAGTGTCCTAAGTAACACCAGGCTGACTAAATAAGATTTTATGTTCTCAGGGTTCATGAATCACCTGATTAATTTTTATAATAATTTACTGGTGGTATTTTCTATGTTAACTCTAATTTCCCAACTAGATAGCTTTCTTTTCAGGAAAACTGAGAAAGTGACCCATCCCCAGACTTTTCTCTCTCATATGCCTCATGAGTTCCTAGAACATTAAGGACAGGAGTTTGGGACTGATGCCCTTGTGCGCTCTCCACACCTGCTCTGTAATCTGGCCCTGAGATGGGAACAGAGAGAGAGGGGCTCTCTCTTTGCCTAACATAGCTTAAATTCCCTGCTTTGAAAGCTTGCTTTGCATTTTTTGTTTGTTTAAATATGATCTTGCCTCTGCAGAGATGGCATCTTTGACATGAACGCTGGCTGTGAGGGTTTGGGATGGAGGAAGAAAGGAAGATGAGAAGAACGCAAGGAAGCCCTTGTACCATCTGCATGGGGGAGCTTACCAAAGCTCCTGGCTGACACCTAAGCACAATGATGATGAGCAGATCTGGTTCTCAGGGAATGAATAGGCACTTACTCCTTTAGCTGCTTGGTTAACTTCACCACCTGAGAGGCCAGTGACATGCAGGTCTCCACCACCACCAGGTACCGGGAGCACAGGGTGTGCCCGTGACGCTCGGCGCTCTGGGAGGGCTTGTCCCCGGCATGGTTCTGCATGGTGACATTTGCTCCATATTCAACCAAGGTCTGTCAGAAAGTGCAGAGATATGGTGTCATATCAAGACCTCCTTCTAAACTTTATTTTTAAATGACTGTAGCAGAAGGTTGAATGGAACTTTTCCTGTTATTCCAAAATCAGTTACCAAAGCCCAAAACAGGAAAGGGTGAGGGCAATGGGTACCATCACATACAAAAACAAAACAAAACAAAACAAAACAAAACCTCTGGCGAGCTTTCAGTAGTCGGTATCAGACACCTTCTCTGGAACCTACAAAGATGCAGAAGACCGGTCCTGCTACCATCAACCATGCCCCAGTCTCACTCAGAAGGGAAGAGGTTGCTGCCATCCTGACAGTCCTGTCCTTCGTGAGGAGTGCAGGGCAGGGGCTGTGATGAGACACTGTCTCTTTCAGTGGGTGGGCTCATAGAGTTGGCGGTGCCTGGAAGCAGGAAAGAGTGGCATTGTGTTTACCAGCTCCTATTTACTTGGGCACCACACTTGATCTGTTGCTGAGCCTAACCTTGATCAAGAATGAAGTGGAGTGAAATGACAGGGTGAGGCTGGGCAGCAGCCTGCACTCCCACCATGTGCCAGAGTAACAGCGTGTCCCATACACCGAGCAGATATTGTACAGGAGAACTTAGTGTGAGCTTGTTACAAAAATGGGAGGATTCTCCAGCAGCAAGAGGTGCTGGGATGCAATGCTGGTGGAGGGAATTGTATGGACACGGAGGGTGTAAAGTTGGGCCACATCTTCCCTGTCAGGTATCAGTGGGGATGCTCCAGAGGGCCCTCAGGGGACTCTACCCACCGCACGCATCCACAGTCAGCACCCGAAGGCTGCCACAGAGGGCGCCAGCAGCCCACCACAGCAGGGCAAAGAAGCAGTGACACCTTTCAGGGAGAGCACCACGATCTTTCCCAGTTAAGCAAAAAGAGAGATTTTTCTCTCTGTGCCTTCTCTTTGTCCCCAACACTGCAGTCCAGAAGAGAGAGAACAGGAACTAATGGGGAGCGTAAAAAGCCTGACATATTCTTTGACATTATCAACATGAGATAGAGCACTGGGTTTATTTTATTAATAGGTAATGTTTTTCCCACAAGCAACACTTGCAATCTTTAAATTCCTAGACTACTTAGACTCAGAGGTCATTAAGGAGCTCCACTCTCCTTCAAGTTTATGATCACTCGCCATGAAAGGTCAATCTGCCAGCAAGTCATTGCCGCCCACCTCGCGGGAGGCAGGGAGACCATCTCGCCCTGAGCTCTCCAAGCTCTCTTCTCTGAGGAACTCAGTGTAAACAGACCCGGTTAGTGCTCCCTTGACTCAGCCTCTGCAGTTTTCTTTCCAATGTTTTTCAAACTCAGTCCCCTTCTCACCTCACGAGGAACCTCACTCGCCCCCTCTTCTACTCTCTTTGTATTTTTTTTTAGTCTCACACCCAGCAGACAGACCCACTTCCAAGATTACCCAAGTTTCCACATCCATGGGATCGAGTGCCAAAAACATCATCTGTGCTAAGTGGAGTGATGAATGCTCTGAAAGGACAGGATGCCTCTCCTCACAGACTCCAAAGGAAAATAACTGAAATCTCAAGCAGAATTGGTGATATCAGCTGGTTTTCTTTGGCTTTCTGTCATTTATTAGCTGATAAAGAAGTTCATTTCAAAACTATTAAATATTAGAGTGTGTTGTTAAATGGAAAAACAAAGTTTTCCATTTTTATTCAATTATTTTTCTTCCACAAAAAATAAGGCTACTCCTTTCATCTTTTTGCAGATCCTGGTAATAATTTAAATTTCTCTCTTCTCTATGCTCTCCAATTTCTCATCACTCTTTTTACAACTTGGTGCCTCAAATTATAAGTTTTATCCTTTGCCAACAATAGTGGGGAAACTTTTAAACACTTGGAATATTTTCTATCAATTTAGCTCTTAAAAGAGCAGTTGTATGTGGGTTGACATTCTAGAGAGCTCTCTGATTTAAAAAAAATCATTATCTCCTGTCTTTTAGTTTATAGCTTTTCCCTATCGTCTCATGTCATTTCCTGAGTTCTCTCTACTTTCCTGAGTTACTGGTTCTCACTACCCAGTATTCGCTATCAGATGCAGTCTACCTTCCACACAGTAGGACCTCAATAAGTACCTGATAAATAAACGAGCACATTAAGTTTACACTAAAAGAAACAACACATAATAAGGCAATAAAGAGTGTTGCTTTCTTAGAGTTGTTATATACATATAACATATTTGAACTGTATGAACTTGGTGAAGTTTCTCTAATCATGGCTGGCAGCCACATGTTGTCAACAGCTCTGCCAGAGACATGGGAACTGAGCCAGAGATGTTGGGCCATTTTTGACCATAAGAATGGTGTGACTACTCTGATTCCAGTTAATTATGATCACTGTTCATAAATTAAATTCCAGGCCAAATCTAAACCTACTTTCCAATTCAAAGCCTTTCTTCTCTTCACATGGTCGCTCTTCTTCTACCAGCTCTTGTCCCCACTCCTTGGCCAGCCTCTCTCTTTGCTTTGCCACTCAGAGCCTTCACATTCTTTTCTGGGTGAAAAGGGTTCTCTGGTTTTTACATTCACACATGAAGACCCTTGTTGGGTTCTGCTACCCTGTGCTGCTGTGACGGCACCACTGGGTCTGGCTCAGCTCTGCGCAGCTCTGCATTCAGCTGAGGGACGAGATGCTGACCCCCTTGTAGGAAGCCCACCCTCTCTGAGCAGCCCTCTAGGGTGCCCAGCCTTTGTGTGGTTTGGGGCAGGAAGAAGGACCTCCCTCCCCTCCCCTATGGTTCTGTTTCCCAACGTTTTTACACCATTGCACATGTAGATTAGAGTAATACCTGTAAGCATAGTTGGCTAGAAATATGAGGCTACCTGAGGCTGGTGGGTGGAGTGGTTGGTCAACCAAGGCCATGGCTAGTCTGCCCAACAGCTGAGGGGATCAGTATCTGAATCCTTCCTGCAGTCAATTCTGGCCTTTTCAAATGCATGTGAGAAGCTAAGTCCTGCCACATAGAAAGGGGGACGACTACAGCATGCTCTAGCCTACTACTCCTTACTCTGAAGAATTCTTCTAATACATTCTTAACAAAATCGGTCTTGTTTTTCATACACTTGAGAACAAGTATGCCAATGTGCTAATGGTAGCAAGAACTGTCTGCTACTTGAGAGACTGAGAGTGATTTCTGGTAGTGATTGCCTGCTGCCTTGAGAGCAGGGGAAACCTAATGTCTATTGTCATCAGCACTGGGGTTTTAATGAGAGAGAGGGAATAGCTCCTTTCAACATCCTGTGACTGTCAAGGAGAGTCTTATAGGGTTATTCTGCCTATACCTGTGTAGATTTCTGGAAATACAAAAACATCAATATAACTCCTTATTATCTACCACAATAGAAAAAGCTGATTTAATCCATTCTTCCAGTGAACAAAATTTCCATTTTTTTGTTGTATTACTTGATAAACTCATTTCTCTGTTGAAAGCAGTGGGGCCTGTCTACCTGTATGCACCCAAGGTAGCCATGCTGTGAAGCCACGTGCACGGCGCTGTTGCCATCCTGGTCCACTTCATCCAGTGAGATGCCCTGTTCTTGCATGAACTGAAGAAGCCACAGAAGAATCTTTTCCTATAAACATGAAGACAGTTGGAATTAATGAAATATCATGAGGGGAAATCTGATATCAAGTCAGAGGAATACAACACTCTAAATTGTAAAGAAAAGACACAACTACACTTACCATATCAAGAGAAAATCCCATGCAGTATGAACTGAAAATCCACGAATCTCTGACTGAAGATAATGAAAGTTGATCTGCACAAAGTTTGAGGGCCTCCTCAAAATCATACAGCTAGACAGATCCAAACTGGAAACCAGAATCCAGGTCTTTGGTTCCAAAGCAAGTTTTTGCTGCCTTGTTACACTGTCTGTAGGCTTCAGGAATATTACTATAAAACCTCGAACTATTGAGATAGCTAGCTTCTGCCTTGCAGCTTATAACACTTCAATTATGCCTTCCTACCTCCAAACCTCCTGCAATCAACAGGCTTACAAAAAGAGGCCACATGTATATATGGAACAGACTGACAGCTGTCAGAGGGAGTGGGAGAGTGTATGAAAGAAGGTGAAGGGATCAGCCAAAGAACATATGTACATAGGCCATGGACGCAGGCAGCAGTGCAGTAAAGGCTGGGGGGGGGGTGGAGGCTGGTGGAGGTGGTCAAAGGGGAAGGAAATGGGGGACATCGGTATTAATGTCAACAATAAAAGAAATAAAATTTAAAAACAAGGTGGCACCATCTTGAGTTAACCTCACCAAAATACAGCTGGGACTCTCTTGATTATCAGACCAAGTACTGGTCATGTTTAAAGGCAAAACTTCTTCTCTTCCACGTGGGAGAGAGGGCACCTAAAGCTCTGAACACAACCTCTCAGAAACAAAGACCGAACAGCCAGTGTGTGTTACCATAATCCGTTTGCATTTTACCCACAGAGTCTTTGTGGTATTTTCATGTTATGTTTGGCCTACACAGAAAGCTGGGGGATGGGATTTCACTGTTTTAAAATAGAAAAATTAAATATAATGTTAAAAAAATAGGAGAGTGGTAAAAACAACAGCATGAAGTTTAGTGGGTGGAATTTGACATTTAAAAAGATGATCATGTGTTTGAAATAGCCTTGAATCTCTTCTTAGCCTTTTAAAGGATTACTTTCCAGTTATTTGCTCAGATTGGTCATGAACTTTTATACTTTTCTGGATTAAATTTGCCTTCACCTTCTGAACATGCCAACTAATCTGCTAAAGGAATGCTGGATAAAAACAGCCAGCTCCTTTAATGTTTCACCCATCATGTGGGGAACAGGGCTCTGTTTATGAAGGCATCTGGGACATCAGGGACAGACTGACATTTGCACAACACTTTTTCCACATGAGCAAGCAGGGAGTAAGACCCCTAAAGAGCAAGAGGAGAAAAATGTAATCAGTGCCCACAACCTATGAAGAATGCACCCAGGGAAAGCAGAGTGAGTGTTAGCTGCAGGAGTGGACAGACCTCATAGAAAGTGAAACCCTCAATGTACCCAGAGAATGTTAGAATCTGGATAAGGATCTGCTGATAGGCTTAACCCGTTTTTTTTAAGAGGAAAACTTGGGGAAAGTCAGAGCTGAAATTTGAACCAGAGCAGGTGCTGTTTCACATGAATAAGGCAGAACAATTTGTTTTATTTTTCTTAATTCGGTGGGAAAAATTAGATTATTTTTATTTGGAGACAGAGGATGGCACCATGTGATTGATCTTAACTTCTTTAAAGATCCTGATGGGTGGATGTATCTAAGGATAGAGGCCACACCCCCCTGGTTTGAAGTCAATGGCTAAGACACAGAGGTATCAGGAGGGCAGGCTGCTGCAGCTGTACGGATGGAAAGGGCAGGCCTGCCATCCTCAGTGGGTCGTTCTCAAGCTTGTGGGGATTTGGCTCACTCCATGATATTAAAATCATGGAAATGAAGCATTGCGGAGTGTCAGAGATTTCAGTGAATCATCCAACTGAAACGGTCTTATTTTACAAATCAGAAAACTAAAAAAGGTAACTGCATATTTTCTGATACTCCAGCAGCCTTTTTTCTTTAGTTACATTCAGAGGAATTTGAGATGTTTAGAAATGTCTTATAGGTTACCTTCTGGCCAGGCATATTTTCCTCTTTTTCAGACTCAATTAAATATTATAGTGGCTGTGTCTATCCCATGTGCACAGAAAACATCCTTTCACAGTGTTCTGACTTTTAGTAATGGAGTTGTAGGAAATGGAATGCTGTGATTCATGAGAGTAGGAATTTTCCACTTGCAGACATGTGGGAAAGAATCTAGACACCTGGGATTTGCAGGGCCTTGGTGACATGGGAGAACAAGACAAGGTCTGTGTGAGGCAAGACTTGCCTTGGCCCCTGATGGCTCTCCAGGTGATGGCTCTCCAGGTGAGGTCTGTATTGTTACAATGCCCTGCCTTCTTTTCTTACAATGGCACAGATAACTCTACTTTACCATTAAAGATCCTACCCAATTCAATACGCAAGACTTACATAAAGGAAAAACCATTACTTTATTGTTCACAATAAGACAGGTCTTTGCCCAGCATCTCCAATTCAATTTTGTGTTCGACACTGGACAATTTACTTTAATAAAAAGATATGTCATTGGCTTGTCCACTGACCTATTGTATGGAAACAAGTGTCTCCTCTATGACTATCAGAAGGGTCTGCATGACTATTTGCCAGTTCTAACAATCAACATTTAGGATTTATGCAACAGACATGGAGAAGGCTAGAATCCCTTGGTTTTGGTAAAAGCGGTTAGCACCCACTTTCAGAGAAAAGTTGCTTTCTGCCTTGATATCACTGCAGAGATCCACTGTCCTACAATTTAAACAAGTTAAACTTAACAAATATCTAGTTAGGAGAACAGAACAAATACAGCTATTTTATCCAACCAAGAAGGCCGTTATGAATGCATGTGTGTATTAGTCATGCATATATGTGAGGGGGTTTACCTCCTCCCTCTTGGACCTTCCAAGCTCCAACATACACCCACCTACCCCTGCCCCACCCCTCTGAGGGGGCAGATGTTAAAGGATGAATATGACCTCAGATCTACTCTTTCCCAAAAATATTGCTTTCAGAGACCATCCACTGTAGTCACGTGGATGGAGAGGCTCTTCTGTATTATTTCTCTTTCACAGAATGCCTCTTCAGCTTACATTCCATCCATCCACCCACACATCTGTCTATATACATTTAACTTTCATTGTTGACTGAAAACTGTGTTCATCTACTAGTTTTGTCTTCTGGGAATGTTCTACACTTTTGTAACCAGTTATAATGTTTTGTTTTGTGTGTTCCTAAAGGCAATGTCATTGTTTAAAAAGGCAATTAATATATATAATTTATGAGACTTGCTGAACAAAGTCTAATAAAAATGTAATTGAAAAGTATGCTACAGGTTTATTACTGGTATAAATAATATATCTGCAGTTTTCAATGCAACTGTAAGTTTTGAAGGAGGCAGCTCTGACTGTGACCATAGATCATCAAATCTGACAGGCCATCAATTATAAGATTAATTCTGGTTTTGAGATGTTGAAATGTAAAATAAATGGCCAGCAATAATTTCATAATGTCATCTACTGTGAGATAAATGTAGAATCCAGAGATACTACAATGTAGGGAAAAAGTATCTCTAACAAATGGTTAAAGTAGGTTAAGGACTGAGTAAGTCTTTGGTAGGGTTCTTTTGTATTTTACCAATGGTGAAATAAACTAAATAATATTGACAGCAATAAAAATAATAACTTGGAAGATAGCCAATAATCATTAGAGTCAACATTTATCTAGCATCTACTATGTGTCCCCAGTGGGCAGTGCTTCATGTGGCTTTTCTCATTTGGTTCCCAGAGCAACCCTATGAGGAAGGTTCTATTACCTGCATTTTAAAGGTGAAGAAAGTCCAAGGAGATCTTTTATTTTAAAAACTAAATGTATCAAGGCCATTGAGCTAGTAAGTGGTAGGGCTAAGATTTGAATGCAAACAGCTCGACTCAGGAGCTGATGTTCTCTGTGACTCTTTTCTGGGTGTGAATATCCACTATGGCTCAGTGCCCCATGACCCCAGAGTCCGTAAAGGACATGCTCCCATTGCACCCTTTGGGTCCCAGAAATCCTGGTTAGCTGCTCATCAGGGTGTGTTCATGGGGACTCTGCATCGTTTATGCTTTTTCAAAAATTGGTCCTTGGAGAGCGGATGTATGCTTATGCTAATCAAAAAGTTTTCTATTTTGCTTTCCTCTGCAATTGCAGCACTCTTAGTGTTGTTTACTTATTTCTACCCCGTGATGGTGAAACAATAAAGTCAAAGGAATATTTCCCTTTTTAAATTAAGTTGTGGAAAAACAATGACACAGCCCTCAGGCGCATCTCCCCACCCACATGCCTCTCACTGTTTGGGACTCTTCCTAGGAACTGCTGAGCCTTTTCTTTTTTTCAAAAAGCTCCCTGCTGCACCAAATCTATATCAGGACAAACATTTAAAAAGGAGAATGAACACCACAGTGTGGGCAAAGGTATTCTAGGTACTCTAGGCACTGCTATGATGAGGTTGTTTTTGTAGCAGAATCGCCTGACTGAAAAGTCATGTGAATGATTCAGAAACAACATGATGGCAGGTGTGAAGTTGAGAGCAACAGAGCCCACAGAACCAGTGACCAGGGAGGGCAAAATAGGCTGAATTCCTGGGCAGCTGAGGGTGAGAGGTTTGCTGGGAGCCTGGATGAGACCATCTAAACCTTCATGTTTGAATAAAACAGCCCATTACACAGGCAGCAGCCTTGACTTGAGACGATTCTGTCTCAATTGTTTTGCTAGCAACATCTCTCCCAAGAAACAGCAAAGCAGGCCTCTCAGAGGACACCCCCACACACTGCAGAGTCTCCCCAAAGCTTTCACCTCCACGCTCCCAGTGCTGGCTCTGCAAGGTACAATCAGAAAATGAAATAATTGTACCCTCTGAGACTTCATGTGTCAAGATGAGGAAAATCAATTCCTATCACCCAAAGACCTATCGCTGCAGGACACCACTATAAACTGCTGGCTACCCTGTGGTACTGGAGTCTTTAAAGGTAATTTTTACAAGAAAAAGGACACAAATTGGGAGTCAAATGGAACCCATTCTTTATGAATCTATATGAGGGGCAGAGGGCAACTAAAACCAAGAGAAGAATTTTCCTCTGTACTATCCTTTTGAGAAGTATTTACTGAAGAAACAAAACCAGAACATACTCAAGTGCCTGCTTGATGTAGAAAAACTTGCATGTGCTGAATCCATTAGAAAACTGTTCAATAACAGTCTTCCTTGTGAAAATATTAGCCTTGTAACAGTTCCAAGTTCAGCATCTCCACAGGTTATCTGTTACATAAGTGGCTACAGCGGATGTAGGACAGCTGGACAGCATTCAGTTCTAATGCGTTTCTACATTTTCCACTTGGGCAGGAATGCTCTCCTAAGGGCACTGCTGGCCAGTCCTGCTCCAAGCTGTACTTTAGGTTATTAAAAATGCTTATCAGCTTGAAATAACAACCTGAGGACTGATACTAGCATGAAGCAAATGTCTGTCACTGCTCTTCACATAGGTCACTAATTTCCATATTTTCCTTTGGATCAGCCAAGTAAGCCACACTATTACCCAATCAGTTCCAGAAAGGGCACTTTCTTTTGTTCTGTCCCAATAGCTTCCAAATTATGAGAAACCTGCTGTGAGAGCTGAATAGAGAAACGGGCATATATAAGCAACATTTCCCAAGACAGAGTGCTGGACGTCCAGTTATTTACTTTGAGTCTCAGGACAGCAATGCAAGCCTTTCTCCTTTTCTTTGGCAAACTCTAGCAAAAGTGCAGGCAGTCTTTCCACTAATATTGAAATTCCTTGTTAACCTTTATATAAGCAAATCAAATTAGGGATATGAAACAACTATTCTGACAATTTGAGAATAAATTAAATTCTGTTTTACACTGAAAACAATTTTTAAAGATTAGCAGTAATTTAGTTCCACTGGTCATTTGAAAATTGTATTGTCTTTTGCCACTACAAAAAGGGACATCCTTAGCAGATGCTTATTAATGGTTATGATTGCTTGTAGGGTATCCTGGCAATATAATACACACATATACATGGAGTAATCACTTCAAAGATAGTGGCTTTTACAAATCTTAAGTGTTCTTCCTGCTACTTTCTTCACTTCATAAATTTGGTACAGGTACTCACATCTTCAACAAGCTGTGTAAGGTGCTCCATACATCATAATATGTTGTTAGATTAAATTGTAAAAAAAAAGAGTTCTACAGCTATATCAGTGCCACTGTGGGCAAGTTGTACAAATTATGTACACAGATGGAGACAAAACAAAATCTAGCCCCGAAGTCAGAGGACTTGAGAGCCAGTCTTTGCTGTCACTAGCCACTAGAACACGTGCAAGTTACTCAACTTTCTTTAGTCTCCTCATCTACAGAGTGGGGTTAAAAACAACATGATCTCACTGTTGGGATTATATCCTAAAAACCCTGAGACACCCATCCAAGAGAACCTATGTACCCCAATGTTCATAACAACACAATTTATGATAGTCGAGTGCTGGAAGCAACCTAGGTGCCCATCAGTAAATGAATGGATCAAAAAACTGTGGTGCATTTACAAAATGGAATTCTATGCAGCAGAAAGAAAGAAGGAGCTCCTACCCTTTGCGACAGCATGGATGGAACTGAAAAGCATTATGCTAAGTGAAATAAGCCAGGCGGTGAAAGACAAATACCATATGATCTCACCTTTAACAGGAACCTAATCAACAAAACAAACAAACAAGCAAAATATAATCAAAGACACTGAAATAGAGAACAGGCTGACAGTGACCAGAGGGGAAGTGGGAGGGAATTTTAGGGGAGAATGGGAAGGGTTTATAGGAACAAATATAAAGGATACATGGACAAAAACTAGCGGGGGATGGAAATGGGAGGGAGGTGGGGAAGGCTGGGGGTGTGGGCTGTGATGGGAGTAAAAGACAGAAAACTGTACTTGAACAACAATTAAAATAAAAAAAAAACAAGATCTAACAGGGTTGTTTTAAGAAATAAGTAGATAATGTACACAAACTCTAATGACACGATGCCTGGTACATACAGGAAACAGTACATATTAATTTGTGTATATTAATTGAACTTACAATGGCACAAAATAAACCATCACCTAACATGACCTGCACTAGAGAAAGACTGTGGTAATATTCTTCAAGTCAATATTTTGAACTTGAGATTATTATGTTTGAAAAAGCATAATCTCTTGCTGACAAGACTACAGTTTACTGCCACTGGGGAAGGTTTATGAAGCCAAAGGGGATATGGTGATATGCATGAGAAGCAATTTTTTTTTCTACAAACAAATAAGATTGAATCCATTTTAATTGAGTGCTGACTTTATTCTTTAAGTCTCTGATTGGCACTTTGTGGTGACAACTTTTTTTAAAAGAGAATTTATATTCATTGCCTCCCAGGGAGTTAGTGAAGAGTTTTCGCCCCACACACTGGATGGTGATCTGTGCGTGTCAATCACTCACACCGGGGATTTCCTGCTGTAGAAACTGGTTGTAGCTGAGGCGCATAAAGTTAGCATGATTGCTCATCGTTAACAGAGGGAGACCTCCTTAGTTAATGTTTCACTAAATATCTTCTTCTTAATTTTGGGTTCAAGAATATAGCATTTTTCTTTTTGACAGAAGTTAAATGTGTTTATTGTAGAAAAGTTGGAAAATACTGAAATATACAAAAAAAATGAAAAGCCAATTGTAATTCCACTCTGAGTGATAACTACTATAAATATGCTGTGACAGGGTTTTTTGGTTTTTGTTTTTGTTTTTCTTAGTCTCATTACCTGTTTTTCTATCTCTCCAAAGTTTAAAGTTGGTACCAAGTTATAGGAACAGTTTTATATTATATATTTTAACTCAAATATTATATAATGGCCACTTTCCTGTAAAATTTCATCACATCATGAAGCTTCATTATTTATCTAATATCCTATTATGGAATGTTTAGGTTGTTTTAGAACTTTTTTCATTAAAAATACTACAATGAATGTGATTGCTCATAAATCCGATGATTAAAAATTCTTCCTACCTGGCCGAAGCACCCTGCGTAATGAATAAGGCTTGGAAAATCCTTAGAGCAACTCAGCTCTGCAATAGCTTCCGTTTCGCTCACCATCCAGCGTACGCACTCTAACTGACCGTTCTAGATTTTAGAAAAGAGAGAGAAAGAAATGCAAGGTAATTCAGGTCTGAAAAGTAGCTCATAGGTGGTAATTTTACCAAGGGAAGAAAAATCATGTGAATTTTGCCTTTTCTATCAGGCTTCATTTGTTTAAAATACAGGTATATCTCCTATGATATTTCTGGTATGTGGTTCTGGCTCTAAATCAACGATAGAATTTAGTTAAGTACATTTTCATAATTTTAGTCAATTATTTTAAAATCACTATATTGAGGTATAATCTGCATATCATAAAATATACCCTTTTAAAGTATACAATTTGATGAATTTTGACAAACATACTCACTTGTAATTACAACTCCAATAAGGATATAGATTTCCATCACCCTATCCCACCAAAAAAACCAAAAACCAAAAAACAACCCAAAACCCAAACTTCTGCTAGCCTTTTGCTTTCATTTCTGTCACCTTTACCCCAGGTGACCACTGATATGATTTCTCTCACCATAAAATAGATTACGAACTCTTGCATGTGGCTTCTTTCATTCAGTGTAACACCTCAGAGATTCATCCAAGTACTACTTATGTTAATAGTTTATTCTCTTTTATTGTGGAGAAGTATTCCATTGCATGAATATATCACAGTTTGTTTACCCATTAACTTTTATAATAAGATTTTCCCCTTGAAAAGTTAAAATGTTATGATTCCAAAGTAAAGAAAAATAGCCCTGTGATACTGGCTCCAATGCTGCCTCACTGACGCCTTCCCCGACTCTGTGCCCACAATAGCTCCTTTCTCCTGTGCCGAGACCCCATACTGTGCAGTCCAGGAAGGCTGGCGTGACATATATAACCTAGCGATTAAGACCCAGACTTTGGAATGGATTTACATCTTTAATCCCCCACTTAGTTACAAGACCTTGATCAAGTTACTTCACCTCTCTGACACTCAATTTTCTCCTCTGTGAAACAGCAGGGTGAGTAGTAACTACCTCATAAACTTATTGTGGAGCTCAAATGAGATGAAGCACATCAGCTTACTAAGCATGCGATCCTTGTTACCTTATACTACCAGCTGCTCTCAGACACTCTCCATCATTCTATAAAACAAATGAGACATTCAGCTGCCTTCCTGGATTGCATAGCACAGAAGAAAACAGCTACTATGGGCATGAAGTGAAGGAAGTCTATTCTAAAAACAAGGCAAGAGGAGGTAATCTGCTCATTCCTCATTTACTCTCATGGAGCCTCACATAGTCAACTCACAACTGTACCTATGCAGTCTATTCCCTCTATTTGGGATATCTAGCATAACTGAGTTTTTGTTGACCAGCTTCCTGGTGTCTCATTCAGATGTAGTTCCTCCCTTTTCTGCCCTCCTTGCTGCCAAGGAGGCGGATCTGTGTGCACTGGCTTCCTAGCCCCCTGGATGCAGGCTGGAGAGTGGTAGCAAGAGACCAGGGAAGGAGAATGTGTTTAGGTTCCCTCTGTTCCTGGCTCCCCCTACTCCTCTATGGGGTTGCTGCTGGCTGGCTGAGTCCCTCTACCAGTCAAATGTCAAAAGTCAGCCAGTCTTCTATCCAGCCCTCTCTCTCAGGTCCTTCCCCTGTCCCTTCAGGCTCTGGGGTGGTAACTGTGCTCTCGTTGTTACCCCCGATATTGCATTTTCCTGTGTGAGCTCCCTACACCCCACCCACCCTCCTCATGTGTATAAATCCTTCATTATACACAACTTGAACATGCCAAGTATCTCCTATAAGGAGTTTAAAAAATGATACAGTGTGCTTCATTCCCTCTGGATGAAGGAATGGGAACCATATTGAGCATCTACTAGACAAGATGGTTTATAAAAGCAGTGTTTATATAGAACACAGAAATATGAGGCAACATTTCTTTTTTTTTTTAAGATTTTATTTGTTTATTTTTAGAGGGGAAGGGAGGGAGATAGACAGAGAGAGAGATAAACATCAATGTGCGGTTGCTGGGGGTTATGGCCTGCAACCCAGGCATGTACCCTGGCTGGGAATCGAACCTGGGACACTTTGGTTCCCAGTCCACGCTCAATCCACTGAGCTACACCAGCCAGGGCTAGGCAACATTTCTGATTTTAATAATTTGAGTCTTTTTTTCTTAGTCTAACTAAAGGTTTATTATTTTTCAGTCTTGTCATAGAACTAAATTTGGTTTTGTTGACTTTATTGTTATTGTATTCTCTATTTCATGTATTTCCACTTGAATTTTTAAATTTCCTTCCTTCTGCTTACTTTGAATTTAGTTGGTTTTTCTTTTAAAATTTTTTTAAATAAATTTTTTAAAGATTATTTATTTATTTTTAGAGAGAGTAGAAGGAGGGAGGAAGGGAGTAAAAGAAACATCAGTGTGTGGTTGCCTCTCATGCGCCCCCAGCTGGCGACCTGGCTCACAACCCAGGCATGTGCCCTGACTGGAAATTAAAGTGACGACCCTTTGGTTCACAGGTTGGCACTCCATCCACTGAGCCACACCAGCCAGGTATGCTTTTCTTTTTATAGTTTCCTAAGGTAGAAGGTTAGGCTATTGATCTGAGATCTTTCTTCTTCTTCTTTTTAAATATACAGCTATAAATTTCCCATTATGCACTGCTTTAGCTGCATCCTTAAATGTTGGTTATGTTGCATTTTCATTCATTTCCAAATAGTTTTCAATTTCCCTTGTAATATCTTTGTTGATACAATGATTATTTTAGAGTAAGTTAATTCCATTTACTTGTAAATATCCCAAATTTCCTTCTGTGATTGATTCCTAATTGCATTCCGTTATGGTTGGAGAATATATTTTGTATGATTTCAATCAGTTTAAATTTATTGAGACCTGTTTTATAGCCTAACATATGGCCTACTCTGGAAAATGTTCCATGTGCATTTGAGAAGAATTCTGCTGTTATTGGATGGAATGCTGTGTTACATGTCTATTAGGTGTAGTTATTCAAGAAGGCAACATTGAAATGAGTAAAATGCTGCTAGTAAGGCAAAAAGAAATATATCACAACCATGAGTTTAAAAGCAGTATCACTTGCCATAAATCAAAATACCAAGAAAACAAAAAATGTTATTAAGTTCTAGTGGGAGATTTTTGCCTGCTGAAGTCTCTAAGCCTGGGGTCATTCACTGTATGTCAAAAAGGAATGTCAGTAGGCTGTGTTCAAAGTCATTTTTCTTATCAGACCAGCATTTTCTCTTTGAGCTTAATCAGAAGGACTAAATGAGAAAAAGGAATCAAGGTTATTTCATTCTCAGTCTGTTTAGCTCCTAAAATAATTCCTTGTTCTAGCTCCATTTCAGAAAACACAGTGCTTCCTTCACCTTATAGAATTCATTCATTCCCAAGGGCACTTGGTCATGCTCCAAACTCCCATAGTCCCTAGTGTCAGGCCCCCAGAAAACACTCAATAAATTCTGCATGTAACAGGCAAGAATTTATGATGTTCCATTTGAGGAGTTTAAGAGTGGCAGAGAGATGTTCTTCAACCCTGGTATGACTGAGGAGCTCCTTTTTCTCAGGTAATCTTATGTGACACTCTGTGACTCTGCTTCCAGTCAGCCAAGTCACATTATCCCAGCAACTTCAACCAATTTGTAGCCAGGCTGCTCGTCGTTAATGACAACAGGGCCCTCGGAGCTGTGCTTACTGACGTGAAACACCGTCAGCCAGTTACTGGGGTTCAAATAACGGTCCTGAGACAGACAGACAGCAATGACTTCTTAGGATTCTCTCTGCATTAATGTCCATTAAAATAGCCTGAATATACTGAGGCAGGACATGTGTCAGGACAGATCTCTAAAGGGGTGGCACTTGTTATAAAGTATTTGTACTAGCTGCTTTTGTAAAGTCTGTGTTAAAGGAAGGCATAGAGGAACACTTCTGTTTCTCAAATTGTTGTTCAGAAGTAAAGCATGAAAAGCCTGGGACTCCAAATCCATAAAATCTATAAAAGCTTTGAGTCTTATGTGTTTGTATGTATTCTTCATTAGAATGAACAAACAAAAAAGTGCTAAGTTTTGCATGCTGACTGTATGGTGGCAATACTATGTGGGCTGGAAGAGTTCAAGAATGAATAATAATACAGATACCATCACAGGAGTTTATACCCAGGATTGGCTTAATGACCACTAAGTTTCTTATCTAACTTCCTACTCTAAAGATTCTGACTCAAAGACAGGACTAGGACGTGGAAATTAAGGGGAAAAAAACTTTTTTCACCCAAGTATGTAGTTAGAATATATTCAATAATCTACCATTAGTCAGGAAAACTATACACTATAAGTATTTTATAAACACTAAAATATTCAGTGTTTTAATATCAATATTCATTGGCATTGCAAGAATATTTTATTCATCATTGGAACATGCCCACTGATGATTAGATCCAACTCTATTTTCCCACAAGATTCTGCCATAGGACTAGATCTTGAATTTGATGCCTGCACTTGAATTACTGATAACTTACCTGTCTTATCCATCAGGCCTGCAACTACTTAAAGGATTCTGTCTCATTCAAATTTTTATTACCATCAACTAACACAATATCCAGTGGACTTGGTGATGTCATTGAACTCAACTATGATGAACCTCAAGTTCACATTTGATTTCTCTTTCTTCATGACAGCTGCCTGCAGATCAGCTCTTAATCTGATATAGCATCATTCACAACTAAAGAAAAATGATATCCACCGGGATCATAGATTTGTCATTTTATCAAAGAGTTTTTTTAATGTCTCTTTGAAATAATACCTTATCATTGAGTAAAACTAAATAAAATAGAACACAACATTTAATATATAAAACTTTACTGTATAGTAAATAAAGATATAAAAATTCAGATTTGCATAAAAGATAAACTAGAGGTAAGATAGCAATAGTTTTTTAAATGTTATATGTTTTTTAGGGTATTCAAAAGTAGATTTAACCAGCAAGTCCCCCTAATAAAACTCTATATAATTCCATTAATAAAAATTATGATTATTCAGCTTTTGGAGGACACTATTATGTAAAGTACATATGCAGAAGCACAAGCTGTATTATATTTCCTTAAACTTCATTTCTAGCTTCTTAATAAACATGGCTGAATTCCATATTTATTTGCCAAAGACCTTAAAAGTAATTTTAGTTTAATGGCTAACTTTCTAGTGGTGTGTTATATATTTTACAGAGGCACTCGCTGAAGTGCTACAAAAGACCATGTTCTCTTGTATCAAAGTTTCTAGTTTTTAACCCTAATGCAGTCGCCATTAATTTCTGCAGTTTTTGACAAAGAGCATACTGTCTGCAAAAGCTAAACTCAAACCCAGCACTGTTATTCTAAGCCATTCCTGATCCTGAAGACATTTAAACTTCAGATGTGATCCATGAGAAGCCCACTTCATTACCTGAAATACTCCTGCAGGCTAGCATCCCTTCAAACACACCATGTCCTCATTTGTCTTCTTCATTGTACTCATATTAGGAAAAAATGAAACAGTCTCTGATAGATCCAGGTGTGGTTAAGAGCCTAAACTGCAGTCTCCATGAATAACAAAAGTTCTTAGCTCTGCAATCGATCATTTCCCTTTCTCTTTATTAGCTGATTTGAAGCCGACCCTCATTGCACAATAAATTGGAATGCACACTCAAAATCTCAAAGCAGTTAATGACTGAAATGATTAATCTCTTAAATATAACATTCATTTGCTGTTTGCTCGGTATATTACTCTCCTCTCTCTCTCCATCCCAATACTTTAGCTCCGTAGAAATCTTAAAAAATTGAAACTTAACTTTCAGCTGTGGGGGCCCCAGCCCCAACCACTCACCTTGATGGCGAGGCCCGCTGGAGTCAACTTCTCAGAGTTCCTCTCATTGAGGCAATCTTCTCCCATCAAAGAAGTGAGGTGCTGGAGACATTCCGCGTGGCCCTGCGATGCGGCAATGTGTAAGAGATTGTTTCCACTTTCGTCGTGAATCTTGTCTAGATTGTCGGCAGCTAGGTGTGGCTGTGCAAATAGCAAGATTAGAAAAACTCAGGTCACTAAAACAGAATGAGACACTTTGGGGTTTTTCTCGGGGCGCTAGGAAAAGGAGGTGAGCTTCCAGAAGCTCTGGTGGCAGCCATCAGGATCTATGTAGTCAGAATTCCATGCTATTTTCTATGACAATTTTTTTTGTTATATTATGTTTTGGGACATAAAAGCTCAAGAGACTAATTTTCGTGTGAGAGACACAGTGACCAGGAGAGGCCAGCACGCTGGGGGAGGTTCTGAGGTGGCTTGTAAACAACTGTGATGGCATTCGCAGTATCTGGCAGGCTCCTGGTCTGTTCCCAGCCACTCCACTGCTAAGTCCTGAGGGCCAGGTTGTGTTATGTTCCCTGTAGCAGGTTTGTTGAAAGAATGAACTACTAGTCTCAACCATCTGCTTTGCCTTGAACCATGGAGAACCGGCTTTGACTGGAAGCCAAATGGTGCCTGCGGCCAACTGCTGCTCCCAGGGGAACCTCTAGACACTTTCATCCCCAAACCAGCTCCTGGGGGCATGGGCAGGCCACCTGCTTTTGGTTTTCTCACCTCTGGTGGAGTTCATTCCCTGAGCATAAACTGGTTGATAAAGGCAGTTTGGTAAATTGAGAGGTGTTATCATTTGGGAAACATGAAAACATGGGAAGGAAAAAAAGAAAGAAATGAACCAAAGAGAAAAAGAGAAGAAGGGCCAAGAGAAATGGAAAAGACATTTTTAGGAGAAAAAAAATCACTACTTTATTTAGTAAAATGATTCGATCCTATCATCCCACTATGACAATAAGATCTGTGATAGCAGAGCAAGCACACTGTACTTAACCATGCATGGCTTTAGCAGAGCCACACTGCCAAGATGTGACAATTTTCCTGAATGAGACTTTAATTAACATCACAGTATTAGCCCAGGCTTGCTACTGTTTGATGCAAGCCTGGAAGCCAGAAAAGAACAATGTAGGCAGATGGAGTGTGATTTCAGTTCAGCTCTCTGAGCCTAAGCAGAACAGACTTTTCTTACATCATGTTGCTCTGTTTAGAATCTTCAGAAAAGCTTCTTCATACTCCCTAGACATACAGAGCTGCAACTGGTAAAAACTCCATCTGGGTCAGGGGACAATCAAGCTCCAGGGTAAGCTTCTATCTGCAAATGCTTTCAGCCCTCCTGGTCCAAGTCCTCGTAATAATAATCGGGACAAAAACAGAAGACCCTCTGTTCATGTATCTGGCAGTTCTACCTTCAGCAAGAAACTGACATCCCCACAAATAACTGAGTGAGAGCATTGGAAACAATTAGAAAGGCAAAGAGAAAGGCATTAAGATTCAAGGTAAAGAAAGTGCTGGGCCTTTCTGTTTTGTTTTTGTTTTAGATTGAGTATCCTTATTTCAGTTGAATTCATGCAAAGTTAAAGTGAAATAACACTCTCCTTACAGTCATTTGTTTCTCCCTGCTTTACCCTCCTAACTTTTTATTTTAAAACTCAAAAGTCAAATCACCTAATCAAAACCATAAATAAAGGCTAAACAAAAATGGGAATCAATGTATCATCATTCTGTTACTAATGAATGGAGCTGATAACGAAAGTCTCTGAATTACTCATATGTATGCTGAATTAGATCATACTTACCAGGAGAGAGATTTGTCCTTCTTTAACGATGTTCAAGATGCTTTTCACCTTCTTCAGATACTCACTCCTTTCTTCTGGGCCTTGGGAGCTGGTCCAGTTCATGCCACCGATCTGCTCCTCCAGTTTGGGTTCTGCCGCCGAGGACTGCAGGTGGAAGGCCCGGAGCTGGCAGTCTGGTGCTGGCTTCTCACCTTTCCGACTCTGGGCATCAGTGAAGGTCTTGGTCAGAAAGTCCTTACTCTGGTTTTCAGAGCCACATTTAACCAGAGGGGGTGAGCCCTCAGAGTCTTCAGTGGAGAGCTTTTGCTGGTCGCGAAGGACAGATGCCGTTTTTCTCAAGTGAGGGCTTTTCACGGGAGAAAGCACACAAAACGGCGTCATGTTGGATGGTGAGTTCTCAGCACTGCCTGCAGAGCAGCCTTTGCCAGAGAGGCCATTGATGGTCGTACATAAACCCAAAATCCTTTTTTCTGAAGTCACCTTAGTGAAAGAGGCAAGCTGTTGACTGGATTTAATGTAAGGCACATCCAGAATCTCATCCATGTCAAGGTCATAATGCTCCAGTTCGCCCAGCAGTGCACTAGGCTCCGAGATCTTACTCAGGGGGCCACCCTCTCTATCTCCGGGGCTGAGCTCTTCGGCTTGGGGGCCTGGGTCGGCATCACCTCCTTTCTGGTACTCTGCCTTCTGGTCCTTTTGCTCATCGTTTTCATTGTTGTCCAGAGTCTCTGGCTGATGTTTCAGGGGGGAAACTCGCTTCACTGGGCGGAACTTACTGTATACATCAGCGATTCCTGTGGGCTTTTGCGTGTTTGTAATAAGAGTTGAGACACTGCAATTCCAGCTTGAGCTAGAAACTGTTTTAAAATAAATTAAAAGAGGAGGCTATTAATTGAAACACTAAAAATATCTTGGCTATGCAGGCAGACATGGTCCACTCAAGTTATGCTCAAAGTAAGCCCTGTGTAAGGGGACCACTTAGAATGTATATCATAAAATAAATAGTTCACACTTAACACTGGAAAACAGTTAAAGATAAAAGAAAGCTTTGATATATTGGCTCCAAATTAATTGAAGTAAAGTAGTAATGGTGAAAGCAGACAGCCAAAGAAAACAAGCCCAGACAGGTATCTAGGCTTATTCCCTGGATAGTTTCACCTGCCTGGCAAGTATTTGGGTACCTGTCACCACCCTGAAAAGCAGAACTGGAGGACCGGGTCCTCTGTGTTAAATGAATTTCCAAACTAATTTAGGGAGAGAAGGGACGTATATGCACATATTCCCACATGTACACACACACGTATATGTATGTCCCTGAAGCTTAAGGAGTCCCATATAAAGAAGAATAAACTTTTTAATATTGGGTGAACAAATTATGACTGATTGGGTGATTCCCTGGGTGATTTGTTAGACAGACTAGGGCCAGAACAGAAAGGAAGGAAGTGGTCAGGAGTTGACGGGACCACAGGAGAGGAGCCGAGGCTGAGTGTTCTCCGTCTTAGACGGAGCATCCCAGTCCACCGTTTATTAGGTGCTTTCCGGCACGTGGTACAACAGCGTGATGCACTGACACCTCGCAGCAGAATGCACTCTTTAAGATTCAGGGCTGCCGTTCATTATTTAGAAAGCTGGAAACAAACAAGAGGGGAAGGACATTGTGAAGGGAGGGTGAGGCGGACAGACTAGGTTTTTTTTTTCTCATTTCTGTTCAAGGCTTAGATTAACACTGCAAGGTTTGCATTTGAGTGTCTGGTTGAGATGGAGTATGAAGTGAAACAGCAACACATCTGGAGGTGGAAGGTAAGAACCACCACCTCTCCCCATTAGCCTCGTAAGAAAGGCTACCCACCCCCTCTCAGTGCAGGATGGTGGAGCAACACCAGTCTCCTTGGCCATGATGACACTGCTTCCCCTCTGGCACACTCCTCTGATTAGATGACAGATGCCCCAGTGCCCCTGGAAACGTGCTGACCAGAGATTTATGGGTTCCTACTCCCTTCCACTTAGTTTACACCATCCCCTATTAAAGGAGTGAGGTTTCAGGACTACCCTCCAACCAGGGACCTCTCGTCTATCTATCCTTTTCCAGAACAGCAGCAGGTGGGAAGATTGTAACCCAAAAGCATGTTTTTGTTTCTGGTCTTTGCTATTGGGCACAGCAAAAGAGATGGGGGTATTCCTAGGCCTATCATTTCTGCAAGAGTCCCTGGCTACCACTGATTTGGGGGATAAAAGTGAAATACAAGTGATTAAAGTTCCCCAAATTTAGAGCACGGTCATTCTTCCTCCTGCCAGGGTGTGTTCTAAAAGGATTCTGAGAAGTTCTGGAGCCAAGCTAAAGAAGTGACAGGGAACATTCTGAGACTGAATGTCACATAGCTATGGGTTCTTTCTCCAAAATGGACCTCAGTTTTGCAAGGGGTTTCAGAGGATCTGCACTAAGAGGTGCTCTTCTGAGGTCCTTCTCGCTGCGGCATTTTAGAATCCAAGAAAAGGAGGTTTGAGGGGAGGTTTAGATTCTGTTTGGTAAGGAACAGGAAATAACAGGGAATGTTCTAGAAGGGAACAACGGTATCTCCATGCTCTGAAGCTGCTGCTCCCTTCCCTTCTGTTGGCTCTGGTTCTTAGTTGTACACAGTACTTGGCACAGGGCAGACAATTAACAAACACTAGTGTTCAAATTTGAATCTCACTTTGTGCAACACATTAAACCTCTTTTTAAACGCCCAAAGTGCATCCTTCTGAGGGATTTACAGCTTAATTTCACAGGGGAAAAAAGTTCTGTTAATAAACTCAGAGGAGTGATAATTACCAATAAGAGCTAGATTTTCTAGAGTTATGTATGAAATGTAAATATGCAAAAGGCAAAGACTAATTCCAGTTGGTCCATTATAAACTTAAAAGGTTTTCTAGCATTTATATGTCCTTTTCTCCCCCAAAATGTAAACCTATGAAAAAACTAATGTCTGCCAGAAATTTCTGCCAAGCCTTTCTCTCTTCCTTTCAAGAACACATGGTTAACTTACTTACTTATTTCAAAACAGAGAGATAATGGACAGAGAGTTTATAATGTATAAATATGCCTTTAATTGTATCCATCAATTGTCTGGAAAGCTTTAAATATAGTGCGATATATATATTCCTTTCCATTTCTGAGATATGTACTTATTGTTGGATATGTTGTTTGCTAATATTTTTGAAAATTACCTTCATTTCTTTGGAAAGTCTTGAAAATGTGCATCTCAAAATATAATAAAGAATTCTTAAAGGCACAGAACTCAGTTGGCCAATACAACGAGTGCATTGTGCCACTATATCTATGTATTGTATGTACAAGGTCATGGGTTCAAAGGGCTACTCTTTTATGTTGGCTTTATTTACATGTGAAATTTTTTCCAAGTGATACAGGGAAATGGATACCATATGTTTCCCAGCTGTTCTGCTCTGACGGGAGCCATCGGGAACGCTGTATGGAAATGAATTCTGTCTGAGTCTTACAAAAACACTTCTTTCCACAGAAGGGTCTAGAAACTGAAGAATGGGTATCAACATTAGGCTTGTTGTCCTTCCCTCATTCAAATGTGTGACTCTTTTATAGACTGAAAGTGAAATCTATGCTTTCTAGTCTCTGTCTTGAGTACTGAGGGAAAACATCCTAGTTGTGGGAAATGGATTATTTAACAGGTTTTCATGAGAATACTCTAATACATTACTATATGATAGACTTATCTGAGAAGGACAGTTTTATATATGTGCAAAAGATAAAACTCAATTAGTTTATTTCTCCTAAGCTGGGCAAATGGGTATTTTAAGCACAACACAAGAAAAAGGGCTGTTAATGCCTGGCAAGATTGTCACTTCCAATTCTATGAGAAATTTCACTTAGGCTGTTCTCCCCCAACATCATAATAAACTTCATACACTGCGTGGGAACAGACTTCACACTAACTGTGGTTACTAGGAAGATTTTGAGGCTAAATTTGTTTTCTGAAGATCATGAATACTCCATGTTAACAAATTTTATACCCCTGAAAAACTTATCTGCAATCTTATTAGATTTTTACAAGCTCTATGTCTAATTTATATCTCCATCCCTCAAAGCTCCCAGAAAATGGCCTTACATAAGTAAGTTCTGAACAAGGTTGGTTGGATGGATTCATTTTCAACATTTTACGAAAGTAAACGTGTCTAATATACCTTAAATCTGACTGCTGGTTGCATCACACATTTTCTAAAGTGGTCAGTAGGTGACTGGAAGTGCACTTGAGGCTGACTTACAGGCCAGTCATCTTTCCCAAACTACGGGCGTTTGGAATGCCTCCGATCACCAGCAAGATACTTTCCACTGCCCGCTGACTATCCACACTTGGCCTTTTATCCCACAAGCATTTACTGTGAGCTTAGAAACTGCAAGTATTTGTGGCAGGCTGCATGTTCTGATTTAGGGGTCTTGTCCCTCTCCACCTTTTTCTGCTTTGTCTCCTTCCCTTCCTCATCCCCCCACCGCACACTCTACTCTGTCTTTCTAACCATATTCCTCATTCCTGGTAAACCTGGCCTGCATCACATGGCTGCCACACCATCTCACAAGCTATCCATCTCCAGGGCATGGCCCACCCTTCTCTTCCTTTGACCCCTGCCCTTTGTCCCTCAGGAAGCAAGTGCTGCTGTGTTCTGCTCTGAAATCCTTCCTCTTATCTTCATCCTTCTACACTGGGACTGCTCTGAAAGTCTCTGGTAGAACCAGCCTAGGCAAGGCTCTACCTACTTTTTGGTCTTCCTTTTCAGTTCTGAGTTATCCCTCTTCAGATAAGTCTGACTTTGTTACTTCTTAGCTCAAAACCTAGGTGGACCTTTACTGCCAAAAACAGTACTTCCTCCATGCAGTAGCCAAGGCTGCAGGCACATGGCTAAATACCCCTGACTGAGAGAGTGAGGAACTTTTACTCCTTTCATCTCTCTCTCTCTTAAGTAATTTTAGGAGTCTCAATTTGATATTACAATGAATTTAACTCCTCTTCAAAATTTAAAATCTCCCTTTGGAACAATGAGACCACAGGTCACAGGTTCAGAAATTTTTATAGGTGAAGTGTTAACAGAAATATTTTATTTTCATCATTCATTTTCATGCAGACCTTAAAATTATTGCAGGTGATGTTGGTTTTCTATTTACAACACTGACATAAAGTTTCTTTTAAAAACAAGCATTTAAAAGTAAGTTACTTTAGACAAATATGTTAAATAAATAATAGTATGAGTGGCACACAAACAAAGCAAAAATAACAGAGGTAGACGCTGGGTATAACATGCATTGTGAAGAAATACTTGAATTACTGAGCCCAGGCTTTCAGGATGACAGCTAAATTCTTTAGCATGGCATATAGCAGTTCCTTTATTTATTTTCTAATTTATCTTCCTATCTCAGCACCCATCACCCCCACATCACTAATTTTTCCCTGCTTGTCCATCACCAGGCTCACCCCTTCTGGTAAAATATGTCCTTTCTTCATTGCTCCACCTTTGGGGCAATCCCCCTCTCCTGGAATCCCCTTGCTGCCTTCTCTGCCTGAGAGGCAGGCCCCCAATGAGATTCCACTTTGGCGTTACCTCCTTGGTGTGCTTCCCCTGAGTCTCCCAGGGCAGTGTTGCTCTGCGTTTCTCAGGGCCCTGATTGTACTCGGCCATACAGAGTTGGGCATTTCTGAAGTTCTGCTGCAACTGTTCACTCATGCATTTGTCTCACCTTCTCTCTTGATAGTTCCTCAAAGGCAAAGGTTGCTTGTAAACCTCTTTGTGTTTATAACCAGCCCTCTGTCTAGAATAGCATCTCATAGATACTGGGACTCAGTAACAAAATCTTTCAATGGATAAATGGAAGATGTGGGGAAGGGAAGAAGAAAGGAAGGAGGGTGGAGAAGGAAAGAAATATGCTAGGCTAAGGATGCTAAGTATAGGAAATAAATGGGAGTCTAGTCACAATGAGGCACTCTTGCCACATTTTGAACACGCTAACTGTGTTGACTATTTCAAAGTAGTACTAGTAAGCTATTGAAGATGTTCAGACATTCAGAAGATACATTACACATTTAAATATTTTCATATATTTCCTACAAGTTTTAAGTCTTGATTTCTTCATCTGTAAACTGAAGGGGTTAGACTACATGGTTGCCAAGACCTGACCCACCTCTAAATTTCTGTGACAGTATGGAATGTCTACAAATAACAGGGTTCTTTATTCTGAGTGATTCACTATGAAACACTATAATTCTTCTGGATCCACGTCTTTCAACAGATCCTTACAAATTTATAATTATGAGGCTAAGCCGATTGCTGACACAGAACAATTCTTTGGCTCTTGGGACTGATAAATTAGTATTTTCTTAGGAAGATAATGTACAGTTTGCTGTTGCAACAGTGGATCTAATTTTCTAGACTTAACGTCAATGCTGGCTCCCAAAAGGCCCATTTACTTTACTTCTAAATATGGAATTATCCATTCCATATTAGAAAATACGAACTTTAGACACCAAGAAGGTAAAGAAAAGGGATATGCCTTTAGGACAAAATAATGTATCCCTACTATTTATTGTTAAAAATTAAATGAATTCACCCTGGTTGGTGTGGCTCAGTGGACTGAGTACCAGCCTGTGAACCGAAGGGTGGCCAGTTCCATTCCCAGTCAAGGCACATGCCTGGGTTTCAGGCCAGGTCCCCAGTAGGAGGCACACTAGAGGCAATCACACATTGGTGTTTCTGTCCCTCTCTTTCTCCCTCCCTTCCCCTCTCTAAAAATAAATAAATAAATAAATAAATAAATATCCTTAAAAAATTTAAAGATTCTGTATCCCATGAAACAAAATGGTCAGCTTTAACTGTAATTGCCTTAAATGTACATAACAATACACTCCATATCTCTAGCTATTGGAAACTTGGGTACCTTCAAGACCATACCTTCCAAGTTCTCCAGCATTCCGTTTTTTCCATTTTCACACACAAGGGAGGGGTATGGTGAAAGATGAGGGGCACCAATGCTAGAGTTACGAGTTTCCTTTACCCAACATAAACTGAAATCTCCAGTGGGCCCACTTATTGAAAACACCTCAGGCTCGGGAAGACATGGTGACGGGTGACTTACACCATCTCCTGTCACTGGAAGAGGGTGTGGAGTATGGGTGAGGACTCCCTGCTGGACGCTGTTCTGTGTGATCCTAGACCGTGACCTGACCCAAGAAAGGGTTGCGTTCACTCTGGATTCGGAGAATTGTGCTCAGGCCACAATGCTGGGAATAACGAATGTGTGTGAGGGACGCATGTTTCTGGAACATTCCCACTGGGTTGCTTCTCATCCCTTTCATTGATGCCACAGACCCTTTAGTGAGAGTACTTTGAGGCTGTAGGGGAGTACCGAGAACTTGAGTACTGTACTTACAGAAAATATCAATCAATGAGTTATTCACAGTAAGATGTTAAAATACTGTTGGAAAAGATTCATGATTTGGCTCTAAATTTCCTGATGTTAAGTGGCTGCTGATATCAAGCAGCTGCTGCAAACGTCAGATCCACGTCTCATCTTTCCCAGTCCTGTCCAGAACTGCCGAGACTGCTCGCTGACTTTGTACCCCACCTGCACCCACTCCTTGGGTCTGTGCATATTCGTACACATACTCGAACCCCTCCTGCCCTGCACAGAAATGATACTTCTCCACCAAAAAGGCATGTTCTATCATAAAATCAGACTCAATATTTTGACAACTTTAAACCGTTGGACTTCAAAAGTACAGTTCACATAGAATAACAATTGGTGGGTCTGAGAAAGTACATGGTTTCAGAGTTATTCTGTCATCTAAAAAGTATGCTGACCTTCACTTTGACATTAGCAGAACCTCTGACGTGGATTAAGTCTTATATTCACTCCAGGCTCCTTCCCTCCCTCTCTCCTTCCCTACCTCCGGCCCCCCCCCCCCCCACCGCCTTCCTTCCCTTTTTTCCTCTTGTGCTGAATTGAAGAGAGAGATACACATCAAGAGACATCAAGCAGAGAAGCACAGAAACCGGAGAACTTGCTCAGTGTGTTTTCTGGAAAGCGCAGAAACATACTTACCAGTTTTAACTGAAGGTGGCGATGTTTTACAGTGTTGCTCTAATATCAAAGACAGGCAACACCGTGGCACGGGCTCCTTTGTAAGACAGAGCCAGAGGCAGAAGGAGAGGAGTGTGCATCTTGGGGGCAGGCGGGTCAGGGAGAGAACTGGCAAATCCCTGCCCTCCACCCTCAGCTCCCCATCTCCACTGATGGCTCCCAGAAGGCCTGTTTCTTTTACTTGTAAATATAGAAATTATGTATCCACATTAGAAATACGCTTTAGACATTAAGGAGAGAAAGAAAAGGGGGGACTTATTTAGGGTAGAAGAGTTTTCTACTTTTTCCCTGAAAATTAAATGAATTCTATTTTCTACAAGAAACAAAGTGGTAAGTCTGTGAAACCTGGTCCTGTTTTGAGTGGGCTGCACCTTAACAGCTCCAGGGGAGGAAAAATGGGAGGAAGAGCCAGCACTGGCCTGCAGCCTACTCTTCCTCTTGGCAGGCCCACGTGAGCTCCGGCCTGGGCCAGGCGTCTCAGTTCCAAGGCTGCAGAAAGGACAGGGCAGGTGCAGCTGAGCAAAGCCAAGTGCAGACAGGCTCGTCCCAGGACACACGCCTGGTGGAGCGGCTCTGCCTCCGCCTCCTGGTGCAGTGCAATGCGCACCTCCCAGGCACTGGGATAACCAAGGAAATAAAGGCTTACATGCACTTTAAGACTTCCTCAGAATGGTCTTTCTTAACTGGAATTCTAAAATTTCCTCCATCTAACACTTTTAGAATTGCTAATAGAATACATTTCTGTAAAGCTATCTATGTTTCTGCATACAAGTATATGATTTTCTTAGAGGTTTTCACACACAAAAAAATGGAGAATGGATGAGCAGTTCTCATGTATTCTTACTTGAAAATAAATGAGAACTCAGGGAATTTTACGTGTTATGTGGAAAATGAGACAGCATACTGACTTCTCAACCAGGCCTGAGGTTCCCTGACTCCAGCTTGTTTCCATAACACTGCAGGGCTGCTTTCATGACAGTGAAAATGATTTCCTAAACATGCAATTCACATTTTCTCTATTTGGGTCACATGTAGGCAATTAGATTTCACAAACCAGTGGCAAAACCTGGCTGTACTCATTTTGGATTCATTTTTACCTAAATCCCCAACTGTGCTCTCTGCCTAGGTTTTGGCTGCCACTCACTATGGAGCTTCTGTGTGTGAGCAAAGTTAGGAAAGTGGTTTTTAATAACAATTTTTCTTAGAAATGATGGAGTGGAAGGATTTCCCAGCTTTGTTTATCTTTAGTGCATCAGCCTAGATTTAGTCATCTTAACACTGAAAATTTGTATTTTAGGCTGCTAATTCTTCCAAACTGGTTAAAGGTGGCAATGTCTGAGGTAAGCTACAATACGAGAATATAATAAAGCTTGTTCAGATATGTTCAAGTAATTGGCAGAATATTAAAATACTTTTATAGAGTTTATTGATTCAACAAGCATTTGTTGAATGTCTTTCTAGAAGGGCAAAGGCAAGTGAAATAGACATATTCCCTGTCCTAATGGCAGAACCAAACAGATCTGGGAAAAAACACAAGAGGAAAGATAATTCTGTGGAGATCTGGGTTCAAGGAAGCACATTTCCAAATGGCTAAAGCAAGAGAGAACCTGGCCGGTTCCAAAGTTCTTCTATCTAGAGCAGAGTGAGCCAGGCTGAATGTGATCGAAGGTGAAGCTGGCGGAAGTGGTCAGGGGGCCAGTTCATTTTGGGGTTTTATTGGCCACGACAGAGTCTGGAATATATTTTAACTGAAATGTGGGATCCCTGGGGGAATTTGACAGAGAAGTGACATGATCTGCTTTACCTTATAAAATATACCCTTCTGCCTACTCTGTGGGAAACAGAGGGTGGGTGAGGGCTGGTAGTGAACACAGAAGTGAGACTAGTTCGTGGTCATTAATGCAGATGACACATAAAGCTGGCCTGGACTAGCTGGTGGGATGAAGGAAGTAAACAGATGGGGAGTTACTCTGAACACAGACAGCTCAGGACCTGGTATATAGACTGATGCTGAGTTGGAAGGAAAGGGAGGGAGAGTTCGGGCTTCGGCCATTGAGTGGGTATTTCAGGAAACTGAGTGCCTTTACCAAGGAGGAGTATGAGAAGGGACAAGCTGAGGAGAGAGATTCAAGACTTCCTCCTCAGAATTCCATAGGGCACATCATGGAGATACTGAGTGAGCCAAATGTAGGAGGCCTAGAGTGCTGAGGCGAGCAGCAGCGGCATGAGGGTGGTATTAGAAGCTATGAGAATAACTGAGCTATCAACCCAAAGAAAGAGAGGAGACAGAGTCCTGGTGAATACTTAAGTGGCACTTAGATATTTATGGGTCAAATAGAGAAGGGACTGTAAAGGAGACTAAGAAGATGTCAGAGTGTTGGGAGGAAAATGAGGAGACAGGTAGAATCACATAACCAGGAGAAGGGAATGTTTCCAGAAAGGCAGAGCCAAGTCCAAAATAAGGTGAAGAGGCCAAGAAAGATGAGACTATCAGGATCAATGAACTTAGCAACGTGGAAGTTGTGACCATCCCCAGAGAGGTGTAGGTCACGCTGCAGGTAATCTCGGTGCATCGGGGGTAGAAGACCAGAGATGGAGGTTCCCTTATTTTTTCAAAGCAGGTTGGCTGTAAATCATGGGGTCGGGGAGAGGCAGCAGCAGAGAATCAGGGTGGAAACCACTAGAAGGGGTACTGTTTGCTTGTTTTTTAAGATAGGAGATAATTAGAGGGGGCCTGTGTGATGAGGATAATGACTCCGTAGAGAGGAGGACACTGGCTGTGTAGCTACAAGGGGAGATAATGGAAGGGTCAAGGTGCCAAGCCAAATGAAGAGGCGTGTCCTGCTCTTCAATTGTAACACAAAACCCAAAGAAGCAAGGCTGCCTTTCACCTCTTCACACATCCATTCGTCCATCCATACCTCAGTGTACACAGGGGTGGACAACAGCAGACTTACAGTGGTTTGTATGGACAAAGACATAATACAATAGTTAATAAATAAATAATAATACAAGAAAAAGTCTGTGTTTCACAGCTGTAAACCTACTTTTGCCCACCCCTGTATTTGGCACCAGTGCCAGGCACTGGAGATATAATGAACAAAATTACCCCAAAGAGATTTTGTCTATCAGAGAAAACTGATATTAAACCAATGTCACATTATTAATAGTTTTTGAAACACAGGTATTCAAACAGGGAAAGTACAGAGAGCTAGGAAATGATACAAGGTGGGGGTGGGTATTGATGTAATCTAGGCCTTGCATTGTTCAAAACAGAAGCCATTAGACATCTGTGGCTATTGGTACATGTCAAAGTGATAACAGTTTTGACTTATTGGGTTAAATAAAAGATATTATTAAATTAACCTCACTTTTATATTTTCTAATATGGCTACCAGAAAAGTCTTAAATTATGTGCATGGCTTACATTATATTTCCACTGGATGGCGTTAGTGTGGGGATTACAGGAAAGAGGCCCTGAGGAGGTGAACTTGGAGGTGAAAGGAAAAACAGGACATCCCCAAGTGAAAGAACACAGCTCATCTGGAGGACTGAAGGGGACTCCTTGATGTGATCGGCAGGCAGAAAGCAGAGGGAGGGTGGCACGTGAGGAAGCTTGCTGACCCAGGAGAAGATCGGGCAGGGCCCTGAAGGACACATGAGAGTGCTTCCCACTGTTTGTCTTCAGAACCATCTTCGGAAACCATTGCCTGCTTTTGAGCATTGACTGACATGATCAGATTTGCATTTTAGAAAAGATTACCATGTCTTACCATGGACAACTAATGAGCAGCAAGGTGGCCTAAGCTGGTGCTTCTCAAAGTTGAATATGTATAAATAAGTTACCTGGAGAGCTTGGTAAAATGCAGATTCTGACTCTGGAGTCTGGGGCAAGGTTTGGCAGCCAGCATTGCTAACAGGCTTCCAGGTGATGCTGCTGGTGCTGGAGCCGGCCCTGTACCACACTGTGAGATGTGAGATGCAACGCCCAAGTGAGTGACCAGGTGCCACACAGCAGGGTCTGCGCTTTGATGAAAGTCAGGGCCCTTGACTTTCTCTGATGATCCTTCAACTAGGAGATTCCAGGATTCTGTTTCTATGACTTTAGTTTCTTCAATGACTTTTTTTTTTTTTAATAGGAAGAGTCAGGGCAAAAGAGAGATGTGGACCAAAGAAGGGTCATTTAAAATGGGAAGGCAGAGCCCATTTAATATTGGGAAACAACAGAAAGAAGATGGGCTTTCAGCAACAAGTGAGGTGCAGTCAGAGATGCCATAAGCCTCCCAACCTAGTAACCCCCTTCCCCAACCACAGTGCCATGCACTCACACTTTAGCCTTGAATGGGGCAGATGGGCCAGGAAGCCACTTCTCCCTCAGGGAGAGGACAGGACTGAGACTTCTGGGAAGGAAGCCACTGTGAGGCCGCAGTGAGGTTCCTTGTCCCTGTGCTTCTGTTCTTTCCCTCCCAGCCTAGAAGCTTGTCTGCACTTCCAGTGTCTCATCCTTTCTTACTGCAGGTTTCCTTGAACTCATTTCTACCAAGAGATTTCTCTGGTTTAAGGGTGGGGCATGTTTCTAAGAGTCCAATAAAAATAAACCAAAACATGGAAGAGGAGCTTGTGAGTCCTTTCCCCTAAATTTTCTCTCTCTCTAAATACTGTCTCATTCCTGATTTCCTTAGCTTCACAATGTTGTTAGCCTTTTAAAAAATCAGAGAGCAGTGGTGCTTATAGTTGTGGTCAGATAAAGAGGAGAAATGTTCCAGTAGAGACAGAAAGGGCCAAAGACACATGTATTTAAGCTCTGCTACATCCAGCCCCTTTTATTACTTTTGACATGACCAGAGTTTAATTTTAACTTTTCAATCAACCCCTGCTCCCATCGTTCCCCATAATGTCATTTACTCTTTCTCTTAGAAACATGAACAGAGTGTTAACAATTAAAAGGTAGGAAGAGTTTCTCCCTTTGGCCAGAGAGGGCAGCTCCCTGTGGCCAGAGACATATAAGTTCTGTGGTTCATTCAAAACGATGGCCATGCATGTTCTCTAATAAGAGAAAAAGCAATAGACAAAAAACTGTGCTTACATTATGATTGCAATCATCCAAAACATATGCCTCCAGAAAAAAAAATACTAGAAAGAAATATAGTAATTTCATTTTGGTGGTAGAGTTAATTGTAGTTTTTACTTTTCTCATAATGAATCATATAATGAATCTTATAATGAGTCATATCCCTTGTATAGTTATAATTTCTTATAGTGAATCATATTTCTTGTATAATTATAATTTTTTCAAGAAAAATAAAAATAACTGTTTTATTTGACTAACACTCTCATCTAGATGTCTTAATGTAATATAAATTTTTACTATAGTTAAATAAATGAAGAGTTTTGTCATAAATGTTACATTGTTTACTGTATTAGGTTGAAGTGCTTGTTTTCTTGATTGGATCTTAGAAAATGCATTTTCCTATTCTTTGGAGTCTGTTTTATATTATATCTTTTTTTTCATGTCAAATGAATCAATCAGCAGGATTTTCAATTTAAATTGGCATGCCAAACTTCTTTTCATACTTTTAGCTGTTAAGCCTTAATAAAATAGAAAGCAGGGTGTTATACACTTAGCATCATCAGCTATGTCACAGCAGCTTTGAAAGAATAAATGTCATGCCAACTTATTTTTTTTGTTTTGATGCTGGTCAAATCCTTGGAAACCTTAGAAAACCCTATGTGCTCAAAAGATCAGGGTTTGTCACAAAATTTACACACACAGAGTAAAAATATAGCAAATTAGAAATGCTTTTAAATATGCATCCAAAGTGGCTTTTACCAGATACCAAGCTTAAAAAGTATTGTATTTCTTTATTCATTGACATCTGGTGATGATATATAATGTAGGTATATTCTTTCAGAATCTTTTCTCCAACACATCCCAAGGCCATTTATTACTGTTACATAACCAGACTTCATGACCTCTGCATCTAAGCAGATGCAAAGCTGCATTAATATTTATCTTCCTTCTTTCATAAGAAAATGCTACAAGGCACTCAGCAGATACATATTTTGAAGAATCACAAGACATTTAAAGTGCCATGACTTGAAACAAATGTGCATTTGAATGTCTACTTAATTTTTAAAAACTCAAAGTCACTGTAATTTAATATGTTTGATTTGAATACCATATGTCAACATAACATGTTTTAGCACTTGTTTGGGAAAACATACAGCACAGTTAACACGCTGTCCTGTGTTGTCTTCTTTCTCTGTGTGAGTGGTGGAAATTAAGCAGAGAATACGTGCAAACATTTCACAAATCACTTTCTTTTACAGGTGTAAATTTTTTCCCCATGCAACTTCCATGCTGCTAATTCTTGCCCCATACTACTAACCATACAAGGTTCCTTGTACTAAAATTACTTAAATGGCTCAACTTCATAGTGGCTCTGGAGTCAGCACATGAGGTTTCAAATGCACTTGTTAGCTCCAGAACTACAGCCGAGTTAGTGATTCTCTGCAAGCCTCAGTTTCCACATCAATAAAATGGGTATCATAATGGTCCTCCCACACAGAATTATTTAGAGGACAGATAAGTCACTTACAGAGGACCTGGCAAAATGCCTGGTATGCTCCACCCCTAAGAAATAACTGAGAACCCTCAACAACAGCTGAGCAGCTGGCTCCAAGGACAGGTAAAATTTGTCCTCAATCTTCTCACTCCTAGTTCTCTTCCTCCCTCCTGCTGTCCTGTGGTATCTCCGCTGCCTTCACAGTTCTTTTCAAAGCTTCATTTCTCACAAAATGTGTAACCCGGTCATAGTGTAATATAGTCAGTGGAGAGCTATTTAAAATATTCCTGTCCAAGGATAGATTACTATAGATATCAAAGCCTTTGGCTAAAGGAAGGGCACTTCCAGGGCAGACACATGAGCATCAGTGAGCGAGCGATGGGTGCAGACGCAGCCCAGGCCTCTGACAGTGCTCTGCCATCCGTCTTTGTCAAGTCCCACCATGGACCTGGCCCACGGTCCAGGGATGCAATGGAGTGAGTCCTGGGGTATATGTCTCACAGAGGGGCTTCCAAGGGCCCCAAACAGGACTCAGGTGACTCTCCTGCTCCTTTCAGAGCCCTTGACAAAGGGCCCTGAACAAAGAGCCCTTGACAAACAGACAGTGAGGACTGGCAGGAGTGCTGTCCTTGTAGCCCACCTGGGAAGGCAGGAAAGGTGGACGGTGCATCCTGGGGGCTGCTCCGTGGGGCTGACAGGCTCTGATCAGACCACACATGGAGAAACTGCAGGTTCAGTTCTGGGTGCCCCACTTTTAAGAGGGATGCTGATAAACTGCAATCACCCACGAGAGGGCAAGGAGCAGCGTACACTTAAAGCTGCAGAGGGAAATTTTAACCTGGAGAAGCCAAGACTGAGGATGATTGCCACCCCCACACACTGAGCAGCACCTCAGCCGAGAAGGGACTGCCCTAGTCTATCATTCCACAGGACGAGCCAGGTAAGGGGTTAAACTTTGAGAGACACTGATTTTTGAATGAAATATTAACCTTTTATCACCATATATTTGACCCCCTTTACCTTTGGGTGGTGAACACACGATGAAATGTACAGATGATGTATATTATAGGAATGTACACTGGAAACCGGCATACAATTTTATTGACCAACATCACTCCAATAAATTATTAGCTGTAGTAAAAAAAATGAACTTTTCTGGACGGGCAGCCCCGTGAGGCTGTGAGCTCTGCGTTAGTGAGGTGATGAAGCATAGGCTGGATGACCGCAGGGGACAATGATAACAATCACCTTCAAAGATCTGATGACCTTTACACTACATGAATGTTTTTTTGCCTTTCGAAAAACTTGTTATTTGTAAATAAATTCATGGAAGAGTTGAAAAAAGAAAAATAGTACAAAGAACGCTGCATACCTTTAATCTACATTTATCAACTGTCAACATTTCACCCATGTGCTCTATTATTTGCAGTCCCACTTGCTCTCTCTCTCAGACTAGATGATTTTTAGGGCCCCGTCTTCTGTTGAGAGTTATGATCCTATAGCCTGAAGCTTCTTTCCAGGAACTAGGATTTTATAAAGATCGCATTCCTGCTGGTGGTGCTCTTCATGGGGCTGGGCATGAATCTGAACCCTGCATACATGATGGACAGGGCCCTACACAGCCTGACCCTGACCTCGCCCTCACTTGATCACCACACCACAGCTACATTGCTATTTTTTTCTTCCTCACACATGCTCAGTGCATTCCTGGCTCAGGAACTTTGCACTTGCCAGTTCTGCCACCTGAAGCACTCTTCGCTAGTGTTCCCATGGCTGGTCCTTCTAACACCTCCTGACCCTTCAAACCCCGGCCCCTGCCCACCTCCTACAAGTTACTCTGTCACATGGCTTCAGTCACTTCTTATACCTCTCTGGAATGGCCTGGTTCTATCACTTATTTGTTTTCCTCTTGTCTGTTATCCCCTAGAATGTAAGCACTGTGAGGATGGGGGCCTTGTCTGTGTCTTGCTGTTATTGTGTTCCCCATGCCTAGGACAGAGAGGGCTCACCAATTACTTGTTGCATGAAAAAGTAACAAATGGATCCAAGAACTTCTGGTCAAAACTTGTTAATACAGAGATGGACATGAACATTTGACAAACTACACAAAGGAGAAAGTGTTTAACAAACTTTAGAAAGGAAAGAGAGAAGCCTTGATCTGGTGGGATGTATTCCAAGTGACGGAAGATTTGGGGGAAAGTGTCCCCAGAGGGTGCCCCATCCAAAAGAAAGATGTAGACTCTCCTCAGAGGCAAGTGTGCTTTCTGCTGCTGTCTGTTGGAAAAATCACCATAAAGATGGGGATTTTCAAGCACTCCGGAAGCAAACTCCTCCTAGGTGTTTGCCACGAGAAAGTCTGGAGAGCTGTGGGAGGTAGTATTTCTACGTTCGGATGCCCACAGAACTGACCGAGAATGCCTCAATTCTTTCTGAAACTGGCTGTGCAAACTTTACTATGTTGAGATTTCTTTCAAAGGATCCCACAGATAATTCTGCACAGTACTATGGGGAGATGAATATTTCCATGTGCTTGTTTTTCTAGGAACATTTTCACTCTATCAGAAGGTGGTTTACTGGCCTCAAATGGTCTATCAAGTTGGACTGTACATGAGATTACATTCAGAGTTTTTTCCTCATTTATCCATTTCCCACCAGGCCTAACTGTTGCTGACTATCTTGAGCACAGGGTCTTTGCTCTTGGTGAAGTTTTAAAGCTTCTGAATTGGAAACTGGCCTCCTTCTTAACCAGAAAAGAAATGTCTAGCACCACCTATTGTAGAAGGGTCTACAAGTCACACCCGGAGTGAATGGAATTAACAAATCCCAGGGAAAATTATTTTTAAAAGCTTTGGTTAAATCACTTAACTTGCTAAGCAAGAATAGGTATTTAATGGAGAAAATAAATCACCACTTAGCTGAGGAGAGAAAATCCTGATTGTTAAACTTTTAAAAAGATAATATCCTAAAATTAAATTAATGCAACTAAGTCCCACTAAGTGCAGCTATTTGAGAGGCAGTATACACAATGGATGAGGGAACAGACAGACTCTAGCGGCAGACTTCCTGGGGCTTGGATGCCAGCTCTGTAATTTAATTGCTATGTGACTGCGGGCAAGGTATTTAACTTCTCTGTTCTCTGTCTCAGTTTGCCCATCTATATAACACAGACATCTTAGTGCTTAGCTCACAGGGATTTTATGGTCAACTGAGCTAATGTTAGTAAAGTGCTTAACACCAAACCTAGCTTGCACATTAAGCAATGCTGAAGTGTTTGCTATTATTTTTTCTCCCTTATTCTCCACTCCGATTAATGAAAAAAATATTGCATTGACAAAGTACCTTCAGATATACTACCTAATTTTTATCCTAACAGTATAGTCTGGTAACATTGGCAGAACAAGTTGACTTTTTATTTTATAGATAAGTTAGTCAAAGGTTCAGAGCCATACAGCTGGGAACTGGTTGAATGCTAACCTGAACCCAGGTCCTCCCGACTGCTGGTGGCTGGTCCGCCAGCAGTCGGAGAGGCTCAGCTTGGAAGCCAGTGATGCCTTTTAAGGAGACACATCCCGACAGGCCATATGGACAAAGCCTCTGTTAAACTTGACAGGAGCTTGAGTATGTTTGAAATAAAAAAAATATTTTTTAAAACTTGAAGGTAAATGAAAACCTTTATTTGAACTTAAAACAATCTTATGATGTTTCTGATTCAAACATTGAAGCATTACTTTCGCTCACACCCCTCCCCCTCAAAAAAAAACAGAGATAAACAAACCTAGAGAGACTAATAATTTTCCCTGTCCCGTCTAAGCAAAATGTCAAAAAAAAAGAAAAAAAAGCAAACAGTCCAGGAGAAAAGTAAACTAGCTTTGTACAAGTCCTTTCAGTGAGAAAGACCTAGAATTCTAGTAGCTGCATAGGTAAGAACTATCTGTTTATTTTAAAACGTGATACACATAATTCTAGGATTATGAGGGGTAAACCAAACAAAAATGGATTTATAAAAAATTGTGGATTTATTCTCACATGTTCAAACTTCAGTCACCTTCTCCACTTGATGTAATACAACTATCGAGACTGTTTTTCTACTGCCCCAAACAGTTTTTAAACTCATTGATTTTGATATCGTTTAGTGCTTCTGCCATATTTTGTTTTACCTCTTCCACAAAGACAACACATTTCCATTTGAGGATTTTTTTTCATCCAGGGAAACAAAAAACATCTCTTGGGGTGAGATCATGTGAATAAGGAGGGTGGAGCTTGGGGGTCATGCCATTTTTGGTCAAAAACTGTTGAACACTCAGCATGGTGTAGGCAGGTAGCTTGAAAATCACCCATCATGAAATGGGCAAATGTGTTGAGTCTTCAAAAAAAATTCACTGAAGCTGAATGTAGCCTTGTACAATAGTGCCAGCTGGCACACCGACACAGATGGGCTCACCTACTGGGGGAAGCCTGTACTACTAGGGGCCCACCTTCTACAAGATAATTCTGGTTTGGGGGGGATCACCCCTTATATACTAAGCCGTCTATTACCCATGGTTCTCAGGATTCTAGTTATTATAAGAAGAGGCAAGGTTAATGGTGATGCCTTAGAGTAATTCCTTGAAAAAATAATAAACATCATTTCATAGTTTGATGCCATAGTATCATTCCATCAATATCCTTTTTTATTTTTATTTTTGCCCATCACAGAGAGAAAAGGAGGGACATTTAATTTGATTAACCGAGGGCAAAACAAGCCTAAATATACTATTTTTTTGTCGGGGTGGTGGGGTGTGCAAGGAGAAAAGGTCAACCAGCTGGTTTTCATCTATATGCCATAATTCTCTGTTTAGTTTACACTATTAAACTCCAAAGCTTTGCTTTAATCTTAACTGTTACAGAATGCCTTATTGCAGAGTCTATCATGTCACATCCCTGATAGGGTTTCAGACTTTGGCCAAGCACCATCCCCCAGGCTGGCCTTGCCATATGGGTAGCAAATGCATCCAACATTTTTCCATTGGCGCCTACATCATTATGTTTTGTCACCAATGGTTTCTCGGGTTTTCAGTAAATTGCTGTGTATACTGTGGTTTGGGCTGTGGAGATGATCGCCTACATTTATTTGTATACAGCTGTGTCTTCATTAAGGCCTCCCTGTCTTGTTAGCCTTTGGAGGATGACCTAACATCTGTTTGTTGAGGGTGGGGGTGAGTGGAGGAGCCATAAAAGAAAGCAGAAAGCAGGGGCGAACAATGTGAGGGGAAACAGCCTCCACACTCTAGGAGCCAGGATGAGGAGGGGACATGAGAAGCGGAACCTACCTGATCTGTCTTCGTTTTGCGAATCACATCTTCGGCACAGTTCTGGGATGGTCTTGAGTGATGTGACTGAGTACTGAATGGGAAGCCAGAGAAGAAAGAGAGTAAAATAACAACTTAGAATGAGACCATAACATGCACTCAAATTGGCCAGAAAAATCAAAACACAAGAAGTGATACTTGAGTACAACATGTATATCCCAAAAGTCTAGCTAATTTTGCCCTAAATGGCCTGCTTGGTGATGTGGGAACATCCCAGCATCTACTGACAACGAGCATCTAAGCAGATGCAGATTAAAAACAGGGCAGGACGGCCCTTCTTTAGAAAACAAGGCATAATGTATCTAGGGGACATTCTATCTCCCACCACTTCTGCTGCCAGTGGAAGACGGAAGAATGCTCTGACCTTGTTGATTTCAGGATGATGGCCATTGCATTTGCACTCTGAAGCCTGAGAACGAATCTCTGTGTGAAAAGCCAGGGGCGCAGCTTCCTGCAGCACCCAGGGTAACCAGGAGCCATATCTGTGCCGATGCCAAACATCCCTCATGTTGCCACTTTTCACAGGTTATACCAGGGTAATGCTATAAAATGGGAGGGAGCACCGGTCTGTGTTTGAAAGCTCATCGGTGTCACATATAGATTATACTGAACTGAAAGAAACCACCTTGCAGCTTCAGTCCCAGCGCCGACTCAGGGGCTGGCTATCAGGATAACAAATTATGACATAAGGGGGCATAAAATCAGAAGAGCTAAAACAAATGTAAAATCAATAGCAATGATTTATGACAACTATGCTTGGTGCCAATCAATCTTTCTTTAGAGAAAGGTGTTTAAAAAAAGTAAAAGGATAAACTCTTTCTTTACTCAAGGGCTGTCTTCAATCATATTTTAATTCATAAAGTATAGCTTCCTAAATAGATTTTGCTTTGTACCTTTAGGAAACAAGTTTTCATGTAAATGAGAACATACTATGAATTACTTCAATGTTGCAAAATTTGGGGGATTGAGAAAAAACATTTAATCTAAAAGAAAAATGATTATGAGAAACTCATTAATATTGTTCTGGCATTACAAGTGAGGAATGTGTAATTAGGACACATTTGTCAATAAGCGGTACTCAGTCAGCTGAATGTTGATAGATGAAGCACAGTGTCTACACAGAGATCCCCGCCACCCCAGCGAGTTCCACCGGGTATCAGGACAGCAGGGCAGCGGGAGGGGCAGTTGTAGCTATTGTCAGCTTGCCAATTTCATTTCACAAACAAATTAAATATCCAGCACTTCCAAGTGAAAAACAAAATCTCAAGTGACTAATTAGAGAAATTACTCTTACCTGTGTGAATCATAACATCTTGTTTGTGTTGGTCCTTCCTCAGAGACCACAGGTGCTTTAGCAAATTCACTCATATACTCAGGGAGGAGGACTGCTTCTTAAATCAAAAATGAACTTGAAGGATTTTTTTTCTTTCTACATTATGTTCTTTGGGGGGGGTTGGAGGTAACACAGGTACAGAAGGCATTTTTTTGTTACTAATAAGGTACCTTATGTTTCTAGCCAAGTACAAGGTCTCTAAGGAAATCTGGTAGCTTCTTGAGACCAGCTGGTACAGGTTAAATAATTACACAGTCTATAATTCAATTAAAACTGGGCCTTTTGTTTTGGCTTCCATGTGCTCCATGAAAGCACCCTTTGGCAAAGTCAGTCTTTCTCTCTTTCTTCTTCTTCCAAAACACAATTTTAGAAAGCAGAAATTCAAGACTGATTATGTTTAAATATAGTTAATGATAAATTCAATAGGGTTGTTCATTGGGCTTAAAGAGATATATCTGATTAAGCTGGTGTGTGGCTATCTGTATTTCCAGCCACATGCATCCTAGCTGCCATTTCCACTTAGAGTCAAGCATGTCAGAATCTCTGATTTATTAGCTCTACCTCCAATGCTTCCTATGTGACCTCTAAGGTCCACAGTGTGCAGTAACTTTTAATTCGATGAGGTTTACATTTGAACAGCACGGCTGCCTGGTTGGTGTGGGAACTGAGCCATAGGCAGAGACAAACCTGGCTGATGCCCCTCCACTGCCCCAACCTACATTACACCTGGTGGCTTTGCCTCTCTGCCCAGGGTCATACAAGAGGTCACGTTTGTGAAGGTGTGCATGTTAACTTTGGGAAAAATAATCTGGAAGAAAAATTCATGTGCTGCCTTTGGTAATGGAAATAAAAAGTATAGCAATATAAGAAAAGGATGATGTGTTGGCCAGAAAAATCTGAGTTTTGGGTAATTGTAAGGGTATGTGGAATGTCAAATTCAGCAATGACTTTCAATTTACACTGTGAACAAATCCAACATTCTTTATGAACAAGAAACATCAATTTTAGGTTTGTTTCAGTTAGGGACTTAAGAAATGCTGCAAAGATGGTTAAGTTGTAACATGAAGAGATGAAGAGCAAACACGATTCACAAACCCATCATGCAGAACCATTTGTCTATCTGCAAATTTGGGAATAAGCAAATGACCCAGGAGGTTGCCCTTACAGGAACGTGCTGCACTGCCATCTGGGGGCTGAAGGGGGCAGCATCCTAGGCCTTCATCCCAGTGCACAGGACAGATGGCTTTTTACATGAAGCTGTGGGACTGCAAACCCACCTTATTCTCAAGACAATGAGCAACTACCAGGGCAGCAACTACTGTCATTTTGGCCCTATTGGAACCAAAGCCCAATGTATCTTCCCTGTCTCTTGCCACCAACCCAAGTCTTTACACTCTGTACCCTTGATTCCTATTATCCTTGGGTGATGAGAGGAGCAGAAGCTTGAAGACGGTTGGAAGCATTATAATCCTACTCTATGTAGTTTTTATCATTTTTTAAAAAAGTGTTCTAGAGAAGAAAACGTCTTTCTACCCTGTAGAAACAGCCCTTTTGATACACACTTATTTTCCATTTATTCATCATGCCTTAAGAAAAGCTCCTGCCAAGGTTGCCCAGGTGCCTCCACTTCTTCGATGTCCCTGTGCATTCAAAGTTTAGTTCCCCTTCTGTTCCTTTACTTTGGGGCCCTCCTTGCCTGCCATGCCTTCCTCTGGCCAGGCAAATGGAACTGTTCTGCAAGGCCAGTGTGTGTCTGCTGCCTCCATGAAACCCCAGCTACAGCTTCAGCCCTTCCCGGTCTTACTCTTTTCTGCCCTTGGTGAAATACTGTTTTGCCTTATGCTCTGTTGTTTCCTATGTGTTTGTGCTGGTTCCCACAGGGGTCTGGGGGAAAGAATAATATCTTTGATTTATATACATGCATGGCACACAGTAACATATTAACTGACTGAATACCAAGACATACACACATCTGATTAATCTCTGGGCATTATGAGAAATGTTCAAAAGAGTTCTTTCATATTTAGGTAGTAAGTGGGAATTTCTTCTGGGCTTCCATACTTGCACTAGAATGAATTAGCTTTCTGAATGCAAATTTGACTAAGGTGTTTCTCTCTTGCAAATCCTCTACTGGCTCTGAACCACCTGTAGGACAAAAACCGCGTGCTTGAGCATGGCACATGCAACCCTCCCTGAATTCAGTCAGACTCATCTCTGACTCATCTCATCACTGTCCGTGTCTCTTTGGATTGTGGTAATGCCAGATTTTTTGGGTTCCCCTACCTACTGTCTGTCTATAACTTTATGCATGCCACTCCTTCTATGTGGAATGTCATTCCACCCATTTCCTTAGGCGCACTCTTTTTAATCTATTAAACTTTACCTGGGTATCACCCTATAATGTCTTCTCTGACTCTCCCAGATAGAAGTAAACCAGCTTTCAAACTATGGTCTCCTGGCCAGTGGCATCAACACCATCTAGAAACGTTTTAGCCCCATCTCAGAAACTCAGAGGGCCATCTGTGTTTTTACCAGCCATCTAGGTGATTCAGATGGATGCTGAATTTCAAGAACCACTGCTGTATATTGTTTCCTTATCTTAGGCATATGTCCATCACAGAACCCATCACATGATATTTCATCTATATATTTATGTAATTGCTTTCTCTGCTTCCTGAGGGTGTGGACAATATTTTATTCACCTAAGATAATATGTTATTGAACTGAATAAAATGGATTTCCCCATGTAACCCATGATCTTAGTGGCAATAAAAGTAGTAATAATGGTACTTAATATTTACATAGTACTAATCTTCTTAGAAAAACCCATAATTATAAGTATAGCAATGTAATTATGTTATATTTAAAAGAAAAAACACTTGTAATGTATTAACAGTATGAATACTAGTTGATGTGTTAGCCTTTTGAATAAAGAACAATGGATTTGGAAAGAGAAGATCTGGATTGAAGTCCCAGTTCTGACACTTCTTAATTCTGTGATTCTTGAAAAATAAGGCATTTCATATCTTTGGGGCTCAGTTTCCTTACCTATAAAACAGATAATCATGTAGCATAATGTAAGTAAAGTCAATTTGCAAGCTGTAAAGTGATGTTAGATGTTTTTGTCTCTTCTCTCTAACCTGTTTCCCATGCATGTCCCACAGCCCTTCCTTCTCATCTTCATTCCACTCATGGTTTTAAGCTCAGTAGATCAAGACATGAGAATTAATGAGGCAGGAAGAGGGGGCCTGAGCTGGGACTGGAAAGGAAAGAAGAGCTCAGTCTGTCCAAGCATGTTATTTGGTTTCTCCTTGGTCTTTCTTCATCCAAAAGAATCCATGGCCAAGGGCACCCACTGAAGCTTAGCTGTGGACACTACATCAAGTTGATATGATGCAAGACAAACAGTACCCATCCCAGACCACACTGGTCAATTTTGTCACTCTGCCACGCAAAATAATTTGAACATACATGGGATTCACAATAACAACGTGACTTTCACATTGGGCTATGGGGATCTCTGGCCACCCTAGATATCGTTCAGTCCTGAAAAGCTTTGGCCCTTACTCCTGAAAGCTGGAGCCAGCTGGGTGAACAAACAGACATTACTCAAACAATAATGAGCCACAGAGAATGAAAGCACTAAAATCCCAAGCACCTTTTCAAGCTCGAGACTTTTAAACAAGGTCCCAGTTAGCTTCCCAAAGAAACAATTAAGCCAGTCATCCAAACAACTAACCTGAAGTTCATGATTTTTCACACAGCTTTCCAAACTTTAAGCAGATACCTCAACAGGCACCCAATAAAATGACAAAAATGTGTACAAGCAAAGCTGGTACTGAAAGCACAGATACACTGCTGAAATGAGATTTTCAGAAACAATATCTTTCTAAAATGCTGACCTCCCTCTCCAATGACTTGTCCTTCCAATTCAGGAAGGGAGTCCTAACTTCACACCCTCCACAGCAGATGGTGCTCCACTGCCCCTGCTCCGAGGACATGGTACCAACAGTCCAGCCCCTCACTTCCAGCTCTGCTGTGCTCAGGTCTCCTTCCCTCCAGCCACTCTCAATGTCGTCGGCTCTCTGCTCTGACCCCTTAAACATAAACAGGCACCCCCACCGCCTCAAGACATGCCGCCTCTCCAACCGGCCATGAACTTTCCTGCTCTTGTGTTCACTGCCATCTTTTTCAAAAGAATTGTTTTGGTTTTTGTCTCTACTTTCTCACCTCTGTATTCTCTTTACCGCTACATGTCCTCTGTCCCTCACAGACACCGCTCTTACTATGGCCACCACTGAGGCTCAGCTACACAATCCTGTGGATACTCTTCAACCTTTTTCTTTATAATGACCGATTTCCCACTACTGACCACCTCCTTCTTTAAATTCTTTAAGTCTTGCACCCCTTTTTGGTTCCCTTAATGTTCCTCCTGTATTTCTGAAAACTGCTTTCCAGTCTCTTTTGTAGAAGACTCTTTCTCCCCCACCACAGGAGACTCACTTCTGCACAGTTACTTTCTTGAAATGTTCTTCTTTTTCCACATTCCTTGTTTCCTGGGTGACTGCACCAACTCCTACAATTTCAACAACCACCTTCCCGTAGGGCAGACACTGGTCATCTACATTTTCATACATTCATCCCAGTCTACCTCAAACACATTTCTTTCCACCATTCAGATTCCATTAAATAAACTTATTACAAATAATCTTATTGTTAAATACATTTGATTTTTGCTCTTGTTCCTTGTTTTTATCCTATTGTCCAAGAGGCTTTCTTTTTAAATTAATAAAATAGATTATTTTATGTTACAACATTGCTTGGGATTGGCATTTGAGAAGTACCATAGAAGGAGCATGCAGGAGCTCCTCTACTGCAGCGCTAACGTGTGTAGTCAGGCAGAGGAGGCAGTTCCACACTGGTTAAGGCGGTGAGATCACAGCACTGGACGGTCCCCCTCTACTGTGAGGAGTGTTCACAAATGGGGAGAGATCTGGGTCAACAGGGATGGCCAGAGGTGACAAAAGGGCCCAGAAGTCATTTTCCATACAGTGGTGTCATATATGTTTTCCGCAGCTACACTGCACATACTATATCCTGGCTTCATCATTTCCTGACTAATTAATTGTAGTTACGTCAGCTCTGAATACCAGTTTTCACCTGTAAAACAGGGGATAATGATATCTACAACAGAATGTGGCTGTGAAGATTATGAGCTAATAATGCAATACAAGGTAAATAGTATCTGACACCTAGTAAGTGTTCAAGAAAATGTGACTATTATTATTATTAGTTAAATTGAAAGTATCAAAAATGAGTATTTAAAAATGAAGCCAAAGTAGTGGTAACTACTGATGCCAAAAATACAAATTATAAAAGAATTACAAAAGAATTACAAAAGAAATGTACCTTGCAGTAGGGCAGATGGCTTGATGTAATAATTATTCAACTTCAGTGAAGGCCTAGTTTTAATTGTGAACCAATAATCAATCACCATCAAAATATAAAGACTGCCTGTCAAGGATAGAGTTCAATATTGTAATTAAATGTGACCTACCATGAAGTTAACCTGACATTTCATAATCTGCTTCTGTGTAATCACAGGGTACTGTAAACTGTGTGAGAACACAGGCCAAGTCTGTGTCACTCACCCCAAGCCTAGAACCATACTGAGCACAATGGAAATGCTTAATAAATATTTGTTGAGTAGATTGGCACAAAATCTAGTTATATATATGAGGAAAGTGTTTGTGTAAAAACCCCAAATTGCCAATCTAATAAATGCTGTGACCATTAGGCAAGGTAAGAACTTCAGGGCTATAAGATAAGAGAAGAGCAAGTATAAAAATCTGACAGTTTCCCATTGTTCTTGGAAAATGCTCTATCCATGAAGTTGCCCTCTACTTTCTTAGGAAGGGCTCTCTGGTCCAAGATTTAGAGTTGGGGACCTGGGTTCTAGCCCTGGGCTCTAACACTAAGTATAGGACATGAATTTACAATTCCTCTCATCTGGATTAGATTACTCCTAATTCCTTTTCGAGCAGAAGTTAAGAAAGCCAGGTAAGACATAGGACATATGAAATTAGAACAAGGTGTGAGGCTTTTAATAATGAGGGCTGGAAAAGGAGTGATGAGAGATAATTTAGACTTGAATACAGGACATCACAGAAAAAGAATGTGTGAACAGTTAATGAAACTAGATCATACTGAGAAGCATTAACAAAAGTTTTAATACAGGTAAGAAAGAGCAGGATGGCTGCCACAGAGAGCAGGCTGATAGACAAGGCCAAAAGGGGTGGAGGCAGCCAGGTGCCCCGTGAAAGGAAGCACAGAAGGAAGCATAACAGGATCTCACTCAGGCAGGTTCCTTGCCAGAAAGGTATAGCAAGCCCCGTTCATCATACCTTTAATATCTCTGTACTCTCTGTTGCACCTAAAATCAGGGTGACAGCTGTATTCTTTACCTACCCAACTCTCTGCCTGAGTCTACTTGTTAAGCAATATGTGCCCTTTCTCAATGTCTCCCACTGCTGTGAAATGGCTCTTCATCAAAATGCAATGAGATTTGGGGGCTATCAACAAATTGAGTAGAGTAGAACATGGTGCACACAAAACAGGGGTGGGCAGGTGTTTTAGTGCAACTAAAGCCTGATCTGTAGGATGGAAAAATGTGAAAACTCATTGCATCCTGTGTTTGCCATAGAATTAATTTTTCTACCAGACAGCGGTTCAGGAACCTCAGGAAAATTTATCCACATAATTCTGTGCTATTACTCTAGGGTTCAAGGGCTTGGGTCAAAGGGGAAGTACAGGGGAAGGACACTTGACTTGCACAAAAAATAGGTTATGCAACTACCAAAAAAAGGTCAACTTCCATCAAAGTTGTAGTCACACTGACACAGAAAGTGACAAAAGTGCTGTTCAGGGTAACGGAGCACTTTTCTCAGCTGCATTTGTCTGTGTGCCCATAAGCATGTGTGCGCTTACATATGTATGTACATGTAGGTGTATGTACGTGTGTGTGCATATAAATAGGAAGGTATTTATATACATACAAAATTTCAAAATTTCTCCACAAAATCAGAGCACCAGGTAGATATGATTATTATCGTTTTACAGATGGGAAAGTTGAGGTTCAATGAAATTAAGAGCCTTACCTAAGTTCTCTCCAGCCTAGTCTACTTTATCTATTTGTCACTTATGCCAACTACATTAGTTCCAAAAAGCTATTTGCAATTGTGTCAGTGCCTATTTGAGGGTAGTAATAGGTGAGATGACCGGTCCACTCTACACAACTAAGTTACTCAGAAGGGGAAGAACAATGTGGTCAGAGTCCTGTGTTTAAATCCTCCCCCTGCCCCTTACGTATCTGTAACCTTGTGAAAGTCACACGACATCTCTAAGCCTCATCTTCTTCATTTGCAAACAGGGGATTAAAACAGGGTCTGCCTTGCAGAGTTGATGGGAAGCTTAACTAAAATAACCGAGTCAAAGAGTTCGTGCAACGTGTGGCACAGGCAACCTCTGACGGCTAGGAGTCGGGCTCTTCAGTGCATCCACGGTTTGAACTCTGCTTTATTCAGTCCTGTGCAGACTATTTTTGAGATTGGCAAATTTGCCACTCTTAATAAATATGCCATGGCTACTAAGGACCAGAAGGTAAAACAGTCTTCCAGAGCATTTTTCGCTTCTCAGGCAGAGGGCTCTGGCTTCCATTGGAGTAAGGAGTCCCTAAGCCCATTTGCAGTGACAGAAAAGCCCCACTCTGACCCTTTGTGTTTATGTGTCGTCATCCCTCCCTCACACATCTGCAGTTATTGCACAACGTTCTGCCCTTTTCGATGGCAGGATTACAAGAATGTATAGTTTAAACCCTGCGTTTTGCAAAGGATGAGCATTATTTTCAAGTCTGGGAAACTTCAAAATATTTAAGTGCCTTCTGTGTTTTGTCTCATCGGGGTAACAGCAAAAAAAGTTCTCGGTTTTTTTTTTTTTGTACCATTATATAGCTTGTGTTTTAATTAAAACAAGATCCAGGCTTATGACTAGAGGAAAAATCATGGAATAGAAAGCCTAGGGCTATGGTTGGAGAGGAAGAAGAGCAGTTTTAAACTTGAGCATCTTTCTGGTAAACATCTTTTCCAAATGTATTACTCATTACCCTCCCCGCTCATGCCACTTGACCAGGAAAGAGGCTTAGGGCTATCTGAGGTGGAGGTTCACAGAATCCTAAAAATAAAGGCACGTTTATGGGATACTACATTTCTCTTTATGCCAGTAAATTAACAAATTGAACATATCTTCATGTTTCAATGTTAGCATTGGAATAATCTCCATGGTGCCCCAAAACAGCTATAACATTTATTGCTTCTAGTTCACCTAAAAAGGCCAGGAAAAAGTCATTTCAATATTTAAGAGGTTATCTCTGCTGCTCTCACATGAAAACATTGTGTAGGAACAATAGGACTCTGGCACACTTAGGCCACTGAACCTGCATGGGGCTGAACTACAATAAAATAATCTATGATGTTACAGAGGTTCCCAGTCAAATTCAAGCTTCTTTAGTTTCATGTGGGTATACAGAGGCTAGAATTGCTCATCCCCAGTATTATCAACATCTTAGGCCAGATAATTCTTTGTTGTAGGAGATTTTCCTGTGCATTTTAGGTTGTTTAGCAGCATCCTTGGTCTCTGCTCACTAGATGCCAGTAGCATATCCCTAGTTATGACAATCAAAAGCATCTCTAGGTATTGCCAAATGTTCCCCTGGAAGGTGAGTAAAATCATCCTTATAGGGACCACTGCAATAGACTATTTTCATCTTGGAGAAGCAGTCAGTACTGCAGCTAAAAGTATAAATTCTGGAGACGAAGTATTCCTAACTAAGTGGGGACTGTGGACGTGTCGTGACACACCCTAGGCTTTGGTTTCCTCACATGTTACATGGAGATGGTAGTAAGCACCTTCTTCAGGGGGTGGTTGTGAGAACTGAACCAGATAATGCCTGTCCCATAGCAAGTGCTCAGTGAATGGCAGCCATTATTCTTGTTTCAACAGTCCTATGTACTTTCATTTTTTCCCTTCTGATATAAGTTTAAATGTAGGTCAAAGACCCAAACAATAGATCATAATTAAAGGGGGAGGTTTGAGTGGAGTTACACAATTACAGATGGGTATCTTTATTTAGGTTTCAGAGTGGTCAAGTTATAGAAACTCAACTATTGTATAATCCTGTATCCCAACTTGCTAAACATCTTCAGTTATTGCCTAACATATTTTATTATCTTTTAAGTGGAGATTCCTAATTCAGCAAAATGATGGGCTGCTGCCAGAGGATTCTTCCATAAACACAACTGCTCTATTGTAGTGTTTAAAAAAAAGGCTTGACATGATGCCTGGCCTTTTCCCTCGAGTTCTTTCTTCACATCGGTCATATAAATATTATTGTATTATTCATTGAAATGATAACAAAAACTACCATTTTAAGAGCAATTTACTGAGTGCCAAGCTGAGTGCTTCACATACATTATTTCACTCAATCCTGAAAAAAAAACCCCAAAAAACAGAAACACAACAAACAACAAAGAAACCTTAAATGTTAAGTCCATATCTCAGAGAAGTGAGGTTAAGGTGCTCCAACCAGCAATGTTCAGAATATGTCTAGAGCCCAGACTGGTGCCTTCAAAGCCTTCACTTTTGAATTGTAACGGCACTATCAAAGCTCAGAGAGTTAGTCCTAAATTCCTAATCACAACACAAGTTCCCTTTCTAAAACAACTTCCTCCCTACCTGCTCCTCCCAATGTTATCATTCACTTGCTTTGCTCTTCCTGGCTCAGCTCAAAACACCTTGAAGGGAGTGGTCCTAGAAGAACCAAGCTCTGGATGCTTTTAAGTCAAGCATACTAATTTAAAGTGAGAGAGAAGACAGAAAGATATTGCAGAAAGGAAGAAACTCACTTCACATTGGTCTTAACAAGGATTAATAAAAATAGCCTGGAAGCAGAGGTATGGAAAGGCTGGATTCACCTTTCCCTGGTACAAAGACTCATCCAAGGTGAAAACAGACCATTCATCAAACTCATCCCAATATTTCAATCCTTGCACACAGTATGCAGATTTTATTTAAAAATGATGAATAACAGGTAGGACTAGTGCTGCTTGCCAGAGGCATGTTAAAGTAAGCTTATCTTTTCTGAGACAATTTCTAGCTGTGACCCAAAGTGCTATGCTATGGAGAGATCAATAGAACGTAAGAGCAGAAATTGTATCCATCTGCCCCTGTGGCCGCTGCTGCCACTGCAGCTTCTGCTGCTGCTACAGCCCCGGCTATGAATGAAGCAAAGAGTCGAGGGAGTTGCGGGGAGTTGTATAAGAATGTGGGTGAGGATCTGGTGATTAATCACTGAAAGCAACCAGCTCAGCTAGCTTTATTTGTGAAACAAGGAAAGAAAGGCTTACTTCTTTTTTTAAAAAAAAGGAAGGAAGGAAGGAAGGAAGGAAGGAAGGAAGGAAGGAAGGAAGGAAGGAAGGAAGGAAGGAAGGAAGGAAGGAATTGTGACCTTGGAGGTTCTGAGAAGGCAAGTCAGATGACTAGCTCAGAAACAGCAACCTTCTCCCCATTCCCTGGGAGCCCAATTGGCTGGGAGGGCATGAGGCAGAACTGATTGTGTGGCCTAGGATCAGGGACAGTCAGCTCTAAGCAGGGTGCACACAGAGGACCCGTTCAGAGCAGCCATGACTTCTGAGAAGTCCGATAGCCTACATGATGAAGCAGGGCCTCAGAGGTCAGCTGGTCCAGTCCCTATCCATGCATGACTCTTCCTCACCATTTCCAACAAGCATCCAACCTATGCTTTGAAGCCTGCAGTGACTGGAAGGATTCCTCTTACTGTTCACCAGTTACTAATATGGCCACCCTTCAGTCCACGTGCTTGTAAGCACTGGAGGATGCTGGATGTGCCGTAGCCAGTCATACAAAGAGAATTAACATCCATAGGGTTAATTATGTGCATAAATAACTCTACGAAAATGCTCACTATCTGTAGGCACTTTATACTCAGTAAATAATTTTGGCAACCATGAGAGAGATTAGGAAAAGTTACATGCTTTTCACGCCTGAGCTCACACACAATTAAGTAGATTCACTTCTTGATCCAGGAGACCCCCCAACCACACTTTGCCCCACAGGATGTCTGCTGTCAAGTTCTAATGTGGTTGGAAGAGTTCGGGATATACAGACTATAATAGAGAAAGCAACCCATGTAGGCGAAGGCAGAATCTCCTGAAAGTATTACTTTCGAGTAGTAATACTTACAGATATGTCATCACTGAAGTCAATTTCATCCAAATCAAGGTATTCAGGGGCTTCCATTATTCTTCTTTGCACATTTTGAGTAAGGTCAAATGTTTATAAATTCCTGGACAAGACAGAAAAGAAAGGCAAAAGGGTAGGTTGTTTTATAAACAAAAACTCTGTCTATATTTGAACAAACAAAATGAAAAAGCTGATTGGTGCCAGTGCTGCCTTTGAGCGCGTTTCCTTTCTTTGAATGTCCCCCTCCTGGCTGGCTTCCCAGACATGTTAGGCACAGCTCCTCCGGCTCCCAGGGTGGCTCCCCAGTGAGCACCTGGGGTCCTTGGCTTCACTTCACTCATGCCTTCTTATCTTTTCTGAGCACTAGCTCAGGTCAACTCATCCCCTGCGATCCGTACTAGGATGGCGCCAGCCCATACCCAGCACAGAGGACAACTTGGGGGAAAACAGGCTGCGGGCGGGCATGGGGTGCCCTGCCACCTCAGGAAGGCTGCACACAAATGTGAGTGTGGGTGCATCCCTGGATATGTGCACAGAGCAGCGCACACTGGATCACCACGGCAATAACACAAGTAAAGACAGACACCGACTAACAACCAGTTACGGATATTTCAGAATTTGAAGCACAACCTCCAATTCATTCCTCAAAAAATTTTTTAAAAGAGGCTCTAAGTGCAGATTTAAACCACAGAGTTATTACTGCATTGCCCCTGTGTCTCACAGCTCTGCCCAACGGTGCCAGAGTGACCTGACGCAGGCGCCAGAATGTCCTCAGTCAGCACTCGCCTTGGGGCTGCCTGTGGCAACTCTTTAAATCTGCCAAGAAGATACATCACCTCCCAGTTCATTTTCTCATCACTTATCATCATCACCATTGGCGGTGGCAGTGGCACCCACAGATGTCAGGAACAGAAATACAGACCTCCTGGCAGAGCCTTCGTGTGCAGCTATCTTCCCCGGAGCCAACTCTCAGAGAGTGAGAGATTCCATTTCCCCTAACTTGTCTTTCTGATTATAAAAACCACCTTATGTACTCAGACTTGTGGAGTAACTTGTTTTTCGCCTCCAGTCAAGGGGTACTTTGCATATGAATGAGGAATACATTATTGGAAAGTAAACATAAATCTAGGCCAATGAAAATGAGTTTATCAATATAAGATCAAGAATGTAAAAATACCTTTTATTTTTAAAAGAAAACTTACCCTGAAGGCATTGCTTTCTCATTGTAAGGTCTTTTTAAAGCTCTACAAATAGTAGAATTACAATAAAGTGGGGAAATAATCACTTGCCATCCCATGCATCAAACCCATCACTTGGTTTAATTTTAAGTGTTTCCTCCTTTTCTCTTCCCACATGCATGCACTCTTGTTCATGTATTTTAAATTATAGCAGATATAGAATTAGTCCACAAAATGATTAGGAATCCTACTACCATGTTCAAATGAGATTACCCATCTAGAATAAATATTGAAATCTTCTGACATCACAGTAAAGTTTAAAATAAAAACATAAAAACATTATAAAATATATGTATAGCCAGTAATTTTATTATTTATAGAAATCTAAAAATAAGTTCTTAAGCAAATTGCTTATTACAAAAAATACATCACTTTTTCTCTAATTCTCATGAGGCTTTTCACCGAAACCATTCACACTCATACTTGCAAATTATTCAAAATAGTCTCTTCCACTCTGGTGGATTCTGAGACAACCCAGGACCTTTGAATTCCAGCTTGTCAGCTAACAGACTTTTTTCCCAATCCAATCTCTTTTCACTAAGTCTTTTCTCCACAATGACTTGTTGAATTATAGACTATTTCCACGGCTTTGGCAAATGCAGTGATGGTGCCAGGTGCAGGATGGGGTACAAACAAATTAGCACCAGGAACAAGGAAACATGGAGAGATGCAGCAGAGAAACATGTGTCAAAGTGGGGGCTGAGTGGATCTTTACACGTATGGAAATACAAAACTAAATGCAAAATGCACGTGAACATATCTTCCCCAAGCAGAGTAACAAATAATCAGTGAGCAGCAGTCTGAGGTGTTCTGACAGAATATACTCAAGTGCAGCCATTTCATGGAACACATCCAGTGGGTAGTGTAAATCATGATATGAAAGCAGAAACCCTTTACCTTTGGACTTGGAGGATGACAGTGAGACTCTTTATTCTACAGTCCAGAGCACAAGAGTTACAACAGTTCCAGCCCATTACTGGAAGACCTGAGCTACTGCTCACATTTATCTCAGTGGGAGGGATGGTGCGGCCTCAGACTAAGGGGTCCTGGGCACCCAGGATGCTCCTTTACTTCCTAATGAACCTCCATGAGCAGCCATCTCCTTTAAGATGCCTTATTCTATGGCCCAGTTCCTTTGGTCTGGTTTCAATGATTCTTTTTTGCAAGGTGCCACTTTGAAAGTATTATATTCTCATTTATGATGTGCAAAAACCCCTATGGTTCACCAGTCTCCGCCACATTAATTGCTTCTTTTTGGTGGGGGGTGAGTTGTCCCATGGCATTACCTCTTCCTTCCTCAACTGCCCATCTACTGAGCACCTGGCCCCCTGGGATACCCCCACCTGAGAAATTCAGCATACAAAGGGAAGGGATGAGGTCAGGTTAGAGCAGCTGCTGCACATAATCCAACTGATAAGGACAATGAGCTGGGCTCTGGGCACTTTTCTCACCCTGCTCTTTTGCCAGTGCTCCACCCCGCACACCAGCCCACCATGGGAACCAGTAAGCCCCCCTTCTGATCCAGGACACATGGGCTATGGTGGGACGTACAGCTGTAGGGGCCTGCCCCAGAGGCTGTGAGCTGAGTCTGGTCCACAGACATGATGTGTTTGGCCCTAGCAGTGTTTCAAAAATAATCAGGTCAGTTGCTAACATGTAGACCTTGGGTGATTTCACATTAAATCTGGAGTTTTGGCTTCATTTAAAAAATATCTGAAGCTGTGGCAGCACAGGCCCGCATCCCACATGACAAGTGTTGGCTTCCGTGGAGCTGAGCAGCCCCTACCTGTCCAGGGGGCCTGCTCTCCAGTTTCCCAGCTCCGCTCCCATCCGCTTTCCTCATTGCCAGGCGCTGCCTGGCCTTGGGGACATCTGAGTGCTGGACCCTCCAGAGGAATTCAGCTTTAAATAATACCACTTTTTTTTCTTTTATTGGTGCCTCCTGCCAAATAATGTTTTCTTCATTTGTATTCTAAGATTGAATTTGTATTCTAAGATTGTTTCAAATTCTCACACTGCAATAGCAACAAAATAAAATTTCTTACAAATTAACCAGCATGTTACAATTTGTGCTTTTACAGGACCTTCATTCTCCAAGTATTAGAAAAAGAAAGCCTTTGGGGACATACTAAAACATTATGAGGTGGAGACTATTTCCCACCCTGTACAACTGGAGGAAGGAAGGGCCCTTGTGTTGTTGTGATTGGCACTGTGGGTTTGCATGGTGCCACTTCACTGCTGGGGGCAGAGGGAAAAGGCGGAAGCTGTGTGCCAAGGGTAAGCCCAGAAAAAGACTGAAGCCATCCTTCATCAGACCAGACCAGCAGCTTGGACGCAAGAGGACTGACCTTACTCAAGACCATCAAGAGTGAGTTTACACCTAAGTGAAAAATATTTTCAGCCTCCTCAGAAAGGGCGGTCTGGCTTAATATCCTTTACCATGAGGTTTTATTGCTCTGCATCGTAGCTGGACCTGGGCCCTTGGGATCTCAGGACCCTGTCACTGATCCTTTGTACTGCACCCCACCCTATCAGCCCTGGCCCTACTTGTCCCAGGTTCACCAAGGTCCCAAAGGCTGTCTTTTGATTTGCCACCCTCCACCCTCTACCACCTGGCACACCACCTACAAGGTCTGCCTACTTTCAGCACTGTCAACCTATTGTCATTATTGCAATCCATCTCAGTTGGTCTTTCAATGTCTCTTCACTGATGCTGGAGATTTTTAATCCATTATTTACTTAGGTAGGAATGCTGTGTGTTTAAATTTTTTATAGGGGGTAGAGGTAAAGATGGAGGTTGGACAGAGGGTGAGAGTAGAGAAAGGTAAAGGGAGTGTTTTATAATAGGTTAGTGCTACCAATTTGGGTAGAGAAATTTGTAGGGAGGGAAAGAATAAAAATACTTGGATGTGCAGACAGAGGGCTAAGTGGTGGGACCTGTATGCTGTGCAGAATATATGGGCGATGTTTTAGCCCCATCTTTTCATGTTCCCAAAGCACTGGGAGAGACTTTCCAAACTCCAAACTAATGCTCCAGTAGAGAAAACAAAGAACAAAATAATCAGCCTCAACTATACACAATGTCGGCAGGATTTTTCCTACTCTCAGTGAGTGTTGATACTCTGCCAAGAACAGAAGTCCCTCCAGTGCCTGTTAAAGGATTCGGGAGGGGCTCGTAGCCCTAATGGGTCTATCAACACCATGTCACCTTCTCATGAGGGGCCTCAGTGATGGCCCAAAAGCTTCCTTTAAGGGAAGATTCAATTTGGGAAAGAGCTCAAAGCAACTACGGGTCCAACTGGATAATAAAAATCAGATAAGCAATTTAAAAAATAGTCTGCCCCTCTAGTAGTCTGATGTTCAGGTGATATTTTAAATTTTTTGTGTGACTTGAAAACTGACCCTGAAAATCATTCTAAATGGAGTCTTCCAAAAATCTGCTGGGTGATGGCAGCATCAGTGGAAAAAGTCTGGAGTGGCCAACAAAATTTCTTTGAGAAACTACCCTCATTTTACATACACATTCTGGTGTGCTTGGCTCAATAATAAAAAAAAGGCTTACTGATTTGTGACTACAGTCACATATCACATAAATTGCTCTACTGAAATTCTTCTTAAAATGAATTGCCTCACTCTATTTTACAAGGAGTCAGCATGGACTCATTCTGAAGGCTCATGTTACACAGATTTCTCCTTTTCTGCCAAAGTCACTATTGCTACATTCACCAGTAAACTATGAGGGCCAGTAATTAAAAGTAAGTTAAGGCTTGTCAAAATAAATGAACAGAGTACATTTGGTGATGAGGTAACCTCAATCGATTTGTATTAACTACAGCTACTCTTCATTCTTTAATTCACCAATACTTGGGGAAACACAGCAGCTCTCTACAGCCCGACACACAGACACACAGACACACAGACACAGAGCCAAATTTGTACTGGGATAAATTTTCAGCTCAAAAGCCTGCCCATAGATACTGGACTGACTTTCTTTAACAAGAGCTTTTTAAAAAATCACAAACTAAGTACTGGAATGCTTGGGCAGAAAAAAGTGGAATATATGAAATGTCGTCCCCATTTGGCTCAGTAGCTTGGCTGGCAAGGAAGCAACTCATTCCAAATGTTGGATTCAGTTTCTTTCACTCTTTGATTCAACAGTGGCCAGAAGCATGGCTGTCACTAAATGTCTAGTCCTGAAGCAGAAAAAATAATACAGGCAAGAAACTTCTACTGGAAAGAGGCAACTAAAGGAGAGCCAAGAAGCACACACGAGGAGAAAGAGGGAAAGCACACACACCGTCTAGATTTCCTTCATGTCTTCATTTATGGAGTATTGCTGTGTGTGCACGCCGGACAAGACATACACTGCTCTCCACTCCTGCACGGGGCATACAGCACAAGGGAGACAGACAAGAGAACAAGCCATTGCAATACAGTGCGGTCCTTGCCAAGACAAATAAATGCACAGGAGTCTGAGGCACCTGACCCAGACCTTGGTGATGAGGGAAGTCTGCCTAACAGAAGGGAGGTCTAAGCTGAAAGCTGGAAGATGTGGGTATGAATGCTGAGGGAGTGGCAGGGCCAGAAGGCAGTGTTCCAGGTAGTAGTTATGTTAGATAGGCGAGTCTTAAGGATCTCAAGGTCCACATGGTCCTTAATAAATGCTGTTCTTGCTGTGTTAAAATGCAGCACAGTATTTTGCAGATGCAGCTTTAATCCCATGAGCCTAAGCAGAACCCAACCTGATAAATTTAGCCCACTGCCAAGAAGACATCGACGTGTGATTAACCAAATTGAGTATCTAAGCAATGGCTATGCCTCCCTTCTGGGAGATAGAACTTTCCATGTGATCCCCTCTCTTTTATTTGCTGCAAGTAAATAAAAGTACCTAAGGTCAAGCAGGTCTTGACCTTTTTTAATAGAACACCCCCAAGACGTGAACCCCTTGAGTTTGGTGATGGTTACAGTATGGGCAAAGGCTGAAATTCTGAAACAGAATTTCCAAAAAGATGAATAACACTGATTCAGCACCTATTGCTCTTTTTTTTTCCTACAAAAAAAAGGGGTCTTGAAGTGGGAGGCCCAAGCTGGGGTGATAGCAGGGACGCTGGGGGCAGTATTTCCCAAACCAGAGTGTAAACAGAGCACATGTTCTTGGATTACCAAATTCTCTGGCATGGTTGGAGGAAATACAAGTGAAGGTTTGGTATCAAACAGGAGACTTCAATGAAATACACTGCACCTGCAGCAGCTCCTGAGGAAGGGAGATTTCTGTGAGCAGCCACAGAAACATTCATGAAGCGAAACTCTGCACCAGGGTCTGGGTTTGGGTGCTTTTACATATACTCTCTTATTTATGTTTCACAAAGGCCTTGAGAGACAAATATCTTTATTATATCTTTTGTGGGGACAAGGAAACCAAGGCTCAGAGAGGTTCTATAATGGCCTCACAGACACGCAGCCAGGACTTCTAATGATAAATATGCTTTTCTCCCTTATTTCAGCTTGCCACAACTTCAATGAAATAGTAACAGCTTACCTGCATCAAGCATTTTATTATTTTTCAAATCACCTTCAGTATTTTTTAATCTGACCTTATTCATTACAACTCTGTAAGGGAGGCAGAGGAAGTATATTGTGATTTGCAATCATATTCTAACTATTTTATAGATGGCAAAAAGCAGAAAATGTTTTAGCCAAGGTTATGTACTACCATGTAGGGGCAACGCCAGCTCAGACAATCTACTCCCCAATAACAAGTCCAGAGCCCTTCTGATTCACCCCCCGCACCAGATTTCTCTGAAGCATGGGCATGTCTTTGAACCACAGAGGTCAGAACTCTATAGACATTCTGTGCCCTGAATTGTACTGCTTTCAGTGTCCAACAACTGTAACACCAAATAAATTGCTCTTTCCTCTCTCCGGCAGAGTCTACATAGAAATGGTAGATGTGATCATCATGAGAGAAAAGTGTATAGGCCTCTGTGTCCCTAACATACCTTGCCCACAGGTATCCCAGAACTAGTTAGGGAAACATTATATTTCATAGCCAGTTGGTTTAATCCTTCAGTTTCATCTTTAGAGAAAATCTGATTATAACCATCTTTCTTTGTATCTTATTAAAAAGCACTGCACTAGAAAACTCGTTCTAGAGATGAGGACTGAGCTGAGAAATCCCGATAAAGGCTGCTGGCCTTTTGGTAGTGTGCAGCCCTAGCTCATAGTGTAAAATTCTTGCAAATGATTTGGGTGTCAATTTCATTATTTCTAAAATCTAAATACTGAGAATGAACCAACTTATACTATTTGCTCAGAGCTTGAAAAGATCTTAATTTTTAAGCATAGAGACAGAAGTACTTTTAAATTTGTGCATGTGTGATTCATAGTAAGTTTAATATTTAAAATCATTTAGGAAAGAGGGAAGAAAAACTCATGCTCATAGTAGCTGCATAGAGAATTAAAATGAAGGTACAATAGGATATATATATATAATTATACACATAAACACAAGAAAAAATATATTATGTTCAGTTCTGGATGCTATTTCTTAAGGCCTCGGGTAAATTGGAATGCACCAAGACACAGTAAGGAAAACTCTGTCTCATGTAGCACAGCTAAGGGAATGTCTGACTTGGAGAAGACAAAAGCATTCTTCCCTTGCCCTATGAATCCAAAGAGCCATCAGGTAAAAGGAGAATTTGACTTTAAGGGTAGATATTAGAGGAAATCTCAGGGGTGCTGATCTCAGCAAAGACTTCCCACTAATAACACGTGAAATGGGCTGATGTGGAGTGGGCGGCACTCTACAAGATCGTAACCACCCTGGTAAAACTTGTTCGTAAAGAGGTCTGGAGGGACCCTCTGAGGGAAAAAGATGAGAATCACGTACTGGAAGGAGAAACACAGGACCTTCTAATTCAAAGATTCTGTGCAGTCTGAGATGGCAGTGGAAACACCCCCGAAGCCACACCAGGCCCTCAGGACAGTCCTGACCCACTTCAACCTCTCTCCAGGGTGCCGCCATGACCATCTCTGTTGAACTTTCCTTACCTTCTTTCATTTTCCATCCTGATCCCACCAGAAATGTGAATGAACTATGGAGGTTACAGAAGGGGAGGGGAGGGGAGGAGAAGGGAGGGCAAGAGAAGAGAGGGGAGAGGGGAAGAGAAAGCAATTTTAAAGAGAGCTATGGCTCATTCCATTAGAATATGCTTTACTCTATGTTGTAGATGAAAACTTACTGATTCCACAAGGACAAAACTATGACCTAATGTGATCCAAACAAAAAGAAAATATCTGGGAAGAAAAAGGAAACATTTTTAGCTCTAGGAAGTTGAGTCTGGGCTTAGGCCAACTGTGTCTTGCACTGGCTTCTGGAAAGAACTATGAAATAATTTGGGAACTGGATCTCTAACTCAGTTATATACAGGAAACTATCCAAATCCGAGTTCCAAATTTTTGGCACACCTGAAGTGGTCATGCTTTACTCCTGATTTTGCAAAGATTGCCTGATTTCTACAGTGGATTTGTTTGACAATTAGTATTGCAAATGTATGGGACACAGATGACAATCCTGATTCTCATTTTAAAGCAAAGTAGACACAATGGCCATGTGCACAGGGAGCATTAAAGACTACATCGGGAGTCAGTTGTCTTGGCCTCGTTCTCACACCTCTCAACATTTATGAGGACTAAACTTCTGAGCAACACTAGACCAGTGGTTCTCAAAGTTCAGCAGGCATGAGAATCATCCAGGAGGTTTATTAAAACAGATTGCTGGGTCCAACTCCAAGAGTTTCTGACTGAATAGGTCTGGGTTGGGGCCTGAGAAGTTATATTTCTAACAAGTTCCCAGGTGATGTTGATTCTTCTGGTCCCATAACCACATTTGAGAACTACTTCCTAAGATCAATGACTTGTCCCAGTCCTGGCTACATCTGCATTTAATTAAAAGATGGTGACCCCTTCCCCACATTCCCCATCTCAACAGATGTTAACTTCATTATGCAGTATCCATGCCTAGTGTCCTTCTGATTAAACTGCCTCAGTGGACTTGACTAAGCATTTCCCATGAAGACCACCCAGAAAACTCAGGTCTTAAGTCTGTGTGTGTGTGTGTGTGTGTGTGTGTGTGTGTGTGTGTGTGTGTGATTGTGTATGTGTGTTTAATTCCCAGTGCTATACAAGGGACAGTTGTTGGTCTATGAAACCCTACAAAATTTGGGCCTGGGTTACTTTAAAATTTCCTTTCTCCATAGTTCTTCATGGCAGCAAAGATGTTCTAAGTTTCTCCTGTTAATGAGATCCAGGTTAATAATTTTTGATGAGACCCTTTTAGAGTAGGAATCTCAATGTAGGAATATCCATTCCCCAGAACTACAGTACAATAAATCTCATGGCTACTCATGAAGAAGGAAAATGGAAAGATGTAAGAATCCAGTAATAATTAGCTTAAATTCCAATGCTTACACCACACATATGCATCCTAAGACATTTAAAATAATTATTCATCAAATCCAAATGTCTACACTGGCTAAAGGTGAAAAACCAAATCCTGCTCGTCTATTTAAAATTATAATTATGCTGTGCTTATTTTTATTGAATCTAAATCTAGAAATCAGATTATTATGAAGGTTTTATCAGTTCTTCCAATTAAAATGTTCTAATTTAATAACCAAAAACTGAAATAAACTCTCCATAAAATAAAGGTCCCTTTTTTGCTGAAGTGGAGCATAGTTTGATACTTGAGAGAGTAAGCAAGCATAGTGGGCTAAATGTCTACAGTAACCAAATATCTGCACATCTTATGCGCATATATAGTGTCATTTAGCCAACACCATGCTTTAATCCTATGTTTTTATCTAGCCCCAATTTACTAAAGATACTTAATGGAAGGAAAGTTAACAAAATATGCTTCTGTCTTGGATGAGGTGCTACAATAAAAAGTGTAAAATCGGATCCCAGTACATTTAAGTAATGCATCTCCAACATGTCAAAGCATTTCAAGAAAAATGTACGATGAAAACACGAGGTTACTGCTCAGTACCTTTAGGAATTCAGCTAGGAGTGTTACCCACAGTCTGAACAATGTGCTGCTTTTAACACAATACCTTACACAGAGTAAATACATAAATACTTAATATATTGTTTATGTTGAGTTCATATCCAAACTGTGATTATTGTTGAGTCACTTCATAACTTCTACGTTAACAATCTCAGTATTGTCCTAAACAACAAACGCTGTGATGATTATCTGTGTTCAACTTCCACCAACTTAGTGTTCATATATCTCCTTCTTGAACAGATTCCCTCAAATGTCTATTTTAAAAGGAGTCAATCTTCTAACCCCCCCTCTCAGAAATGGTATATGATGATGGCCATGGAGACCTTAGCTGCCCCTTCCAATGATGGAGCTCATTCTTCATTGATTAAAACCAAAGTTTGTTTTCTTTCTTTTTCCATTATGCGTATGGAGAAAGAATAACATTTGCAAGTTGTAGTGTAGGCTTTTCCTTTTTAGCACCCCAGAAGGACACCAACTTCATTTTGTAATTCACCAACATGAGCAGGAAAGGACTGAAAGCAGAGAAGCCTGAAGAGAGGGCTGTGAGAACAGCTGGGAAAAAGACACAGGCTGCCAAGTCTTTTAAGAAATTGACTAAGATAAAGTGAGAAATCCAAAGTGGAGCAATCAGCCACATTAATAATATACTGAACTTGGCTCCTCTAAGAATTTCAATTTCTGAATCATCATCTCCAATCCAGATGTCACCAGATGTCATCTTCTTTCTTTCCGAAAGGAGAACAGACATCCAGAAACAGACAGAGACTAAGCTGGCTAAAGGCAGAATATCAATCAGAACTAAAAGTACTTTCCCATAGTAAAACTCTACCTGCTTGTTTCTGAAGTCAGTTAGGCAATCCACGTGAATTCTGCCGGTGGCCAAGGGGTATGTGCTATTTCCTGCATGCAAATGTTCTGATTTTTCAGTATAGATTAAGACTGGAATGTACACAGCCACACCAGCCATCCAAAGTGCCGCAACCACCTTCAAGGAAGGCTTCTGATGGTCCAGGTTTTGAGGCTCGTTTAAGGGGCAGACAGTTTGGTAAAGCTTCCAGTGGTACAGCACTGCAAAGCATAACATGAACCAGATGGCCAGTGAGGTCGTCAGGGCTGCAGTGAAGCACAGAACTTTGCAGCCAGCTGAATCCAACATGAAACCAGAAGAATAAACAATTTTCATGACATTCACCACCAAGTTTTTAATGAGGTGCACAAATATAAGACTGAAAATCAGAAGAAAAGATGTCTGCAAACGCCCAGTGATGCATTTTCTGGTAGAATAAAATAAACACGTGTTTCCAACCGAGCTCACAAGGATGAGAATGGCACAAGCGACGATCTCAAGCATGTCTGCAGATGGCATCATGGTAAATGGCAAATCGGTTATCTTAAATGGCTTCTCTTCAGCTTCAGCCAGGAGGCTTTCAGATAACTTTCAAGAGGTCTTCAGTGAGAAGATCTGTGTTTTTTAAATCCACTCTGTGCTGACAAAAGCATCGACTGGTGTCAATGGTTCAAAGATGGTCTGTGACAGAATTCTGCTTGCTCCAGTGATAAGCTGCTGAAAACAGGACCATATCCCAAGACGATTCTGTGTTATCATCTCTGAGGACCTAACTATGATGATAAAGTTCTAGGTAGCATCACTTAATTAAAAGTTCTTAGCAATATATTTATAGCACTGTAATTTCCTAGATACATTGTCATGCCACCATGAGGGAGAGAATAAAATTAAACCTGCACCAGCAAAGGAAAGGTAGCCAGAGGTTGAAGTTACCCAGTTACCCTCTTCATTCGTGGGAAACAATTAAAGAGGTGGGCATGTCTGAATAACAATGAAGATTTCCAAATAACAAAAAAATTGACAAATCACCAAAAATGGCAATAATTTGATAGAGATTTATGAAGGACAGTAGTTTTCTGGTTTCTATAATATTTTGGAAAGCAGGGATGCCCCTACCTGTTGTGGTGATCTCAAGTGTGTGCGACTATTACAAAATATATGATAGAAAATACTTGCAAAAGCAGTAGAGGATGAAGTAAAGAAGGGAGGAAGGAAGTGATTAGGGAGGCCCCCCACCTCCCCCCAAAACACAAGAGGCTAGGAAATGATTTCTGTCTGAAGTATGATTGGAGAGTTCACAGCAAGGACAGAAAAACGGTATTGAAACATGTTGCTCAAGTAATCTGGCATTAACTCACTTTTTGTATGAATTCTGTTGGCCAAGTATGTCATAATGAACCATTCTGGGGACAGACTACTTCCCCCAACTGTATTTGCTTATAACTTTTGCTGTCAATCATCCGCTCTACACTGTCACAATGTATGCTTCAGTCTGACCCAGTGGTATACTCGAGCCAGCTTGCACTGACTCGAGCAACTGTGTACATCTATTTCCAACTCTGTGGTCAGTACCTTCTTGTCAGGAGCTTGAAGTTGCATATGTTTGGAGTATTTACACCATGGAAATGAGCAAATGCTACAGATTGGGGTTTTTGGGGGAAAGGAGAGTTGTTTCACTAGGACAACATTGACCTAAAAAATAGTCATAAAAAATTAGCTGACATTTTTTTCTGCATAAGAATAAGATCAGTATTTGGCAGCCCCAGCTTTTTAAGTAAGGAAGGGTACATGTAAAATGTTTATGGCAGTGTTAGCAGATAAAAAGCTGGGCCGCACAGTTCCGCTGAAGGAGGAGGAGGTTGGGGGGCTGACACTTCCTATTAAACCCCTTATCCCTTGTTGGCTACTAAGACAGGTACCCATTTCAGAGTCCCCACACCACATTTTTGTTTCAGAAGATATATCTATTACCTTGCTGTCAACTGCAGTCAGTCAAAAGGCTAAGTTTCCAATGATGATGATAATAATAATACTAACAAAATAGTAATAGAACAAGACGATAATAATGCTTATACTGGCTACCATTTATTTAACTCCATTTTGAGCCAGACACTATGTTGATGTCTGGCTTTATAAAGTTAGCCTCATTTAATCCTTAATATCATTTCTCATTTCACTGATGAGGAAACAGAAGACCAGAGAGGAAAAGTAAATCACTCAAAGCTACTGAGTAATGGAGACAGGAATCAAAGCCAGGTATGACTGATTCCAACACCATCAGTTCTTCATCACGGCCTCTCCACACATGCTGTCAGACGGGGGGATTTTCTGCTGACTATTTTTGATCTTCCCGTAATGACTCACGATTGGTGCACTCAACATACAGAAGATATGTCCTCAGGTTTATAATATACAAGTCATGCATGTTTTTGAGTAGCAATTAGTCATCTCCCTTCTCCTTCAATGACAGTAACATACATGATGGGTGTTTACACTGCTGCGTCTCATAAAGATGTTTAAACACTCTGCACTCCAGCGCGAGATGCCTTACTCGAAACAGAAGAAGGCTGTTTGCAGCGGTCGTGAGCTCCGCCTCCCACCCTGTTCCCGACTGTGTTTAAGCAGAGGCACGATGACTGCTTGGAGGGAATTTGGGGAGCAGTGAGGAATAACCTGAAAGACTATGCAACACACAGCCCACCCTAATTTGACATCTAATTTTAGGATAATGAACTAAGAAATTGTCTATGTGATGCTATTTCTCAAATATACCCAAATGGTAACAATTTATGGTAAGTAATACTGACTTCTTGGAGCTAAAGGGGAGAAAAATGTTTTGTAAATTGTCCCTCTATAAAAGGCTTACATAAACATTTATTTTTCAAAGGGTCAGAAAACATGTAATATGTTTCTTTGCACCAGGGCGAAAGTGTAAAACACGTGTCATTTTTTTCCCCCACAGGGTTATTTCTGTACTAGAGAAACAGCACACTAAGATGTAAGGCAAGTAAAATCAATTTTTTTTTAATACTGGCTTGATTGATTTGTTAACTATGGCAAAGTAGGGCTAAAGAGACACCTAACGCTGCACTTAATTGATTGTCTACTGAGAACCTACTGTGTGCACAGCATCACTCTGCACTCTAAGGATGGTACACAGGAGTGGAAGCCATTGCCCCTGCCTTCGAGAGGCACATGGTCTATTCATAAGAACACACTATTGTATAATGCATATATTATGTGTGTATGTGTGTATAAAACATTATATTATGTGTACATGGATAATATACATCGAGTCATTTATCAGAAGATATTTTAATGGTTATTTATTATAAATTAATAAGTAATGAATAATATAGTGTAATGAATTATCTAATCATGAGTACAAAAATAAAATATTCAGACAAGACAGGGATTCACAGGGGCAGGACTAGTTTTAGTTTTCAGTTTACAGAAAAGGCAACTGAAGCTTAGAGAAGTTAAAGCACTTGCCCTAACTAGTGGGAAGAGGTGGCATTGAACTCTACGGACCTCTGGATTTCAACAGCTTTTCTGAAACAGAAAAAGACAGGGAAAAGCAAAGATGACTACATTGTGAAGGAGAGGGGCTAAGCAGTGGGTGCAACTCCAAGGGGTCCCCAAGAGCTGCACTGATTAGCTCCTGATGGCAGATAGCCCATTTCTCAAGGCAGGAGCGCCCAGGAAGCGATACTGCATCTTCCACCAAGGGAGGTAACTGTCATGTGCACACTTCAAGGAGGAAAGAAAAAATCTTCCTTTGGAAGCTAAACATAGGCTCTGCCAATCCAACTTCAGTGAGGTCATTTGAGAACTGAGGAGTTCAAAGGTTCTCTACAGCTTCCATTTACTTTGGCATAAGATTTAACAGAAAAAGAACTAAGGGAGAATGTATATGGCCCAGGCTGTTTTCCAAATCACAAACTGCTGAAGTTATTTAGAATTTAACTCACAATCACATGTAAAGTGGTTCAGATGTAAATGCTTTCCGCGTGGCTTAAGGCAATCTAGGTTTCCTCAAATGCACATGTGCTGTTCTAATATGAAAGCTATGGAGTCAAAATCTCCAAGTACTTTGGGCTCCTCCTGATTAGAGACTGCTGTTGCTTCACGCAACGCAGGGTCGGAGGAGGAGAAATAAAACACACCGCCTTCATTTGGGCATTAGGTTCTCACAGTAGCACAAAGACAAACAAACTTTGCAGGCTGAGGAAGGGTATTTATTCCTTTAAATTGAGTATGTAATACAAATAAATGTCTTTTAAGAAGAGATACCCGAAACTTGATTCTGAGGCTTAATCTATACGAAGGGCACATTAATTTGTTTTAATGCAGATCAGTGTAGCGCATATGGGGAAGGGCACACCTTCTTGAGAGCAGGCTGGTCTAACCAAGCTGGATAATTTACTAAGAATAATTCCCAGAAAGATGCAGCTTAAAATTGTCTGATTTGTTCCCTGGCCAGGAGCAACATGGCCAAAATGAAAGGAATTGCCAATTTTTTTTATCTTGTAACCAATGGCTGCCTGAAGTTATTTTCAATTCTCTCAAAGGCAGTGATTTTGTGACCAGCCAGGGCAGGACTGAAAACCCCTAGCTCCAAATTAGAAGTACATGAAGAGGAACTCCAGGCTGGCTGGGGCCCGAGCAATTAAATGGTAACTGCCTTTTAGATAGACTGCTGTTGCTAATTATATTAGTGTGCTCAGAGCTGGAAAGTGTGGATAAGACCTCCAGGCTTCCTCTGGTGGGGAAAAGGAGCTAAGACTGACGAAGCCTGGCACTGAGCTGGACACTTCACATACGTTCTCTTCTGAAATGCTCACAATAACCCAGGAGGTGTCCCCAGTTTCAGTAAGGCTGAGTAACTCACACAGCTGGTTCCAGTTGGTATGTGACTGAATCAGGAGTCTCACCAGGTCTGTGTGGCTCCAGAGAGCAGTGAGTTGGCAGGGCCTTGAGTAGGAATGGGGAGAAATACTACATTCAAAAACTGGCAGAATCTGGGTAGCAGAGAATGAGAGAACTTGAAATCAGGCCTTAAAGAATAAGTCTGCAAGTATGAAGAGCCCGAGGGAGAGCCTACACAGGGAAGCTTTGAGGGTAGAATCTGGGCAAGCCTTCAGGTCAGAACCCAGGCGGCCAGGATAGGAGGTGCCACTGCCCTGAGAAGAGGAGGGGCTTTATGGTGCTCAGGGAAACCACTGAGCACTTCCCACACTGCAGGTGCCGGAGGAGAGGCCCCAGATGCTGAGGCTGCAAGGCCTGGTGAGCCAGGGAGTGGAGTGCAGAGTGCCTGTACTGGCACTCTCTAGGCTCATCTCTAGGCATGACGAAGTGTGTCCCGAGGCATCTGAAGCCAGAGGCCTGGGTTCAATCATAGCACAGTGAAAGGTTTATCGAGTCATATTTGCTCTGACCTCAGGTTCCCCCCACACAATGAAATGTATAGATTCATATGTGTGTGTGTACAAAGTGTCTGTATATACCCATGTACACACCTATGTTTGTATGCAAGCTATTATACAGTTGCTAGTTTTTGTATTTTCTTCCTAAAATCACACAGACAGTCACAGAGCAGCTTTACACTTGTCACTGGAAGGTATTCCACGGGCTTTGCCGAAGGCGGAAATTCTAAACGCACTGTCTGAGTATAAACTCAGTTGCTTGGCAAGCAGTCATGGAAAATTCCCCCAACCTGATCCAGGCTGAGTCCATCTCGAGCCCCTTTGTCTGTATCTCTGTTCTCTCCTCTAAAGATTAAACCCACCTCCAGCTTTTTGCACCTGACCACAAACAACCAACAACCCACACCAACCCTACAAATGAAATCCACCCCATCTTTTCTCCCCTCTCATCCAAACTTCTCAAAAGCAGCATCAACATTCCATGCTGACACCTTATCTCCTCTTACTTCTTAACCCACCACAATTTTGTTTCTTCTTCTTTTTCCTCTGAAAATGATTTAGAACAAGATTAGCTCCTACCATTAAATCCAGTAACACCTGGCCCTGTCTCTCATTCTTTCTCTTTTTCATTTTAGGCTCTGATATGTTTACTCCCTATAGACCAAAAGTCTTGGTCCACTTCTCTTCTCACCCAACATCTGACCCCTATATGTACAGATATCCATCTGCTTCTGGATATTACTGCCTGGAAGTCCCATAGGCTGCCCAACTCAAGCTGTTTTTTTTTTTAACTTTTTAAAAATCTTTATTGTATTTTTTCCCATTACCACTTAGTCCCCTTATAATCCCCTCCCCACAGCAATCATCACAGAATTGTCCATGTCTGTGACAACTGTACTTGGCCACAGCATCGTTCTCTACTCAGCCAAGGTCAAAGACTGGGCTACCATCCTTGGCCCCTCCCCCTGACTCACCTGCACGTTCAGCCACTCTGTCAGTTAAATTTTATCCTTTCATCCTTCCCACCATTTTCTTATGATAGCTTCTCATTGTTTTTTTTTTTTCTCCTGAAGTGAATTTGAGAAAAACAAGACTAAAGGCAAGGAACTTAGTACATCTTTGCTTCTTCAAAAATGCTCTCTGGGTCGACACAACTCTCCAAGTGACTTAAAATACAAAGGTGGCCTTGTCACTTTACTACTGAAAAACGCTTCAGTGTTTTTCACTTTCAGTGTTTTTCAGTTGTAGGCAGGGGAAGCCCTGCCTACAGGGCAGGCAGCCGGTTCCCCCACCAGTTACAGAAAGCTGACCATGCCGGTGCCTGCCTGCTGTTTAGCTCCTGACAAGAGGCCATAGGTCTCCTGAGTTGTTCTGCCTGCCACACTTTTCAAGTTTATTAGAAAATAAATAAATAATAGCAATAAAAATAAATGAAATGAAATTAGTTTAAAAAAATATTTTTTGACATTAAAGCAACTGACCTCAAGTTGGCTGCTGACCGTGTATTCATACCAAAGCACCTAGTCCAAATGACTTCATTAGTGAGATAGTCAAAACACAGGTGTCCCATTTTCATGACAAGCAAGCAAAGGACATGGTAGTACTACAATAATATCCGTCTGAATACAGGAGCCAATCTCAGTCAGCAGAACCCTAGCCAATATCAGCCAGCTTACACAGGTTCTCAGGAGGAGGAGGAGGTCTGTTACTTCCAGAGCAAGTCCCTTCCGGGTAGCAAAGCTAACTGGTGGAATAGGCAAGGCAACATGTGGCTAATGAACTGTTGGCATTAAGTGCATCCAAGTCAGTGAGAAAACAGAAGCTGTGGTACCTGGAAACTCAATGTTTTGAACATAGATTCCTTCCCTCTTGACCACATGTTTTGTCTGGGACTCAAACCCTTATCAAACTTTTCAAACTCCATACCCCCAAGTAAAGCTACCTGGACCAGGTGTTGCTGCACTATTTAATTTATTCGAATGTGTTTGTTATCATTATATTGATGGCAAGGTGAGGGGGCATTGCCAAGGCCACTGCTTCATTTGTCAAACTCCAACTGAGTTCTTGGCTTACTCCATTCTTGTTATCTAGTGAAATGTAGAAATGTAGACATTCTCCAGTCTCCTCCTCCCCCATTTAATCTGATTCTGCACTTGGTAACCAGTACACATTCCTATGAGTTCTGACTTGAAACATTCCATTTCTACTGATAACTCTTAATTAAATTCTCCTTGTTTTAATCCACTATAATTTACTTCAAATCAATTCTGTAGTTCTTCTACATATCTCTGAGTTTAACAGGAAAAACCTGGCTTTCTACCATTGTTCTTTCCATTTGCTCTTTCTAGAGTCAGAAAATACCCAGATTCCTGAATTTCCAACATGCCCTCTGTAGTGGTCCATAGAGTAATCCTGATGCCTCAGCAGGCAATAGCATCCAGATTCATCTAACTCTAACCAGATAGGTATGGTACCAGTAGGTACTCCATCACCCAATGCTCACTCACAGCACTTAAGTCATGGAGCCCAGTGTTCTTATCTGTAAAATGGGCACTTTGAGGGTATTGTGAAGATTACATGAGATCACGTAGGCAGTCCTTGCAGTAGTGTTCAATAGGTGTTAGTTGTTCCTGTGTTTACTGTTATCCTTATATGAGATCAACTACAATGTCTCTAATGATAAGCGAAATTACTCATTGTACACGGTCAGTGCTGATCAGGAAATCAGGACTCTGCATCTGGAATTCAGATCACTTATACATATTATCTTCCACTTTCAGCTTTCTCAAACTGCAACTATCCTCCAGTTGTGGAAAATCACTAGGGTGGTACTTTTAAAATCATTGCTGTTAAAAGATGTTGTGCTGATTCTGGGCTGAGGAAGCATGGAAGATCTTTCCCCTCTTTTCTGTGTCTGGTCTGGCCTTAGGAAGTGATTATGTGGAAGCAGAAGATCAGATGATACTTATGAAAAGCTGTTCTGGAAATCCCGGGGGACAGCATGAGCAAACATGCTGGAAGAGATCATGCTGAGGATGTTTAGGTCAGCAATACAGCCCTTCACCAGGGGATGACAATAATTCTACACAGGGAGGCCTGGTCACCGGACTTCCCACAGTTTCAAGGTCACCTAGGGATATAAGTTATCATAACATGAAAATATTCATGAATCGGCTGTTTTAAAACACCCCCCCCCAAAAAAAAACCTCCCTCCCTGCTTACAAGTAGCATCTCTCTGTATTAATTAAATCAACATTTTTTGGAAGTCAGTCCCACTCTTGTTGTGGGAGATTTCAAACCCTCCTTTAATGCAACACAACCATAATGCCAGAGGATTGGAAGTGAAATTGCAAAGCTCTCAAAAGATGCAGGATTCATGATGTCAGAAACAGTGATGTTGAGTAACAGCTTAAAATACATATCAAACCACTAGAAAGGTTGGAGTGGTTTGTAATTTCAGAAACACATCAACAAGGATGGTGGTTTCATAGATGTTTCACAAGAGAATGATGTGAGTGTCAAAAGGTAAAGAGAGGCTTTGCGTAAGCTGATTAAGCCCAAGGACATTGTGGGGGTGGGCAAAAATGACCATAATTATGTACCACAACACCAAGCACAAAATGATGTCATGTAATACGAAGGTATAATTTTGTTGAGAGAAATGACTGTCAATTCATTCTGAAGTTCTAATGTAAATCTCTTTAAAAATAGGCATAAATGGACTTATTCTCATAATTTCAGTTTAAATTTTCAAGACAAATTCTAAATTGAAGTTTTATATAAAAGTTTTCAGTTTGTAGTGACTTCACTTTTTAATTAAGTTTATTGGGATGACACTGGTTAATTAAGTGATATAGGTTTCAACTGCACACAGTTCTGTAACACATCCTCCATATATTGCATTCGTGTTTACTACCTGAAGTCTAATCTATTTCCATCACCATATATTTGACACCCTCTATCCTTTACTGTCTCCCTCCACTCCTCTTTCCCTCTGGTAATCAGCATATTGTTGCCTGTGTCTATGAATTGTTTTTTTTAAGGGGTCTTTTCCTCCTCACCTGATTATTCTCAGTTAATAAGGACTTCCGGTCCATATAATCATACTTGTTTTTATGGAGTATACTTGGAGACATTACAAAATAAACCTTAAGTGAGAACTGAATGTAGTCCAAAAGAAAAAAAAAGGAGCTCTTCTCCAAGTAGAGCTCCACCTAATGAACTTCATGAAACTAAAGGGCCAGTATTGCTTTTAGAGCAACTACCACACGCCAGGCACTTTATATGTCTAAGTTCTAAACAAAAACTTGGCAAAGTTCTTATAACTATCCCCATCTTAGAGACAGAGAAACTGAGACGTGGGTTAAGTAGTAACCATTACTTCAGAGAGCAAGTAGTTGGTGGAGAAAGGATTACAATCCATATCAGATAAGAGCCTAACATCATTCCACCTGATGCCAAAGAGCAGTCAGTATACCTGGTGCTGGATGTCAGAGCTGGTGGAAGCCAGTAGCTTTTAGTTCAGCTGCTAATACAACCCTATTCAGTACGAGCCTCCACGAGGAAAAAACTACTGAAATGTAGTTTCTGGGGCTGGCTGTGCACCTGTCAGGAAGATGTAAGATCCACACCTCCAAAGGGGTCCAGGCGTTCGGTTCAATGGGTGCAGCAGCAGACCTCTGAAGCACTTGCAAGCATTCTTATGTATTTGCTTGTTGTGGGATATTCTTTTCAGTAGAATGGCTGGCTGTGTGACTAAATATTTAGGTCTCAAAATACATCAAAAGCAATTCTGACATCAAGATGTTAAAATCCCCAAAGTGCTTACAGGTGTTCCTGGAACAATGTTTCCCCACGTCTGCGTATAAGAGCGTGACCACAAATGCAAGCAATCAGCCCTGACTGCCCGAGGAGGTTCTCACAGTCCAGCAGGTTCTCCAAGCCTTAGTGTGTTCCACAGGAATCCTTGCAGCATGAGGTCTTCCTCTGGAGAAGCTGGAGGCGCTATGATTCGTGGCCAGCAACATATGTTACAGGCCTTTATCTCTAAGTCTACAGATTCATGGGATGCTTAGCACTCAGCCTGTAAAGACATATTATGTTTTACCTTTTCCAATAAAAATTAAATTAATACAACTTTCCACTAATAGCTATTGTATCTTTCTCATCTTATTAAATAAAAATGTTCACTAATTCATTTAGCTTTCTGGAGAAAGTCATAGTGGATTTATATTTGTTTTAGTAAAGCTGGCCTTTAAAACACAATTTGTTAAATTATGCTGAGCTTAAATGATTTATTTCTATATATTAAAACAAAAATTACCAATTATTTTTTTGAAACCATTCTTACCTGAAAATAATTTTCATACCTACTATATGGAATGGTTTCCCATTTGCACAATTGTATCTTAAAAATTATTTTTAAAGACCTTATATGAGCCCTGACTGGTGTGTCTCAGTTGGTTGGGCATCATCCCACAAAGCAGAAGACAGCCAGTTCAATTCCTGGTCAGAGCACATGCTTGGGCTGCAGGTTCGGTCCCTGGACGGGGTGCTTATGAGAGGCAATGGATAGATGTTTCTCTCCCTCTCTCCCTCCCTCCCTACCCCTTGCTCTAAAAGGAAAGAAATAAAATAATTTTTAAAAAGACCTTATACAAAGTATAGACAAAGGTTTCAGATAACTTTTTAAACATTACATTGTGAAGAAACATTAAAAGGCCAAGAATCAAACTTATTTTTAATAGGTGTGATTTGTTACAAGGAAGACACAAATTCTAAGCTCCGGATTACCTTCCTTCTTATTACATATATTCAGAAGTTTCTCTGGGTTCAAAAGTTCAGAGCAACAATTTATAAGGGTCTTAGCTCTGAAGCAAGCCAGAGGGAAAGCGCTGCTTTAAATCAACGTGCAGCGACAGCCCCTGGCCTGCTGCGGGTCTCGCCAATCCAGAGTGATAGAGAGTGCCGCAAGTTCACCCACTGTCAGGACGTGGTTGAAGAAGCATGATTTCCGACAAGGTAGATGCAGAAAAATTACACAAATTACCTGCAGGTACACACATTCCATATTCTAGCTTTTGGGAACTGTAGTCTTTGCAAGAGAAGAAGAGATTGTGCATACATCCTGGAGATAAAGGGGAAAAATGGTTTATCGTGCTAAACAGAGGCCAGGAAACATGTATTCTTCTTCTGGAAGTCATGTAATAATGCCTTTATTTGAAGATATAGAGGGGGATTAGAAAGAATTCCATTATGATAATTAAATATTTCTCCCATGTCTTCTTTACATATTAAGAAACACTTTACTTTTTGTATCCTGAAATGTAAGACTATATAGGAGTAAGAAAGGACTGGAGACAAATTTTAAAGTGATGAAGGTATCTCTCGCTGAAAAATATAGGGTTCTTCCTTCTCTCTCCCCTCCCCCACTCCCTTCCTTCTGATCACCTTTACCACCACCATGGCCATTGGCTATTAAGCTGTGAACAAGCAAAACAGGCTTGCTGACCTCAGGGGACTCCTATTTTAATACAGTGCCATCCAAAAACTTTCTTTGATAATAGAAAAATTCTATAGATGCACTGTCTGATATGAGAGTTTGTAAGGTAGCTAGTGCAATCAAGGAACTAGATGTTAAATTTTATTCCATTTTAATTTATTGCATTTAAATCGCCACATGTGGCTACCAGCTACTGTGCTGGACATCACAGTACCAATGGATTAATAAAACAATAAACAAATAAATAGTACATAAAATCTTTTCAGGTTTGGACTAGCCCAGTAATGGAAAAACAGGCTGAGTATGATGGGGGAAAAGGAATCTGGGCTCTTTTAATTGTGGTGAGTCAAGAAAGGCCTCTTTCCGCACAACAAAAGGCATCAAGCCATACTACATGTGGGGGAAGAGGGAACTGCCAAGTGCAAAAGGCCTGAGGTGAGAGTGAGGTTAGAAGAGAGACTGGGCCAGAAGGCCAATGTGGCAGAGAGAACTGGGCACGGACATGAGGAGACCAAGTCAGAGAGCAGCGAGGCTGAGATGTGAGCACACAGGGCCTTATGGCCCCAGGGAAGGAATTTGGAATTTACTCTGATGTGGAGGGAAGCCAGTGAGTGGCTTCAAGGAGGAGAGTATCATGAGCTGATTTATGTTTAATATGATCAGACAAACAGCTAGCTGGAGACCAGACGGCAAGAGTGGAAACAGCGGTCAGGAGGGAACTGCCTAGTCAGGCCTGATGCTCCAGCGGCTTGTCTAGGGCCACAGCAGTGCCAGACTCAGAATGTATTGTGAGGGCAGAGCCAGCAGGCTGGGGTGATGGATGACATGTGGTGAGAGTCTGTCTGCATGTGAGGAGGAAAAGGGAGAGCTCCAGGAGGATGACTCCCGTTAGCTGTGGAGTTTATCCCAACATCATTAGACTCTGGGGAGGGAGTGACCTTTGCACCCTTGAACAGTATAAGAAAAAAAAAAGGTGCTCAAATTCCCAGAAGTAGTCAAACCAGAAAAGCCCTTATCCATATGTTAGGAAGCCCGTGTGTGTGTGTGTGTGTGTGTGTGTGTGTGTGTGTGTGTGTGTGTGTGTGTGTGTGTAAAGTTTTAAGTAAAATGTGCCCAATTATTTCAGTCTGATCAAAAAGAACTTATTTAACCTTAGGCATATAAACTGTGTAATGATGCTTTAAAAAGGAATCCAACTCTTGCAGCACTCTATTGTTGCCAAAATATGCTTTGGCATAGTATTAAACACAATCTACATATATTTAAGCTTGCGTAAATGCCACCCACCATCAAAACCAGTTGTTATAAAGCGTAATCAAATGCTACCTAGTAGGAGAGTCAGGGTACATACAGACCACTTAAATCTCTCATTACAGGTGTTGTTTTCAAGTGTTTAACCCTGGAGTTAACAACATATTTCCCTGTGTCCATTGGTGTGTTATGCACAGAAAAGCTGTATAGGGATTTCATAAACAAGGTGGCATCACTGTATATATGCATTGAACTTAAGTCCAATGCCACAGAGTCAGGGAGAAAGAAAGGAAAGCAACTGACAGAGTATGAGAAATTGCACTTACCATTTCCCTCAATGAGTATAGAGGTCTGATAATGAGTATAGGACTCAACAGGAAATTAGCTGTTCCACCCGTGGATTTGGTTCCCATTTATTTCATGGCGTGGAGATCTTACCATGCCGGGTGCCCTTCTAGTGTTACTGTTTCCCATAACAGGGCCCTACCTCATCTGATGCTCAAAAAGAGACAAAGTGCTGTTTCCCATGCTGGAGGAAAAACTGGCAGCATGGGGCTTGTGGAAAAGTGGATTTTATGGGCAATTTAACAGGCATTCAAGGGTCATTTTGACTAGACGTAATTTTGCTTCATGCACTGAGTTTATAACCTAATCGCCTTATAGGATGGGGGTTCACTATGTACCATTATTGGTACAGAGGCTTTGACTTCTCTCAGGAAAATTATGAAGGATCTAATATCACTATCTTTCAGTTTGAAAGAACTTGAAAATCAAGCCCTCTCAAGTTTTTGTTTTTTCTTTGTGTTTGTTTTTTAGGGTATGCCATCCTTATACAAGAACATTCACACAAGCAAAAGAAAATATACAAATTTTGAGTAATTATAGCTATTAAATTTATGGCCCCTAAAACACAGTTTTAAATCCAAGTTGAATTTGGTGCATGTTTATTTATATAACCTGTGGAGAAGTACAGGAATGTCTTTGCATGGAATTTACTCACCTCTCTAGAAACATGTATGGTATGAGGCTAAACTCTTGAACAAGAACATATGCCCCCCCCCCAAACAAACTTCTTTTCTACTAAAGATTATATGATCTCAAAACTTAAACATCCTTTTGGAACCTAAAACCAGAATTTATATCCTGGCACTTGCAGGTTTGGGAGTGATGCCTAGAAAAACAAACATGCTTTCTTTAATTAGTCCTAAAGGAAAAGAAATACAACTGAAAATTAATATTGTTGGTTTAATAATGCAAAAGAAAATATGGTTCATAAACTCTGAAACAGATCTGAATATATCCTATGCTTTAAACTGAATAAAAGTATAAAAATAAATAAAAGCCTAGTTGATCTGCTTTAAAAGGGATGTTTCATTTACTGTTTTTGATTAGTTTGTGTTTTTTGCTTATGTTTAAACTCCTACTAGGCTGATTATTGAACATATCATATAACCCGAGTCATATAATATTAACATGATTACTTCACTATATATCTGCTCCAAGACAATCAGCTCAGTCAGAGCAACTTTCCTTTCAATTGCCTTTGCTGAAAAGTTGCATAAACATCCCAGACCAGTTAATTCTTTCCAGGGGCTTTAAGCCTCATTGACATGCAGATGAGAGCCTGATCAAATGACAAGCCTGGGAGCCAAGTGATGCGAACAAGCTCACCCGCACAGAGATGACGGGGCTCCAGCCTGCGAACCCAGGAGGACAGGGCAAGAATTCTCTGGGCTCTCACCACAGCCAATCTGGAAGAGAGTCTCTTGTAAAGGAATATTAAACTGCACTCAACTCTCAAAACATCCTTCCTTGAACACAATGAAACATGTAACGAGAAAGGGAAAGGAAAGTCTATTCCGTGCCTTAAGAAAATGAAATATCCAGTTTTCTGAAACAGGAAGAATAATGTGAATCAAAGAAGTACAAACATCCACTGGGGTGGGCAGGTCATGCCAATGAGTCAGCTAGAAAACCTGAATCCTAAACTGTGAGGGCAGCGTCTGGCTGCACCAGCCTGGTTGCCAAGTATATCCTGGTGTTAGCATAGGTAGCTAGTTAGGCATAAGCAAAAGAGAAGGGAGCTAGACTAGCTAAGCCTGATTAAGTCTGGATGCTACAGCTTCACAGACAAGCCAGCATGCCAGGGGACAGCCGAATCCTCTGCAGGGACGTTAATCCCTGAGCAGGCAGGAAAGATGGGTTTTCCAATCTCCCCCAGTCCCCCAGATTTCCCCCCAGATTAATAGGGGAGGGGGGAAGGGGAGGGGTATGGGATAAATAGTGAGGGGGGAAATTCTTCTCCTAAGTCATGCACAGAGGAACCAAAATGGCCACTATAAAGGGGAGGAGTCCAGTTTGGGAAAGCTGTAAAAAGGCTCAGATAGGATAAAGGCACAGACCCCAGAAGATCCAGGAAAGGGACTGGATACAGGGAGAGCCTAGTATAAACCCTCAAAGAATTACAAGGTTGGTTGGTTTGAAAGAGAGCTTACCCTTTCCTAAACTCAAGGAGATATAATCAAAGCTTATATTGTATCACCTTTGTACAGAGAGAGCACAAAGTCCCTCAGTGTGCTCTCTCTGTAACAGCTGTGTTTGGAAGCACAGTGTGGAAAGTGTGCTGGAGGGAAACAAACACTAAGACCATGAAGCTTCAGATGCCAGTGCTGGGGTAATGGCAGCAACCTGGGCCCTGGTCCTCCTCTTGGGTGCTTGGTGAGGGGACACGTGCAGGCCTGCAGCCCCAGAAGCTGGACTTCTTCCATATAGATGGACCTGGGCCACCCGGTTGTTGATGAGGTAATCCAGCAGCCTCTTTAGGGGTACCTGTGCCCCACACACCCCTTCAGTAAATCTTGCCACTATATCTCAAATCCTCCTAAGCATGACTCCCAAAATTCTTTTCTCACAACTTTGCAAGAACCCATTTCCAGATTGGTCCAGCACTGCCTTGGTCACAGTCCACGTACAACATCAGCATTCTGTTCTGTATCTTTGAATCTGTGACATGGCTTTTTCTCCATCTAAATATCTCTGTCTCTCTCTCCATATACAAGTCCAGAAGGTATCCAGCCATGTACTATGAACATTAGAGACATTTACTTCAAGAAACACTGTACATAGGACAATGACACCTCAGCCCCCTTTAAACTAGGCACCTTGGGACCTCACATAGTTTTCCCAATTGCCATCAGCTGCCCCATCATATCTTCCTGAATCTTATCGATGGCCTGAAATCTCTTCCCTTTCAAAGGTCATTTTAGTTTTGGGAAAAGGCAGAAGTCACAGGACACTAATCTGGGCTGTAGGGGGGCTGAGTCACCTGGGTGATTTGATGTTTCATCAAAAAACTTTGCACCAGACAAGATGCGTGAGCTGGCGTGTTGTGTGATGAAGCTGTAGTCACCAGTTACCCACAGCCACAGCCTTCTGAATCATCTGAATAGTTTCCATGGAGGAATGTTCAAGCTGAATAGTATGGTGAAGCCATCATTGTTCACACATGTGCATTCCAGGCCACTGTTTGTGGCTGCCAGGTTACATTGATGTGTTGCAAACCATGCTCATTATATTAACAATGGCTAGACTTTTTCTGGACCGTGTGTGTGTGTGTACACATATATATGTTAACAAATGTTGTCATCAAGTAGCTGTGTAATTTGGTCAACTCACAGTCTCTGGGAAGCCCTTCTTTTCTCAGCTATAAATGTGGTGGTTAGACTACAGGAGTGGTTTTCACACTGGCTCACCCTCACTCCACCCCTTCTTGGGTGTTCAATACTATCCCTGCTTTAATTACAGCAGTTGCCCTTCCCCTCAACTAGCTCATAACTGTTACAAGTATTTTAATCTTTTGGTTAAAAAGTACACAAATTAAAATTGTATAGCTTAATGAATTTTCACAAACTGAAGCCATCTCGCTCTTGCCCCATTTCGGTTACTGCCCGCTCTCTAACCCTAGGGAACCACTATCCTGAATCCCAGCACAATAGATTGGTTGGCCTTGTTAATTTTGTAGAAATGGAATAATACAGTAGGTACACTTGTGCCTAGCTTCTTTCGCTCAACAGAATGTTGGAAGACATCCACATTGTTGTACATAATTGTTGACTCCTTCCAGCTCTCATGATGCTAATTACTAACCCAATATACAAGAAAAAAATACTTTTGAAACATCCAGGGCAATATGATTGATCACAGTAATAAAGAGAACCATAAGTAGATAAAGCCTAAATGATACCCTTGTCTACATGTGTATTAAAGGATTTCCTATGTAGATGGGGTTCCGTATCCACTAGTGATGAGTAACTGGAAGCTGGTGATGATTCCAGAATTGTTCTAGATAAAGTTTCTAAGAGCCTACAGTTCTAATTAATTGTTTAGTTATAGTCATGGCATATCAAGTATGGTTAACCTTTTTTAATCTATAAAGCAAAGTGATTTTGAGTAGCCTATAACCCATTTGCATGAAGATAAAAGAAAATATTTGTTGAATGAATGGACTAATACCCACTTTTCAAGGAATTCAAGGATGTCTTCTTATTCTGTTATTTGCCCATGATGATCTTTTCTTGGCTTGTAACTGTGAGTATTAAAAATACCTGCCTGTTTCTTTTCACAAGGGTCATAGTTTGTGAGAGAAAGCTATCTAGAGGGAAGAAGGAGTCGGCAGAGTGTGGAGTTTGTACAGAGCAGTGAAACCACTGTGTATGATACTGTACTGACAGATACATGTCATTACACATTTGTCAAAAACCCATAAACTGTACACCAAGAATGAATCCCAGTGTCAACTATGGACTTTGATAATAAGGACGTGTCTGTGTGGGCTCACCAACTGTAACAAATGTGCCCCTTTGATGGAGCGGCGTCGATAGGGGAGGCTGATCAGGTGTGGGGGCAAGAAGTACTTGGAAAATCTCAATTCCTTCCTCTCAATTTTGTTGTGTACCTAAATGTTGGGCTCCGCCCTGCCTGGTCTCAAGAAGCTGTAACCCCCCATGGCTAAGGCTGAGTGAGAGACCTCCGAACCAGGAGCCACTAAGGAGACAAAACTTATTTCCCTGGCATGAACGCTGCCTGTTCTGTGCCTGGCCTCCAATGCTTGATCAGTTAGCCAAAGGACGGGTAAGATTCCTCAAGGGGGGAATCATCTAAGACAGGCATGATCACATGGAGGCCTCAGGGAAGAACTTGGGGGGCTGTGGAAATGAAGGGGTGATTGACATCGACCCCTGCCCCCTCAGCTTTGTCGAAGCCTGAGTCCTTGTTCTTAGTTGTGAGAAATCCAAGTCTCCAGCTGCCTTTGTCTCCTTTGCCCGACTCAGGCCTGTGGAAATAACAGGGGTGGTGCAGTCCAGACAAGAGTTGGTGGACCCCCAGGGTAATAAGATCTGGGACATAGAATATGCAAGATCCTATGAGATCTGCTTGCTGGAGGATGCTCTTGAATTAGAATTCGAAGTCACAGGCAGGAAATGAAACTAGCCTTTTAGATCCTGCAGTGTTTTTAAGTGATAAAACCCCAAAATCTCAGCCCAGAATCCCAGCGTGAGTTCTGCCAGCCCCTTTGAAAGCTATCTATTCCTTTAATCTTCCCTGCCAGACTGTAATCCACATACTGTATCTGTATTCTTAATAAAAGCCTGCTCGGGTGGGAAAACGGGGCGCTCTCCACTAGAGAGAGTGGCCATTCCGTTCCTATTCCTCCACAGGACTCATTGTCCATGTGTATATTTTTCTCGCGTGTATGTTTTTCTCGTGTCTTGAGCATCTGCAGCTGCGATGGATACTGCTGGCTAGTATCCGTCTCACCTAAAACTGCTCTAAAAAATGAAGCCTATTAAAAATATTATAGAAAGTTGGGAATTGACAAATATCCAGGGACTTCCCATAAAACATACAATTTTGGAAATATTTATATTAAAAACAATTTAAACAAATAGTATTGAGAAGATTGAGAAATTCTTATTAGACAACTTTTCCCAAGAACTTTTATAATACAGTAGTCCTCCCCCTTATCCAAGGGGGAGGTTTCATCTTCCAAGGTTTCAGTTACCCATGGTCTGAAAATATTATAACAGAAAGTTCCAGAAATCAACAATTCATAAATTTTATACTGAGTGTAGTTCTGAGTATCATGATGAAATCTCATGCCATTGCACTCCATCTTGCCCAGGATGTGAATCATCCCTTTTTCCAAGGCATCCAGGCTGCATACACTGCCTGCCAATAACCCAATGCTGCATCACGATGTCCACACTATTCACCTCATCTCACGTCATCACAAGGAGAGGGGTGAGTACAACACAATAAAATACTTTTGAGAGAGGAACCAATTCACATAACTTGTATTATAGCATGTCATAATTATTCTCTTTTGCCATTAGTTATTGTGGTTAATCTCTTAACTTACCTAATTTATAAATTAAACTTTACCATAGGTATGTATAGAAAGAAACAATATATACAGGGTTTGGTACTGCGTGTGGCTGGTTCCATTGAACATCTTGGAATGTATACCCAATGGATAGGGGAGGGCTACTGTGGTAACATTTCAAACAAGACTGTTTCCAGTACTTCTCTTTTTATAAGATGAAAGTACACATCTCTGTGATATTTCCAGTGACTCTCTTGTGAAATCTCAAAAAATTGTTTTAAGTATAAACGATACCCTGGCAAATTATTTGTTTCTCTGTATTTAGGATCTGAATATGAGAAAGTAAAACTCAAAAGGTTTTCAAAGAAATGCAGATGCTTCATTAAGACAGGACATAAGTGACTTTCAAACAATATTTGAATTCTTATTTAATCAAAGTAACAAGATAACATTGAAAGATTATTGGAAATGATTAATAAAATTAAGAAACAACTCTTTCATAAATGAGAAACTTTTCCCTTTCCCCCTCCTTAACTAATCAAATATGTAATCAGGTCAAAATAAATCACCTCTTAGACAAAAAGTGCTATCTAGGAAAATCACAAAGAAGCATAATATTTTATTTTGTATATGAAAGTGTTAATTAGTAAACCAAGGAAACAAGACCTCAATATTGAGCAAACTCCCAAGGTTTAAAACATCTCATACTTTGTTTTCAGATTTAGATGTGGTAAACTGGAGCAAATAGTATTTAACATCCGAGTTTTGTCTTCACTAGAATGATCAGGAGGTCCATGAGGTCAAATCTTACCTCAAAATAACAGTATATGTTGTTTATATCAATATGCAGTGCATTAATATTAAATCATTAAATATTTTTATTGATTTGAGAGACAGAAAGAGAAACAAAAGCATCAATTTGTTGTTCCACTTATTTATGCATTCATTGGTTGATTCTTGTATGTGCCCTGACCAGGGACTGAACCCTCAACCTTGGATTGGGACTGCGCTCTAACCAACTGAACCACCCAGCCAGGGAAAATCAATAAATACTTTTTAAAAGCTATCTAAAATTTTTAAGAGGTTAAAAAACCTTTTTTTAAAAACCTCTAAGAACCTCTTTTTGTACTGAGGAATTATTTTTCCATGCCTACATAGAACCATAGAGAAAGGTGTCTAATGTTCATGGAGCACAGAATCTTGCAAATCAAAAGAAAATTATTGGAATCCCATATTTACAATTTGTCTTTCAGCAAGAGATATAGAAAATGCAGTAATCAGAGAAGATAAGTTATACCCAAAAAGTGGATTTTAACCTTATTAATGAGAGCTCAATAGAAATGTCAATAATTTAAAAAGAAGCTATTAAATCTGTGGACATGTTTTAAAAAAGAAGGTTTATCAAAACCATGTAGTTAAAATTCAGTGGAAACTTTTTAAAGACCTCAGATTTTTATGCAAGTCATGGTGCAATCATCTTTGATGACAATGTATAACTGATAATACAAGGGACTTATATTTTATGGGAACATTTGGGTGAAATCTAATGAGAGGAACAGAGACAAAAAATAAGTGACTTTAACTGAAACTACAACATGTTACCAATTCAATATATTTGTGAAAACATCATCATCAAGTAATGAACATCCAACATTTTGAAAATTGCATTCTGCCAATCATTCATAAACTTTGTTGCTTCCAACATAGCTGTTAGATGAATCGAATATGGCCTGCCTCCTATGTGTCAGTGGGTGACGTCACAGTATCTTGCTTTTTAGAAAACAAGAAGTAACCATTGCTAACAATCCTTCCTTCTGAGCAAGGCAATCATCTGATCTTCTGGCATACAGCTGATATATTTTGTACAAAGTCATTTGGTTCAGGTTAGGATTAGCCACATTTGCTGAATAGCCAGCTTTTCCCAATGAAGTCACCACAAACATCCCAGTTACAGCTGGGTCCAAACAGAGAGAAGACGCTGCATGCTGCTGATTAGTGTCCTTTGTTCAGGCCTGTCTGAGTCCTAATGACATTAAATGAAAAACATATATCTTTAATTAGCTTACATTATTAATTTTCCTCTGGAATCAAAAAGTATCTTTATTGATGGGGGAAAAGAAGATGTAAAATGAAGAGGGAAGATACTACAAAACAGAATTTAGACAGGGTAACAAATGCATGGAAAAGAGTAACACTTTTATATCCAAGAGAACAAAGTAAATGTGCTGAATCAACAGAAAAATGTTGGAGCTATAGCTGAGATAGAACAACATAAGATCTGGGTTACAGTAACTAATGCTCTAGACACAGTCAACGTTTCTAACAAAGATCTTTAGGGCTAGAGAAAGTAAACAGCACCCACCTCCACAGGCAAGAAAGAATACTGAATCTTAGCTACTACATGGTATTTGGTGTCTGGCTTTTGTTAAGCCTCAAAAAAACCCCTTAGTATCACCCTAACCTATTCTCCCTGAATACATGACCTCATTCTGAACCTTCTTTTCATTCCATCTTCCTAACTGGAAGGAAGGCTTTTCCAGGAAGCAGCCTGAGAGTGGTTTGGAGACCTATCTAATGACCCATCATGCCCATTATGTGACCTCCAGGACTTCACTGTGCACATAAGCACCCCCCACCAAAAAAAAAACCCAAATAACACAGTTGTTGCCAAAAACCCTTGCAATTAAGGTTGGTCAGTGATGAGCTGTATGAGTCAGAGTCTGAGCTAAAATACAGAAAAACAATTTATAAGATTTTCCTAGTATCAACAATTCCTCAGGTAAACATCTAACCCTTACGAACACTCTGTGGGGCATTATTCTTTGTTCATGAAAGGGGTACACAAATCTAAACTATACTCATAATAGCTATTTACCATATACTAACATAAAATGATAATATTAAAAAAACTATCATTACAAGTTTAAAAGAATTCTATTAGTTGAAACTAACTATGGGAAGCTGAATTAAGAAAAAAGAAGAAATTATTTTCTATATTTTAAAGGAACTTAACTAGCTCTGATAATCTCTTTTCTCTAAAACAAAGATAAGCAAACTCATCTATGTATTCACAAGTCTTTGCAACTGGGATGGACTCCTGAATTCAGATATTTCCATGCATAACTTATTCCAAATGTCAAAATGACATGACCAAGAAAATGCAATTCTTGAAATAAATCTGTACAGAATAAACTTCTATTACAGTTGAATGAAACTTGGAGATTCTTCCCACCATTATGTCCTTTTCCACCATTTTCTAACTTATAAGAACATATTGAGTGTCTATCTAGCATGAACAAATTATAATATCCACTTGTCTGGCGTAGCTCAGTGGATTGAGCGCGGGCTGCGAACCAAAGCATCACAGGTTCAATTCCCAGTCAGGGCACATGCCTGGGTTGCAGGCCATGGCTCCCAGCAACCGCACATTGATGTTTCTCTCTTTCTCTTTCTCCCTCCCTTCTCTCTCTAAAAATAAATAAATAAATAAATCTTTAAAAAAAATTTAAAATTATAATATCCAGGTAGGGAGGAATGCAATACAGTTCTTTCTAAAGAAAACTCAGCTGATAGGGGAGCAAAGGGCTGTGGAAGTTGGGAGGTGGTCTGCAGACTGCCTGGAAGAGGCTGGGATAGGTAATCGAGCAGTTCAGCCACAGGCATAAAAATGCTCCATCAAAAGCATTAGGATCCAGTAAAGCACCATAGATTGGAAAAGGAGGGTAAACTTTTGTGGCTAGAGTAGGGCACATAATGGGATGAGACAGCAGAGGATATGAGAAGAGTGAGGTGAGGTGAGGTCCTGCCCACCAGGTCCTTGACTTCTCAGAAACATAAGTAGAACAATGATGCTTTCTCCACAAAGAAGAAATAACAGTAGGAAAAAAATTGAGGAAATACAGAAATTAGTTGTCTTGCTTAAGAATATTCTCTTTCTATCAGAACAAAATTAAATGACATAGAGACTAAAAAAGCAATTCAAAAGATCAATGAATCCAGTAGCTGGTTCTTTGAAAAGATAAACAAAATTGAAAAATCTTTACGTAGACTCATAAAGAAAAACATAGAGGGGACCCAAATAAACAAAATCAGAAACAAAAGAGGAGAATTAATCACTGATACCATAGAAATACAAAGGATTGTAAGAAATTACTATGAACAACTAAATGCCAAACAATTGGACAACCTACGCAAAATGGATAAATTTCTAGAAACATACTATCTTTCAAAACTGAATCAAGAAGAAGTAGAAAGCCTGAATAGACCAATTAACAACTACTAAAATTGAAGCAGTAATTAAAAAACCTCCCAGCACACAAATGTCCTGGACTAGATGGCTGGCTTCACAGGTGAAATTTACCATACCTTCAAAGAGCTAACTCCTGTCCTTCTCAAACTATTCCAAAACATTTGAGAACAAGGAAGACTCCCAAACTTGTTTTACAAGACTAGTATTATTCTAATTTTAAAACCAGGTAAAGATACAACAAAGAAAGAAAACTATAGGCCAATATCTCTGATGAACATAGATGCCAAAATCCACGACAAAATATTGGCAATCCAGATCCAGCAATACATTAAAAAGATGATACACCATGATCAAGTGGGATTTATTCCAGGGATGCAAGGATGGTACAATATTCACCAATCAATAAACTTAACACCCTGCATAAGCAAAATGAAGGACAAAAACACATGATTATATCAATAGGTGCTAAAAATGCATTTGATAAGGTACAGCACCCATTTATAATAAAAACACTCAGCAAAGTGGGAGTAAAGGGAGCATTCCTCAGCATATATGAAGGCCATATATGAGAAACCTACTACCAAGATTACACTTAACAAGCAAAAAGGAAAAGCATTTCCCTAAAGATTAGTCAGGACAAGGGTGTCTGTTGTCACCACTCTTAATCGACATAGCACTGGAAGTTCTAGCCACAGAAATCAGACAAGAAAAAGAAATAAAATGCCTGTAGCCCTAGCTGGTGTGCCTCAGTGGAATGAGCACTGACAAGTAAATGAAAAGGTTATTGGTTCGATTCCCAGTCAGGATCATGCTTGGGTTATGGGCCAGGCCCCCAATTGGGGACATGCAAGAGGCAACTGATCGATGTATCTCTCATATTGGTGTTTCTCTCCCTCTTTTGCTCCCTCCCTTCCCCTCTCTCTAAATAAATAAATAAAATCTTAAAAAAAAAGAAATAAATAAAAGGCCTCCAAATTGGGAAGGAGGAAGTAAAACTGTCATTATTTGCAGACAACATGATAGTGTACCTAAAAGATCCTATAGGCTCCACCAAAAAACTACTCAACCCAATAAATGAATTTGGCCAAGTAGCAGGAAACAAAGTCAATAGTCAGAAATCAATGGCATTTTTGTATACCAACAATGAACTATCAGAAAGAGAAACTAGGAACAAATTCCATTTACTATAGCAACAAGAAAAATAAAGTACCTAGGAATAAATTCAACCAAAGATTTAAAAGACCTGTACTCAGAAAACTATAAAACACTGAAGGAAAAATTGAGGTGAGGAAGATACAAATAATTGAAACATATACCATGTTCATGGATAGGAAGAATTAACATCATTAAAAATGTCCATACTACCCAAAACAATCTACTGATTCAGTGCAACCCCTATTGTAATATCAAGGGCATATTTCACTGATCTAGAACAAATACTCCAAAGATTTATATGGAACCAAAAAAGACCCTGAACAGCATTAGCAATCTTGAGAAAGGAGAACAAAGTAGGAGGGATCACAATACCTGACATCAAACTATACTACAAGGCCATTGTAATCAAAACAGTCTAGTACTGGCACAAGAACAGACATATAGATCAATGGAACATAACAGAAAGCCCAGAAACATACCCCTGTCTCTATGGTCAATTAATATTTGACAAAGGGGGCATAAACATACAATGAAGTAAAAGTAGTCTTTTAAATGGACGGTGCTGGGACAACTGGACTGGTACATGCCAAAAAATGAAACTAGACTATCTTCTTACATTACACATCAAAATAAAGTCAAAATGGATAAAAGACTTAAATATAAGTCGTGATACCATAAAAGTCCTAGCAGAAACCATAGGCAGTAAAATTTCAGATATCTCATGTAGCAATATCTTTGCTGATATATCTCCTACGGTAAGGGAAATAAAGAAAAAAAAAACAAATGCAACTACATCAAATTAAAAAGCTTCTGCATGGCTAAAGAAACCATCATCAAAATGAAAAGGGAACCAAAATATGGGAGAACATATTTGCCAATGATACATTGGACAAGGGTTTAATCTCCAAAATATATAAAGAACTCATATGACTCAACACCAGGAAGGCAAACAATCCAATTAAAAAATGGACAAAGGACCTGAACAGACACTTATCCAAGGAGGACATACAGAGGACCCATAGACAGATGGAAAGCTGCTCAACATCACTATCCATCAGAGAGATGCAAATTAAAACCAAAATGAGATATCACCTCAGAGACTTGTCAGAATGGCCATCATTAATGAATGAACAAACAGCATGTGCTGGTGAGGACTGGGAGAAAAGGGAACCCTAGTGCACTACTGGCAGGAAAGCAGACTGGGGCAACCACTGTGGAAAACAGTATGGAATTTCCTCAGAAAATTAAAAATTAAACTTCCTTTTGACCCAGTGATTCCACTGTGAGGAACATACCCTAAGAATCCCACAACACCAATTCAAAAGAACTTATGCACCGTTTTTTTCATAGCAGCCCTATTTATAATAGCCAAGTGCTGGAAACAGCCTAAGTGCCCATCAGTAAATGAGTGGATCAAAAAACTGTGGTACATTTACACAATGGAACACTACACAGCAGAAAGAAAGAAGGAACTCCTACCTTTTGTGACACCATGGATAAAACTGGAGAGCATGATGCTAAGTGAAATAAGCCAGGTGGTGAAAGACAAATACCATATGGTCTCACTTATAAGTGGAATCTAATCAACAAAATAAACTAACAAATAAAATGGAACCAGAGGCATAGAAACACAGAACAGACTGACAGTGGTCAGAGGGGAAATGGAAGGGGCATAATGGTGGAAAGAAAGGGAAGGGACTAGTCAAAGAACATGTATGAATGACCCATGGACTTGGACAATGGTGTGGGGATTGACTGTGGGAGTGGGGAGTGGGCTGGGTGGAGGAAAGGGTGAAGGGGGAAAAACTGGGACAACTGTAATAGAATAACAAAAAAAGAATATTCTCTTTCTTGTCACTAAAGAACAAATATGCTTTCATTATTTTTTCAAATTTGAGTTATATAATGGAAAACCTTAGATGTTTGTAATATGTGTGAGCAGATGAAAAATCATGCCTGTATGAATCTCTTTGGCTATTAGGCTAATTGTTAGAAGCTTTACCTCTTTGGTGTATTATCAGTTGTACTCACTAGAATTTCATAGGAAGTTTCAAAAACAGTTCAACCTCTACCCCTTAGAGATTCTGATATATTTATTTGCAGGCATTAGTATTTTTAAAGACTCCTTAGGTATTTTTGAAGTGTTCCCTGAATTGAGAACTATTGTGCTAAATTAATACTCTGAGAAAAGACAAATAATTTGGGTTTTAAATGGAAGAACAAATGAGGCACGCTCTATTCATAATTACTGGTAATGGATGACAGAATGGTGGCTTTATTTTGGAGTTTTTCATTATCAGAGAAAACTTGATAAGAGAAAAGACCAATCTACATTGTTATAGAAATAGTCTAAAACATCATGCTGGGTTATTATCTTAAATACATTCATTAAAAATTATATAAGGAACAACATTTAAGCTACATAATTGTGGCTATGAACTAGATAAAGTAAAGACTGAATCAAGGGTGGATTTTTTGGGGGGGACAATTTTTCTTTTCTGACAAAATTATACAACACTTCAGCTTAAACTAGAGCAATTATTGCAAAAAAATACTGAAAACTGTCATTTTCCCCAAGAATTTTTCCTCATCCTTTGATTCAGAATTAACTCATATGAAACATCTACTTAGATCTTTATCCATTTTATTCCCATTTTAAACTGCTCATTGGTCTAATGTTGCTGGATCCTCATTTATTAATGGATTTGTATTTGATTCAGTTAGATTTCATCACCAATTTATTTGAATTAAAGATTTCCTACAGTCAATTTGCTTTGTTTTATGCATTATATGTGCATTATATTTTTAGCATTGTATTTCTGGCATTATTGTTGTAAGCATCTTATAATCAACGCAAAAACCATTCAATTAATAGAAACATTAACTTGATGTGGGTTTAGAAGTTTACTTTTGTAACTAGTCACTTTATCAGTGAGTGTTTTCCTCTTAGGATAGCATGCCTTGTACCTGAATTGTGAGGACTCGGATGATGAAGGCTCTTGTTACCACATCACTTATGCAAGAACACCAGGTCATGAACAGTACGAATTCCCTAGACTATAATGTCCAGAAGGTGAAAACCAGGTATCCATATTTTTTTTGGCTTTAATGAACAAAGAAATCTCAACAAATACGAAGGAATGAACTTTATAAATAATTGTCTCAATGTTTCACATTTCTTTAAGCTACACATAAAGTTGTATTTCAATTGTTAAAATACTTTAAGTGAAAACTCTATGTCCCTTGGAATATGAAATAATGGACAAGAATTCCAGATATTTGAGAAAAATGTAAATATAATAAATAATTGTAGCATTTTATATATTAAAAATCAATTTTAATTTAAAAGGTAAAAACAAAATAGCTATGATTTTTGTTTGTCTAGAACATGCTTGGTAATTTGAATATTCAAAGACTGAGAAAAAGGAGGAAATAGGAAGGCAAATACTTTTATTTATTTTTTAAATCAAAAATGGCATCAGATCATACGGTATTTGTCCCTCACCACCTGGCTTATTTCACTTAGCATCATGCTCTCCAGTTCCATCCATGCTGTCGCAAAGGGTAGGAGATGCACATACTATCTATCATCTACTTGTCCATATCAATATTGCAAATGTGGTAAAATGTTCATAGTTAGAGAATGTTGGTATATAGGAACGATGATATACAGATATGTTTGTACTACTCCTGCCACTTTTCTCTAAGTATGGAATTCTATTAAAATTAAAAAGGCTTTTTTCAAAGCAAAAAATTTAAAAAATAGCATTACAGCAAAAATCAAGATGAATGTTTCCCAAATTCAACTTTTCTTCCCTCAAAGAATTATTTTAGGTGAAAAAGCATGAGATACTTCTTTTAACAATATTCTACAAGTAAAACACAAACAGAACTGTTTAAATATGCGTGGGGGTGCTCATTATTCCAAGGTGCCACATCGAAGCATTATTTCAGTTAAAAATGTAAAGCACTTCTGGAAATTAAGGAATTAGAAGGAAGACAGAGGAAAAACATATTTAATTTTTTAATTGAGGGTATCTACACATATGCAAAAGTACCAAGAACTTTCAAATTATCTGCAGAAATGGAACATATTCTTGTGTGGCTATGCTTATGAGTTGAGCATGTTGTACACATGTGCACATACTAACACACACCTTACTGTTATCTTTGTAGTCTGGCCTCAAGCACAGAAGCCTGTCAAGAGACAAAAAAACAAACCATTCCCTAAAGCGCTCCTACAAGTGGTCAAAGAAAGTGGAGCTGGTGAGCAGATGTTGTTTGTGGTAAGGATGCTGTGATCGCCACTCTATCCCAGCAAGCTTTGAAAAACATTTCTCACAAAGGCCTTCCAGAAAGCTGTAATATATTATAGCTATCAAAAAACTCAGAGTCTACCTCTTCAAATAACTTGTGGATAAAATGAAGAAAGTTAAATAACACTGGCTTCTTGAAGGTTCTACTGAAGTACATGTTTTTTGCTCCAGCGGCATTAAAGCACTGAGTTATCTCCAATCAAATGATAAAAATGAGCTCACTCACATCTGGGAATCATTCCTGGAAAAGTTGCCTCTAACTCTGTTCTAATTATGTGGTAATATAGTTAATATGATTAAAAAAACCTACACAATTCATTGACAGCTGTTCTCATTATATCCATAATTATGTCCACATCATTGGTTTCTATTAAAAGTCCACAGTTCCAGTATCTTATTAGTCAATAAAATTATTACTTTCTATATGGCTACTAAAAGGCTTTAACATTGATTTCTCAGTTGTATACTACTATGAAGTGGACATGTTGAAATAGATAATTTCAACCCTACTTTCATTTACCCAAATTCCAGTAAGTTATTAGAAAAGATTGTGAAAGTCCTATTATTCAATGACTAGAAGGAAGATGTGTACTGAAGTGTCTACTGATTCAGCTGCCCAGGAGAGTACCTCTAATAATTTTACAGCTCTAAAACTCTATTAATGCATGAATTTATGCTTTACAGAAGATAGACTATATTTAATTTTTTGGTCAAATTGCCTTCCACTTGAATGAAAAGAAATGAGGAGGGTTTTCAACTTTGGAAAAATCATCAACTACTTAAGACAAGCTCTATTTCCTCATCTCTAACACTGGAATCCCACTTTCAACCTCATTTAATGATGTTAATGTACTTAGAAAATATAAAGCCACATAGAACAAATCATGAAAGAAATGAAATACACTTTTGAGTTTTTAAGAAATCTCTGAGAGGATGAATTCCAAAGAACGACCAAAATTCTACGAGCCAAACCGTACAGTGTAAGCGATTCTGTCAGGTATCCAAAGCCACAGGAGCATGATTTTCTTCAGCCTCTCACACCCCAGGGAGATCTGTGGCTATGGGCTGCACTGAACCATCTAAAGGGAGAAAATCATTAAGGGGCACATTTTCTTTGGGGACAGGGCCAAATCATACTCATCCTTGTATCTCCCATGTCACCTTTCATGAGGTTCTGCACCTAACAGAAACTTCACAGGTCTGACACATTTTGCTATCAGACAGAATTTCAGGGACTGGCAGCTCTCTAGGCTTTCCTTTCTTTCTCTGTTCCCTGTCACCTCCACGCATCCCTTTATCACTATAAAACTATCCAAAAAACTCTGACTCCAGATGTTGACCAATACCAGAATGCATGAAGGATACTATATGGTCATATTATACCATAAACAGAAGATGAGAATGACAATGGCCAGAGATCATGGGAGCTAGGTCTCAGTCAAGGATCTATCACCAATGCACTGTGTGAGGCTGACTCAACTGTTCTCCAAGCCACAGCAAACAGGACAGGATATTTACTTTGGCTCTTCCAGTTTTGTAACTAATCTATAATAAACAGGTGCCAATCCACAGCCCTGGGGCTGCCTTGCACTCTTCAGATATATTTTATGTATACCTCAGGCTGAGTAAGGGAAAAGGTATAGGGCAAAGGGAAAAAAACCTAAATACAGTATTCTTATTAATTATATTGATTCTATGTTTAAAAGTAAGAAACACTGTGTTCTTTGAAATAGCTGAATAGGCATTATAATTAAGAAACACATGAGGGCACTCTAATCAACCAACAACAATGAATTTGGTATTAATGTTTTTTGAAAGATAAATAGTCACAGCCCTTATGCTGATGATACCAGTGAATTCCGGCATATGCCCACGGCCAGGTTGATAATTCTTGTCATTTGAAATTTCAGTGGTGTTCAGTACCCAGCATGAAGGGGTGCATGCTTCACCTTGCCATTACATATGTCCATAATTTTTCAAGACCAAAACACATTTGGTGGAATGTATATCTTTTCTATTTGCTAAACTTACAGCATATTAGCCCATTCTTTTCTGGACCTTATAGCTAAGCCAAGGATCTTGTGTTCCATCTTTATAATGAAATGCACATTTCCTATAAAAGACAACTACTTTGATTCAAAAGTGTAACACTACTTAAAAATATTTGCAATCAATTAAATTTAGGTGGCAGAAAAAATAGGTAGAAAACAAATACATTTTTAAAAATATAAAATAAAAATGTTAAACTTTCAATGAATAAATTATTTGCTTAAAATCCCGAACTTCAGTTGTTAGCTCTGAAACTACAAAACATGCAGTCATGTGATTATTGTGCTTGTCCTTCCCTACCTTCTGGGGAACCCACCTAATGGTAACTTTTTGCTCACTGACACATTTTCATTTATTGCTTTTATAATAAGTGGTGGCATTTTCCTATTGTTTTCTCAATTCATGCATTATCTGGGCTTCCCCTCATTTCTTTATAGCTCAAACCTTTCTTATCTGAAGCCATTGTTTGCTTGACATGAAAAATAGACTCTAGTAAAACTAATTATATCAGATGAGGGAAAAACCCAAATCTTGATTATGGAATCATTAATTCTAAAACCATTAGGTAGAATTATCATATTTGAAGCTGTGCTTCTTCATCCAATAATTTATTTTAAGTTATATTTGCAATCTTTAATATCCTCACTCTTTACCTTTTCATAGCAAGTGTCTCTAACTAATTGACTCATTTAGTCAGCAATTCTTCATGAATTACAAGTTATGTGCCAGGCATTGATCTATGCTATGAGTTTATAGTACTGAATAAAACACAAATTTCCTGGCCTCATTTAGCTTAGATTTTGATGGAAGAAGAAGATAATACACAGTTAAATGTATGGCAAGTTGAGAAGGGGGCTGGGAAGATAAACAGAGCAGGGTGAGAGTGACAATCGCAGGGTTAGGCTGTTGCTGAATAGAGGGGTTAGGGAAGAGCTGGTAAGGTGAGACCTGGGCAAAAGTGTCTGAAAAGAAAAAACAAACCCATCCTGGCCTTAGACCTTAGCTACATTCCCCACCTTAGCTTCACCACCAACAGAGCTAATATTCTAATCCCTCTCTAACCATGTTTTCCCCTCTGGAGAACCAGACAGCAATGGTTCTCAGCCTCTGGTGGTTTTGTCCCCAGGAGATACTGGGCAATGCCTGGGCATTTCTGACTGTCACAACTGGGAGGAGGCTTGTACTCTCATCTAGTGCGTGGAAGCCACAAATGCTGCTGAATATCCTACAACGCACAGGGATAGCCCCCACAACAACAAATTATCTGGCCCAAAATGTCAGCAGGACTGAGGTTTGGAAAGACATCCTGCCACAGAGGGCGAGGCGTGCCTCGCCTCTCCAAAACACCCAAAACCTGCCTAAGAGAAAACAAAAAACAGCACGTCGTTCTTTGACAATATTTATGCAGAGCTGATTTTTAAAAAGTCTTAGTGAATAATTAAAACAAAAAGTAATCACTAATATTTTATTACTTCAGTTTAAATAGCTGCTTACATATAAAAGCCATATTGTTGTTCTTTCAAATATCCTATTATTAAAATATGCACTAATTTCAACAGTCCCCAGTTCAAATTATTGAATTTTTTAAAATGTGTTCCCACTCTAATGAGGAATTTATACTTGAATGAAAGTATTTGAGACAATAATAACTGGTAGGAGGATAGTGAGATGAAGGGAGAATATGAAAAAACTACTTGACCAGCAAGAGTTTAGTTCCTTTTGCAAATATTTAGCTATACACAACTAAGAAGCAAGCAGAAAATAACACTTGGTTAATTTAGTGTGAGAGCTAAGCATCTAAGTAGTTTTCAACACTAAAATCTTCAGTATTTATTGCGTTGAAAAATCTGGTTGGCATTAAGGACTTCTATAATTTTAACTCATGAACAGATTTGCAAAAGCTATTTTAAGATACCATCTGTCACGGCATCTCTTCCCAAACAAGTGTAATCACAAGTTTACGAGAAAAGAAAGAAGACATTCTATGTTGTTTCTTAAGGCAAATATGAAGACAGAGTTTCACATACCAATTACAAAATTCTCATACATCATCTAAGAGCAATATATCTTAAACATTCTGCCACTGGAAAAAAGAGCAATGTCTGCTTATCACTCTGTCACCATGAAAACAAGTGACAGAATGAGGAAGCTAACATTGTGGAATGCATTGCACATACTGGTGAGTGAATCAGACAGTTAGGAGGATACATGGTCAAGTTAAGGGCATGAGCTTTGGAACTCCAAGGAACTCCAAGATGGAGTCCTTTTACCACCAATTACCTGAAGAACAACCATGGGCATGTTCCTTAAGCTCTCTATAAGCCTCACGTTCTTCATCTGTCAACTGGCGATAATGGTCATCAAAGTTCCCCCAAGGACTGTCATAAGGATTAAACAGGGCAACATCTGAGAGTACTTGCACTTCCCTGGGTACTCCATAAGGATTCAATAACGACTGACAGCAATTAGTGGTGTAATTAGCTCCATGTGGATTGAAATGATTCTGCCTTTTCTTGAGCATCAAAATTCATATCCAATCATTGTAAAGAGGTCCCAGACCTTTGCTTGCCAAAGGCCCCTGAAAGCCTATAGTTGTTGTCCCCAGGAACATTACCTGAGAACCTGTGCACTAGGAGCAGTGACTCTCACTGGGAGGGAACAGATTGGTGCTGGTTCTGTTCTTCCACTTCCTAAGCCATCCTGCTCAGTCTTCTCTACCCTTTGACCTGAGTACCTGGGTAGCAAGACAATAATAGATCAGCTATTGAGATGAAGAGAGAGGTGGAAGAAAGGAAACGCCAACAATTATAACACTGGGTATATTAATATCACTGGCTGGCCCTGGCTGGTGTAGCTCAGTGGACTGAGTACCCACCAGCAAACCACAGGGTCGCTGGTTTGACTCCCAGTCAGGGCACATGCCTGGGCTGTGGGCCAGGTCTCCAGTGGGGGTCATGCAAGAGACAACCACACATTGTGTTGCTCTCCCTCTCTTTCTCCTTCCCATTTTCCTCCATCTACAAATAAACTTAAAATATCAGTAGCTGGTGATCTCCAGCCTGATCAGTGTGAGAACACTCAGCTAGCTGATAGGCAAACAGCTCAAATGCAAAACATCCCACGTGTACTGTCCGCAGGACTGTTAGTTGCACTCTCCTAGAGAGAGGTGGCTTGAAGACAAAAAGTATATTTAAATTCTCTAGAGAAATTATCTTAGAGTTTATTTTATATTCCTTTAACTTCTGATTCTATGACATAATCAAGAAATGAATTTATAACAGACAAGGGATTTGGGAAGCAGCTAAATTCAGGATGGGGTACTGTTTATTAAGTGCTGGCTATTTCCATCATATCTGGAGTATCTCCTCCTATTGAGCATTTCCCAGATACTAGGTGTGGAGTTCAAATTGTGGAGCATGTCCAGAGACAACAGAGTTTTGTACAGAACCCCAACAGACGGAGGCTCCTCCTGATTTTCTGAGGAGGTACTGGAGGGACCATAGTTCTAAACAGTGACAAAGGACATACACCATCCGATTATTTTCCAAATAAAATTGCAAAATAAACTGGAGGTTCGTGGCACCTGTCTGAATTTAGGCAGTTTATTTAAAACCTGGGATTGGGTTAATTTCCAAAAGATTATATCCGTGTCTTTAAATGGCTTGCCTTTTAAACTGTGATAGGCTTACCAAACTTGGAAAGAGATTGTTTCTTTTACTAAAGGTATCATAAAACTATATAAAATGAACAATGCTATGAATAATGTTGACTTTTATGTTTCAGAGTACGCACTTCCGATTTTTACACATTAGCTAGAAAATATCAATGGCGAAAGTAGCCAATTCATTTAACTGACCACAGTGCGTTACCTTGACAACTGAAAACTTCAGTTTCAGAATCTTTAGGAGGCCAGGGAATTGAGACTGCTCAACCTGTAAGCTCTGTATACTTTTCTTTCAACACTTTAAAAGTGTACCCTGCCAGTTTTAAGAAAGACAAGGTGCTGATTATGCTCACTGGTTAGCCAAGACAAGAAGTAGAAATCTCTGGCACTAGAGAGTCTAACTTTAAATATGTCCTTCCTTATGGTAAAGAGGGCTCCTGGGATTAAAAGAAAAAGAGGGGTGGTGGGCCAAAAATGCATTAAAAACATTTTTCTTTCCTCTTAGTCCATGATCACTTGATTCAATTTATGAATGCCTAATCTCTGTTCAGACTTAAATCCTAAGGTACTAAAGCTAATTTATGAATGCTCTCATGTAGGCAGCCTGAAAATCAGCTTAATAAACAGGTATTACACACCATCAGCAAGTACCTAATAAATTTGTCTAGACACAGGTGAAGAGGTAGTAAAATTTACTTTAAAATTTCCATGGGTTTGTAGGATCATGTGCTTCTTGCAATAATGAAATATAATTGTTCACATAATTTAATAAAAGGAGCCATTGACACGATTATGTTTGCAGGACAAAAATACTAAATATTAAGGGTATTTTACACACTCAACTAAGTTGAATACTTAGGGCAGATGAATTTTCTAAATTATTTTCATGGCTGCTGTAAATGTTTTGAAAAATATTCCTTTGTTTCGAGGTATCAACAGTTCTCATCAGTCTTTTTTTTACCTGGTAATTCTCAGTGTTTTTGATGAAGGAGAGGAACTGAGGCTTCCTTGGTAAGGGAAAGAAGGAGTCTGTGTTGGAGAAAACTGGAATGTTTCATCACTCCCTTCCACTTGCTCCCATCCTCATCTGCCACTTAATTCTTACCAGGTATCTTAGTACAGATGAGAGGAAACATGATGGTTCTCTGTATTCACATACACAGTGAGGGAACAGGACCACAGAGAGCTATTTACATTTGACTCCCCAGTATTTAAAACAACTCCATCGCATCCTGACCCCTCTCCATCTATCACGTGTTTGAGAAGCACAGAAGAATTCCCATGTTCTCTACTGAGAACTCAACACATGGAAAAAATACCTCAGGTGCAAAAGGGAAAAGAATCTCCCCACAGTTTCCAATTCTAAGCAGGCTTTTATACCGTGTCTTTTTCTAAACTGCTTGTAAGGGCAATTTATTAGCTCCTGATTGCTATAACATATTGTGCTCTTAAACAGAAAAAAAGGTAATAGTAGTTTGGCTCTTTGTTGGCATTCCATTTTTTATAGATTATTACATTGTCTTCAAACAGGGCTGACTCTAAAATTAATATAATTAACCTCCTGCTCAGCTACAAGCATCTATTTTCCATTCTCATTTATCTTTCCTCTCTGCCCCTAAAGACAGACTTGGAAAGGAAAGAAAACTATGTTCAGTGGTCTAACATTCATCGTTAGTTCCCAGACTTCTGTTCTAGAAGCCAGTATCAGTCAAACGTGAAAACAACTTGAGAAATCACAAGAGACCCCTCGCGCTGACCGGCTTGCTTTCCATAAATAACACTTACACTTTCTGTTAAAAATGTTATAAAAACATATCAGGGATATCAGACAGACAAATGATCAGATAAAAACTGGCCACAAAGGCTTGAATCAAGACAGGAAATCTCACAGTGAGGTATAAGTGGGAAAGAGGAAATTTGGTATCTGATTTTGGACCAATCAATAATAAAACACAATATTCCAAACGAAACAGGATTCCAACTCCCCGGCCCATTTTGGTTAAAAGTATATATCCATGGTTTGAACTAGAGAACTGGAGTGTCACTATGTTTCTCACACTTGAAGAAGAAAATTTAAACTTATCCAAAGTTGGTTTTGATTCTGTTGTGAAGATTCTATTAAGATCATTAGTTTCCTGCTTACACTGTATGTCACTGTATGACAACCCACGTATGTAAAGTGGAAGACAGGCCAGGACCCCGGTTTCCCATGGCTTAGATGGGAATGTGAACACTGGAGGCCTTTGGGCCACGTGCAGTACACATACGGGATTGATTTGGCCCACTCAGTGTTCTAAAAATAAGAAATTTTTACAAAAACATCCATATTTTTGTCTTTTCTTGAAAATCAGATGTGGAGAAAGTGCCACTACCTTCCCAAATAATCACAAACCCAGCTGCTTCCTTTAGACCAGGCCTACCCATTCAATTTGTCCGTTTCCACCACTCCACACTGTATAATAATACCCAAGTGCCCTCCCGGTATCCAAGTACTTCCTGCCGCTGTGCGTATATGACTTTAGGATCCCTGCCCTAGAAACCGAGGTGCGTGTGAATCCTGCTATAAACCCTTATGTTTAGCCCATAAAGAGGTTTTAGGAAATGAACATTCTCTTGAAAACTTGGGCCAACAGACTCGAATAACACACAAAACCTCATTCAAATACTATGGGGATCTAAAATAACGTTGAAACCTGAAAGTCTTTATTAAATCGTTGTACATTTATGAATTCTCAAGATATGATATTAGTACTTGATTTGTGACTTCATTGTAGGGAAAAAAGAGAATGCAAAGGCATCTTTCATTTGGTTCTCGTTCAGGAATCATTATTATTGTCAGTGTCAGCCTAACTTAATACCTATAGGTGCAGACATGAAATGGTATTACTGTAGTTCTGTGACCATTTTAATACCCAGAACAATAAAAATAATAAATTCTTAGTTGGTCTTGACTGTAGCACGAGTAGTGTGTAATCCAGTTTACAGACACTTAGATGAATACTGATAAATTGTGAATGTATTTTTAAGCTGACTGACTTGTTAATGAACATGCATGCATGCATGTGTTCATGATGTATTAAAGTCTTTATATGTTTATATAATGATATCCTTATTTCTACATTTCAGAAAGCAAACATATTGCCATCTGTTTTTAATACTGAAGTCCCAAATACTTTATAATGAAGTTATACAACATATATGGGACACTGAATCAATCATGCAGAAATATCTGTTCTACCCAACTGTTCTCAAAATCCTCCATTAAGTTAATACTGAGCTAAAACCAAATATAAAGTAATTGGTGCTTGAGAAAAGGCATAAAATGCTTCAGATTGAGATCATTTGTCATTTACTTCATTATATCAAAGAATATAGGTGACTAAAACTATTATAATGACTCTCCTTATTCCTTCTTTTACTGTAGAAGATAAACCATTATAATCCAACATATCTTAAAATTCTCCTGGATTACTTGGCCCAGCAGTGCCCTATCAAAATAAGCAAAGGGACAAGAGAACCTTGTCTACTGCAGCTGTGCTGTCAAAAATGAACCAGAGGGAGCTGACACTCACACACAGCAAAGGAAGTGTTGTATCATTTGTAACCTGATTCAAAGTGTGGGGATCAGTCAACTGTATTCTCTCAGAATACAGAACACATTCTAATCAAGGGAGAAGCCCACAGGAAGCCATTCTAATCTAAATGAGGTATATATTCATTTCAAATGTCACATACTTTATGTGTATATACTTATATTTTTAAGAGTAGCCACTCAAATGAATTCTTTCTACTGGTTCCAGAATCTCTTCAAAATAAATAAAATGACTATAGTGGAGGATCATTTAAAAGGCTAGTAGTTTGTTTCTGTACTTAATACACACACATATACACACGATTTTCTTTCCCTATGTTAACCCCACTGAAGGTGGAATCAAGCATGGGATTTGGAATCAACTGCACCTCTGACTTCCACCACATTTGAACATCGTGAGTTTCCCTTACCTGCTAAGTTATCTGTTTGGTGGGGGCAGAAGTATAGGGCAGAAGTCATCCCAGATCAGACCCGTTTCCATAGGACGCTGGGTTACTGTCACCAGCACCACAGTCCTGATGAAGCAGGGACACAGATACTTGCCTTTTACCTAGGAAGTTGCAGCAAGGGTCAAATACAATAAACACTCCATTTAAAGTCAAATTTCTAAGGGTTTTTTTTTTTTTTGGACAAAAAGCTGGATAAGGAAACATTGTTAAAAGTAGAATGAAATGTTTTCTACTGAAACAAAATCTCTGATGAAGGTTCAAAGATTAGAACCAACAACACAGTATAAGACCAAGAAAAAAACTTTGATGTGGGCAGACTTGGCTTCGAGTCATGACTACACCACTGTGCAGCTGTGGGATCTCGGACAAGTCAGCTGACCTCTCTGAGCCTGTTCACTGACCAGCAGAATCGGGACAACAGCACCTGCCTCACAAGAGAGTTACAGGGACTAAATACTATGTTAAGTTTCTTACATTAAGGCTAACATGGTGCATAAGACTAAAAGTGGCTCATTTATTTATTATTAGTTGATTCACTTTATCTACTACACATACGCGCATATATTCTCTTGATAACCAGTACCTAACTAAATATATGACCTCTTCCTCTTTTCTATACAAAAAAAGGCTTATTCAGTAACAAAATTCCCTTTAGCTTTATTTTCTTGGTATTAATGAGACTTCTGTGATACCTCTATAAAACTTAAATGTCCGCAAAAGTGTAGATATTATTTTTTATTATTTCCATTTTTTTTCTTAAAATTTCAAAATATTTTAGTCAGTTACTATATAAGGTATTGTTGTGTGTTTCCCATATTCCCTTTCAGGCCCGAAGGACTTACTCCCCCAGCTGCGGGCAAGGAAAGCTTTCAGCTGTCAGCCTTCTCCGGGAATTGTCCTCAGCTGGAGAGAGCCTCCGGAGGCGGACTGTATCTGATGATTGACTGCCATGGACTTACACAGGCCAGGCTCCCTCACCCCAGCTCAGAACACCGCTGAAAACGCCCCTAACTTCAGAGCTCTCTCAGAGGTCGGCTGAGGCCTTTGGCGAGACTGTTATTGGAGCTCAACTTCTCCTTCTGCCCATATCTGCTCCCGTCCTATCCTTCCGTAGGTGTTGACTCAGAAAACTTTCTAATAAACTTCTTCCAGAGTCTGTTTCCTAGGGAACCTGATGTACAACAGTCGAAAAAAAAACATCTTTTTGCTTTAAAGTGTGCTTTAAAGGTCACTAAGGTCAGGCTTCCTGTACCATCATAAAGGAAATAGCGGTTATTGTTCTTAATAGCTGGTGTGTCAGCTTTTTCTACAACTACAAATGGATTGTTTTGATCAAGGAAGATGAGAGAAAAAATAAAAACAGGTTAATTCAACCAAATGATTAGGTCTGCCTACTTGATCAAGGAAATGAATGGTTAATCAAACTAAGCAGTTATTTTGACATTGCAGAGACAACAGCTCAGATATGGCATATGAAGTAGCCTGTCTTTTGGGTCCTTGGCAATTGTTCAACTCACACTTCTCTATAAAACTGCTTTCCCTCCTAACAACTATATTCCACTAAGTATGAATGCTAAAACATTGGTTTTTGTTTCTATTTAAAATAAAATTATACAGTATCTTCATTGTCAATAAAAAGGGAATAAGAAAATGCTTGAAAAATATTTATTTCTATTGCCCAAAAGGCTTCCTCTCACCTTTTCAACTGTGTTGGTTGTTAAAAGTGAAGGTGCTTTGTCAAATGCATTTAAAACTATCTTCTGGCCAAATCTACACTGATTTAATAATATCTCTGGCAATTCAATAACATTTCCTGAAAACTGCAGTAATTACATCCACACCTATAGCTCAATATCACGTTGCCCAAAGGGCGTAAGTTGAAGGAATAATTCACAACTTACTGAACACTTAACCAAAATCAGTGGTTTATTCCTTTGTATAGTGGTGACAATAAAATATTCAATATGCTATTTAATTTAGGACCTCTGTAAAGTGGCATGATATCTACTATATTTTTCAATTGTATAATAAAACTTTTAAAAGAAACTATTTTTCTCGTATCAATCCAAAGTTCCCAGATGAGGCTTTGCTATTATTTTCTCTAATCCATTCTGTTTCCCCTCACTCAATTTTATTACCTGATGTCTGCAGACATGAACTTGTGTGCCCTTTTTTACTCATCACCTCTCTGCTGTAAGTCTCTTGAGTATGAATTAGTCCAGTGTTGACCTTGAACAAAGACCTGACTGCCAACTCATTCTTTCATACAATAAACTTTATTGTCATCATGTCTGAAAAAAAAAAAACAATATAGTGTCATGATCAAGAGGGTGGGCTTGGATCTGAGGTTCCCAGGTTCAAATCCCAGCTGGGCCTCTTGTTAACTGTGTGACTTAGGCAAGTCACTTTAAAACCATTTATGCTTCATTTTATTTTTTCATCTGTATAGGGGAGATTTTAATCATTCCTATCTCACTGGGTTGTGAAGATTCAATTAGTTGACATACATAAAGCATTTAGGACAGTGCCTGTGTTACAGGGTGCAGCCAAGAGGGGGGACCCCAAATGGGCATTTGAAATGGGGTCCAGAACTTAAGGTGTCCAGGAGATTTCCCCCCCCCCCCCACCCCAACCCAGGGTGTGGGTTGGGAGAAGGAACAAATGGAGCAAGGCCATTGAGAGCTGTTTTGCATAGCAACAGCCTTGCAGCTACCCTCTGGCATGGTCATTTAACATATCTATAGCCTTTGGCTGGTCACTTAGATATGTTAAATAGCTGTGATCATCTCTGAGGGAGGGGAGTGGGGGGAATGGAAGTAACTTCCCTACCACCCCACCAACACGTGACTGGGGGCAGATTCCCCCCCAAGCTACAGCGCCTGCGTGGGAGCTCGGAGAAGATTGGCTCCAGGACATGGGGCCACACCTGCCCAGACTCATGATGGCAGCCCAGTAAAGCTGGAAGGATATGAGTTCTGGCATGTGAAGCCGAGTGTGGGAGGAGTCGGAAATGAAGCTGCAGAGGAAGATTGGCCGAGGGGATTTAAAACCCAGACTTGGCGGCCATTAGAAGAGAGAACCACGCGGCTTTGGCAGAGTGGGGACTCTCCCCTTCCCGCAGCCCTGAGGAGGAGAACCACGCGGCTTTGACGGAGTGGGGGCTCTCCCCTTCCCGCAGCCCTGAGGGAGAGAACCATGCGTCTTTAGCAGAGTGGAGACTCCCGCAGCCCTGAGAAGAGAGAACCATGTGGCTTTAGCAGAATAGGGAGGACCTCAGCGATTGAGGGAAAACCATGCTGCTTTAGGAAGGAGAGCCATGCGCATCCCAGAGGAAGAGAACCACGCGGCTTTGGCAGAGTGGGGGCTCTCCCCTTCCCGCAGCCCTGAGAGAGAGAACCATGCATCTTTAGCAGAGTGGAGACTCCCGCATCCCAGAGAGAGAGAACCACGAGGCCTGGGACGGAGTGGGGACCCCCGCAGCTTTAGAAGGGGGGAACCACCACCTGGTTTTAGCAAAGATCCCGGCGACTCAGCCGAGGGTGCCGGGAACCCAGGGAGGTCTCCCAGTCGAGAAGGAGGACTAAGAACCAGAGGACTGTCTGAGCCATGGACTTCGTTTTCCTTCCCTGAAATACGGTACTCTGGACTGGGCAAAGGGGGGAAGGAAGGAAGGACTGTGTCTGTTTGTGGGTGTTTTGGGGGGACTTTGGGGGTTTTTGATAAAGACATTAGGTCACTACTTGAAGTTTGTATAACATTAAATAAACATTTCCTTTCCTTTTCACGAATCTCTGGCATTGAGAGATGTCTTTCCTCGGGCGGCGGACATGACGGACCTGGGGGCCTTTTAAATAATAGTATATCATCCCAGGCCCCCCCTTGTTCTGTTCTGTAATACCTGCACATGGTATTTTTTTTAAAACTGTATTTATTTATTTTTAGAGAGGGGAAGGGAGAAAGAGGGAGAAAAACATCACATGTGGTTGGCTCTCATGCGCCCCCTACTGGGGAAGCTGGCTCACAACCCAGGCATGTGCCCTGGCTGGGAATCTAACCAGTTACCCTTTCGTTCATAGGCTGGCTGGCACTCAATTCACTGAGCCACACCAGCCAGGGCTGTACATGATATGTTTGTGTTTGCTATAATTAGTTTGCCACTCTATTTTCATTGTCCTTGAGCTCTTCTTATAAAATCTTTGGAGAATGCTAGCCTGTTATGGTATCCTCTCACACTGCTACCTGACCCATCCTCTTGATTAACTTCTCTCTTCTTTAAAAATTTCAGTTTTCCATATTAATCTACTTTCCCTTGTGGCTGCCACCTCCTCCATATCCACCACAGCATACACTCCATTGTTCCATTATTTCTGAATCATCATCTGTCCCCAAACATATCCACCTACTGTAGCCTATGATAAAATGTAAAATGTGATTTACTCACATTAGTAGTAGATTTCCATTCATAATCTGAAAGGCTCACAAAATGAAGGACTGCTGCTGTTGTGCAGTCTTGTACTGGCTTTTTTTAAAAATTGATTTGAGACAGAGAGAGTGAGAGAGACATCAATTTGTTTCACTTATTTATGCATTCATTGGTTGCTTCTCATATGTGCCCTGACTGGGGATCGAATCCACAATCTTATGACACTCTAACCGATTGAGCTACCCTGTCCAGGTTGCACTGTCTTTTTTTTTTTAAGAGTTATACAGGGTGGGACAAAAGTAAGTTTACTGTTGTGAGTATGCAAAACAGTTTATTCTTGCATTATTATTTATTATCATATTATTTTCCATGCAAACAAATGTAGACCTACTTTTGCCCCACCCTATATACATAAAAGCACTGCCTTGGTTAAATTTGGCAGAGAGTGCCACAGTTTGTGTGCTCAAAGGAAACGGTAAGACAATTAGAAGGTAGGATGTAAAGCTGCAAATTAAATATGCACCTGAATTTTGAAGAGCCCACTGTTTTTTTCTGGCAATCAGGTAGGGTCTCTGTCAACAAAGTGCCTTTATTTCAACTTCATTTAATATTATCATTGACAATAACAGCTCAGGTTTAAAGGGCTCCAGAGATTCTTTCAGGCTGTGCGACGTAGAAAGGACTGGATGTTGCTCTACACTAACTCCTGCAGACTGGCCGTGCTAGGCAGGCTGTAGTGAAGCCTAGCGGGAGTCAATAAACTGAGGAGATAAGACTCAGAAAATACCCGGCCCACAAAAAGGTTCCATAAGAATGTGACATTTTTATAGTCACATTTTAAACCACAACAGCACTTGAATGATACACATTATAGTATTTCAATTTAGTCATTTATCTAAAAATGAGTTTTGTCTTGGCTCATAAATAAACAGTGACATTCTAGCAATTTAAAAAGCTCAGCTTCACCTTTTGCTGAAAAGCTTATTTTACAATTACAGAAACACATGCCCTTTTGTGCCATATTGCTTAATCTCTGATTTATGGCTGCTATCTTTGTGCTAACCTCTTTCTGTACACTACGCTAAGTTTGTACAAGCTCAGCTATTTCATTCATATTTCTAATCTTAATGGGTTATTTTAACCCTACTGGCCATGTCTCTACCAAATAGGTTAGGGAGAAATTATTCACCCTTTCAGTTCACCAAACGGCAGTCAGTATCTTAGTGTGTTCTCAGAGTCTGAAATCACTAATGCACTTCCCTAAAGCCTGGCTAGCTCTTCCAGACAGCTTTTCTCTCTGTCCCCTGCTCTTCCCATTGCTTGCTCTGGTGGGCCTCAGAGAGCAAAGCCTTCATAGGCAATGGCTGCCTGCTCTTCCTACTTTCTACACTTCACTTTCAGCAGGCTCCCTCAGCCAGTAGGCTAGAAAGAACAACCTTCCTAGCCTAAAACAGCACAGCAGAATGGTTTCTCCTCAGTTCCATGTTGTCTACCTTTCAAGGGTAACACCTGGATGTTTGCAGTCACTCCCTGCTTTTCCCACAGTCTACAGCTCTACATCTTGTCACATACTTCAGGGAACACTGGAGATGCCTTTTATGGCAATGCACTTAATATTAAGTGTGAACCCTAGAAAGAAGAAACCTATTAAGAAGGGTTTCTGGTGGCTAACTAGGTTCAACTTTAAAAAAACAAAACAAAACAAACAAACAAATAAACAGAGCCTAAAAGCCATTTCTGCACAAGGGCCTCTCATGAAAGCTGCACTAGAGAGAAGCCTGCACTGAACTGCCTGCCTCTGCATTAAATGCCTACCTACACTGTGTTTCTGCCATCTGAACCAGCCCTTACAAAGGAATTCCTGGAATCCCACACAGTTGCACCCAATTGGAACAGCTCTATTCTGACCAATCAGGGTTATGGCTTTTGGACCAATCAAAATGTGAGGATTTGGAGTCTTCATTTGCATGAAGACAAACCAATCAGGGACCAAGGATGGGAACTTCTGTCCATTTAAGCCAGTTCCTCTCTGGCTGTGAGAACACACTTCCCCTTTCCACTGAAGACTGTGTTTCCCTGGCTAGAGCAGAAACATGGAAGACATCTTGCAGGAGCAAAGCAGAACAGACTGGCACAGAATAGAGAAGACAAAAGCACAGTGGAGTATACCAGTACAGCACAAAGCAGACTGGAAAGGAGCAGAGAGAGGCCTGGCCCCACGGTTGCCTGACTCTAGGGCCACCTGACAGCTGGAGTGTTTTCACAGCCCTGCTGTATCACAACTGAGCTATTCCATAGCTGTGCTGTTTCACAACTGAGCAGCTTTGCACTGAATAAAATTTCCTTCTTCGCAGCCTAAATGGGGGATTCCTGTTGGCGTTGAATTGGCGCCAACGAACCATTGGTTGACAGAAGGAAATGTGTGTATTGCTCAAGGTCCAAGATGATGAGACAAGTATAGTTTCTTATGTCTCCCTTCTCCTATACTTGAATATTACAGAATTGGCAAGTGTGCTTCAAGGTTTTTGCTTTAGGGTTGTTGCTAATGACTTGTTTTCATTATAGATGGATTTTCTTCCCTGATTATTCTGTAGTTGTTTGGAAGGTGGGAGAAATGTATTTTTACTCCAACATTTAAAAATATAAGTCTATATAAAAACTTCCATAAAAACACAGAAAGAGGCTGATGATACAATACTAAATGAAAATAATGCAGGCTATAAAACAGTATATCCAAGGTGATACATAATTATGATATCAAATCCCCGAAGGGGATAATACACCAAAATGTTAAATCATTGTCTCAGAGTTGAGTGATTTCAAATTTTTCTATTGATACTTCTTTGTAGTTTCCAGGTGTAGTTTTGTTTTTGGGGAACAAGTATTATATTACATGCAGCAGGCAATGTTTACAAAACCACACTCATCTGGCAGCACAGCCTGTTTAGGACTCTCTGCTATGCATGCGCTTATATCTGTACACTTATTCATTCAATAAATATTTACTCAATTTCTGTTATGAGCCAGGCATTGTACTAAGTGTGTAGAATATAGCAGTGAACAAAGAAAAGTCATCCACATATCAGCTTACATGCAGGTGGGGAAGATAGACAAAAAATAAGCAAATAAACATAGGATATGCTAAGCAGGGGTAAGAGCTATCACAGAAAAAATGACATGAGGTAGAGGGACGGAGAATGATAGGAGACAGAGGAGACACCAAACGTTTTGAGTCTGCATCCACTGAAAAAAGCATGGAAGCCAAAGAAGCTACAAAAGCAGAAGAGCCTGACTAGGTCAACACTACAGGGGCTTATTCACTCATTGTTCATTATTGATTGGGCAGTCATGGAAACAACAAATGTATATACTCACACATATTTTTATTTCTGGGAAATTCTCCTTAAGAACACAATACTTTCACTTTGAAATATATAGGGACTAATTATATCTTCTAAGCATTTGGAAAATAGTGTGTTTTAAGGGTTCTTTCTGTTAAGATGTCTGACTAAACAGCTAAAAAAATGAATAGTAAAAGGGGCTGCTTAGTGAACATTTTCAAAACCAATGAACTTGAGGAATTACCATCAAACAGGAATTAACTAAATACCATATTTAATAAACTGTGTACATTAAGTGAATGTTTACCAGTAACATTTATTCTCTTTGCTTTTTCAAGAATTGTGTGGGAAAACCAAATCTCCTTAGGTTGCACCCTAACAAAGTTCCGTAAAGTAAATTTTAGTATACACAATTGTCATTTTTAATATAAAACAAAGCAACAATTCTCCTGTTATAACACATCTACAACTATAATGGAAGCCAATCAAAAACACGAGCTGCAGCACACACAGTAACTGTTCCCCTTCCCACTATTGCTAAGGAACTAAGCTGTCCACGGAGGGGAGCCCATGTTTCCCCGAGTGTTGCTACATCCCACTGTACTATAGCAGCATGTGCTTTCCTTTTTCAATCGAGTCACTAACACACTCCAACAGTGAGGGTACTTCTATTTTAAAGGTTAAGTCATTTGTCCCAGGTTCTACAGCTGGTAAATGGCTGAGTAAGAATTCGAACCAAGCACTGGGATTCCAGAGTCCACACTTTTCACCATTACTCTCTACTGACTAAGCTTCCAGTCAAAGCCTCATCTCACCCAGATAGTTGCTCCTCTAGTTTTAATAAACTTGTTGCACTTAAGTTATTAAGATTTGTAAGTTAAATAAAGCAAGTCCTACAGAAAATTGTAAAAAACACATGCTGGGCTTTCTAGTCTCCCTTCCCTCCTTCCTTCTGTCCATCCATCCATCCATCCATCCATTCATCCAATACCTCTAGAAATCACTATAATAAATTCTCACTTGATTTCTACTGTCTCTACCTTAGTATAGAGCTCTTAAATTCTCACTTGTTTTGCTAAACTGCTGTCCTGACTGAACTCCATGTAACAATTCTCTAGCCCTATCTTCATTTTTCTGCTACTACATTCCCTTTCCAAAACACAGTTTGATTTTTTTTTTCACCTTTAAAGGTGATAATACATGTAAATAAATTAGCACCTTGCCTGGTCTATAATAAGTGCTTTGTAAAAACTATTATTTTTGCTATAACTATGTGCCAGACATGAAGCCAAGCAGTGGGGATAATGCAGTCATGGATGAGACATGGCCCCTGGCATTGCAGAGCCTGAAGTCTATTGGAGACAGACAAAAGTAAACAGTCTATCACCACACAGTTGTATGAACACCTCACCCTGACTTGAGTGGAGACAGAGATCAAGAAGAATGAGGTGTCAGGGCAAGAGGGCTGGGAACAAGATAATTCCTGGGACACTGATCCACTGGAAATCATAGGGAGCTTCCAGTCATGTGTTAAGTCTGGAGAAAGGTAGGGGATAGATCATCGGACCCAGGAGGCTGAACGGGTAGGCAGAACCAAAATCACAAGGGGTTGTATGTCACGCTAAGGATTTTGGATGTTATATATAGGCAATGAAAATCCACTGAAAATTTACTAGCATAGTCATTGATGCAATCAATTTTAGATAAACTTGGTAACAGTGGGGGAAATTGATTAAAAATCATGGAGTTAGGTTAAGAGGTTGCTGCACCAAGCCAGGGGAAAAATATGACAACCTGAATAAAGATACTAAATATGGGACTGGACAGGAAACAATATTGTTTAGAGTAACTCAGTAAATAAGGTGACTTGTTGAGTGTTTGAATGTTGGGAGATAACAGGGAGGGGGGTTTAGGAGAAGGGAGTGTTCGAGATAATATCCTTGAAAATCAGGGCCATTCACTAAATTAAGAAATTGGGACAGAACCAAGCTTTTGAAGCAGAGATGATAAATTTATTTTCTGTGGTGTAGATTTTGTGAGAGCTGATGAAACATCAAAATGCAGATAAAGAGGCTCTCTAGCCCAGGGCTAGAGATTAAAAATTTGGAAGTCACCAAGATGGGCAATAGCCTAAGCCTTGCGAATGGATGATACAAGAATCTATGCAGTGTTATGTATTAATATCATTTGTTGAAAAAGATTTATAAGCTCCCTTTTTCTGTAGTGGGTAATGAATGGATCAAGATTTGACTCCAGGCATCCTTTTAACATTATCTCCCAAGACACCACACCATATATCTTATTGTTAAGTCATATCAAAATACAATTTTCCAAGTCTGTCAGAACCCAATGCCCTCCCCTAAATTTTCTGCCCAGTAAAAACCCACTTGGCCTTTAAATCTAAACCAAATATCACTTTCCCTGGAAAGCCCCTGATAATCCAACCACCTTCCTCTCAATTCCAGGTGAAGTTCATGGCTCCCTCCTCCTCCCTGCTATCCCACTGGATTCATGCCTATACTATTGACATATGATTTTTCCCCTCCACTAGATAGAAACATTTTCCCTCCTAGAAGGAAAAGACTGCATCTACACAGGAAAAGGTTTATAAAATGACTGTATAAAGTAATGTGTCCTCTATCTGAAAACACCATCAATTACTCTAAAGAACCTATGATGACTTCCGTTTGGCAAGCAGCCAAAGAAGGTTCTTAGGTATATAATATGATATTTTCAGTATGATCTACTAAGAATTTTTTCTATTTCCATGTCATTGGAACTCTGTGTCAACACAGCTGATGTGTTAAAAACAGTGTAATCATTAAGAATAATGATTACTATGAAGACACTCATTCTTCTTAGTGAAAATGCCTCAAGGCAAAAAATGGGAAGAAATGAAATCTAAACAGAAGTAGAGGGCCGGAACGAAGCAATAGGGGGCTTCACCAGGATCAACAGGGAGATCACTATGGTACTTTGGTGTAATATCTCTTCCAGAAAGAACAATTCAAAGGTAGGTAGATAAATAGATAGATAATTGAGCACGTTTATATTTAAGTGCCCAACATATGAACATATGAAAGGCATAGTCTTCACAATAAAAAATGTCAGGAGCCACACCTGGGTTGACTTTAAAGAAAATACTAAAGCCCTGGCTGGTGTGGCTCAGTGGATTGAGTGACCACCTGGGAACCACAGGGTCACCAGTTCGATTTCTAGCCAGGGCACATGTCTAAGTTGCAGGACAGGTCCCCAGTAGGGGGCGTGTGAGAGGCAACCACACATTGATGTTTCTTTCCCTCCCTCCCTTTCTCTAAAAATAAATTTTAAAAAATATTTTTTAAAAAGAATGCTAAAGAATAAAGAGATCCAAATGTTCAAATGACGGTCATTCCTTCTGGAAGCATGAGCTTTTCTGGCAACAGGATATTTGTTTTTGCCTACTTAGCTCCTTGAATGAAAGAGACAATCTATACATCCTTATTTTGGACTGACATCAAAAGGCTTTTCAAATCGCTATTCCTCCCTTGACTCTACAATTGTAAAAAGAAGACACATTGAAGTTAAAAATACAATTTTTCCAAGACATTGGAAGATACATTGATTTGGTCTAAAATTTCAATAAGTATGACACAATGAAAAGAAGTTGTTGGATTTCTTTTCAAACTGACCACTACTTCTTCAGGAATTTGTTAGTCTTCATTCTCGATGGTTTCATGAGTGTGCTATAAGTAACAGATGAGATGACTCTAAGTGTTACAGAGTGACCTATTTTGTATGACTAAAGAATGAGAACTTTAAGACAGAAATTAGAAAAATGCAGAAAACCTACCATACAAGCATCACAGTGCTAATATCCTATTCTGCTTTGATTATAAATAAACAGGTCTACCCTCAAGAGCCTACAAGAAATTCAGTCTTAAAAAATCATCTGCTTTGAAACTTCCAAGAACATATAAATGTGCAAATGTTTAGCCCTCACCCTTACAGTAAGTAAATGAAGATGCTGAATTGTCCATGATTCAACCTAATTATTACTTAGTGGTCATGAATGGGGTTGGTAACATTAGGCACACCCAATTGTACCAGTACGTTATGTTTTAATTCACTGAATACTTTGATGTTGTAAGTTTCTTTCACACATGTGTTGCGACTATGTGCCCTGTGCAGACACAAGGCCGAAAATCCTTAATTCACTTTTTAGTTTTGCCACTGGAGCACTGTGACTGTAGCCCTTGACTATCTACTTTACTTTTTCCATTTTAACATTTGCAAGAATATAAGTTTCTTCTCACCTTCTTAAATTTTTAAATGCAACAATTAATTTGGCAAACTCAATACTTTGTAAAAAAAACTGTTGATAATAACACTTAACTTTGTTGAATACTTATTATGAGCCAATCATTGTAATAAATTCTACCTAAGTCATGTCATTCTTACCATGACATCTGACAGATAACCACTTATGCCAGGTTCCCTACAGGAGAGGCATTCAAATGCAGTTTGTGGGTAGTTTAATAAAGATACATTTGCAAAGGTATAGGCAAAGTTTGGAGAAACAATAAGAGATGATATAGTGAGCTAGTAAGACTAAAGCGAAGAGTTATTCAGTGTGAAGTGTGTGGAGGAGGGCACAGGTAACAGGATTCATAAAGCAGTCTTAGGGCGCTGGCTGCATGGCAGGAGCTGTGGCCTAGGAAGTAGGGAACCCAGGGCATCAACAGCTCAGAGCCTCTTCCTGCACCTCCTGCTAATGCCTCCCATCGGCCAAACCCAACCAGAAGCCAAAGAACAAAGGATCCTACTGTTCAGTCCAAACATCTCAACACACAGAGCAGGTGGAGAAAGGAAGAGAGTGGATCTGACATCCACTGTTCCCATTTTATCCCAAACATCCAAAACTTATATAAATGAGGTAACCACTAAATATTTGTTTGTGAAAAAAGAGGCAAATTAAAATATCAAAAGGTTTGGGTAAGCTTCACTGGGTCACAAATATAGAAAGAGGCTTAGCCAGGCCCTGCTCTGAGGTTCAAGTCCATATTCATAACTAGTATGGTATTCTGCCCATTCCTCATTATCTTTACACTACCTCATTTATAAACATGCTGTTGGGTGTCCTGGGAGACAGTGAGAATGATAGGAAATAATTAACCTCCCCCAAGCAGCTTATAATCTTTGCAGCAGTTTTGTTATCTTATATTTCTGTCTCATTACTGTCAAATCTCCTATTCCCTTCTAGCATCAAAGTTCTATAAAAGCAGGTCTTAGGCCTCTTACAATTCCATCTAGCAGCTGAGCAGTGAAACCTTCCATCACATGGCATTTTGCTCACCTGCTGGCAGTATCTTGCCTCAGAGGTATGTTCTGAATATAAATAACACAGGTAACATGACGGTATCTTTTGAGAAGATAAGCCAAGCCCTTAACCTCTATTTAATTCAATGGAATAAGCCTTGGGTCTTACATTACTAATAGATTTCCTTGCAAGACCTGTTGGAGGATTCATTTATTCATCCAACCAATATGGATCATACAGCATACACCTGGAGCTATGCTAGGTAAGATTGAGAAAACGATTCTTACCAAAATCAACCCCTGGCTTTCTACAGGAAGGAGTCAATAATTATCTAGAGGGAAGTTAAAAGTGTGCTAATTACCGAGAGAGGTCCTGGGCATGTATCTTGGAGTGCGGTCATGATCCTGCCCCTCAGTAGCACCCTCCCCTATTTCTCCCCAGATTGCTCTGAGCTTGACCACAGGGTAAAATCCTGTAATAAGCACAAGCTATCCCAACCACGATGTTGTTCCTCAAGATGATCAAGTATGCTGCTATTTTCCATCCCTCAGGAAGGGCCTCTGCTTTGAAATGCCAGAACCATGTACAAGGGCCAGCCTCAAATAGATCAAATAGGAATTTATCCCTGCAGGTTTTTTCTCAGTTCTGTTTTTGAGCTTGGAGAGGCCACTCTTTCATGCCTGATCCTGACTGAAATAGCACATAGAAATCTTTCATCTTTTTCAGGGACAAGGCAAGCAAGCTGGCACAGCTACTCCCTTTCACGCTGTGCAAGCATTAGCTTTGCATTTTTAAAAACTATTGTACAATGTGTCATGCGGTGAGGTTTGCCAAAGGGAGGGAAAGGAAAAAAGAATAGCAGAGCAGATTTCCTAAATGCAAGTTTAAAAGATTTTGGAAAACTATCAACCTGGATCAAATTTCTATACTAATTTGACAGTTTCCCACTAATGGCAAGAATGTACAATAAAACCATCAGTTAGCCTCATTATAATTATATTCTAAAGAATAATCTATTTTCTTAATAATTCTAACACATGGAAAAATTCACTTCATTGAAAACTTCATAATGCTTATTTCATCCAAGAGCTCCAGGTAAAAATCACTATTTTAATTATCTCCCAAATGTTTACTTAGGTACCCGCACCTGTGCTTTCTGTTGCCAACAAAAGCTCTTCATGTGCAAAAGTCTTGCTGCATGAAATGCATTTACATACATCATGTAACAAAACAGAAAAGAAACGATCATGGACATTACTGGGAGAAACTCACATCCCTCTCCTCACCAAATCAATCTGTAACTTGCTAAGAGCTCTGCTATTTCCTAGCAACGAGTAAACATTGTGCTATATCCAGTGCCCAAGATTTGTAACCATGTTAATGTGCGAGGACTCAACTTAATTAAAGATTAGACTTTTAAATTGTATTTTTAGTGCACAACAGTACTGCTAAATTATGATGATCAGTGGCTAAGTGTGCCTATGTCTGCAGAACTCGGGGAATGAAAATGAATCATTTATTTCCATCTTGATATGATTGCTCTTCTCTGAGGCACTATTCTCCAAGTTCACGGGCCTTGGAGTTCATTGGAATTCTATGGTTAAAACACAGCTTGGAGACCTCATTTATGAAAATTCCTTTAAACCTTTCACCACTTTGACAAATCCAGTCCAAGTTCACTGAGCCAATTCAAAAGTAGCTCTCAGCCTTTTTATAGGTTTTCAATTACACCAACACAGCACACCAGAGCCGTCATGTTGGAAGAAGTATATTACAGTTACAGAGAGGCGCAAGTTCTTTTCTAAGAGACTCAAAAATAAAAGCAGCACTCACAAAACTGGAGCCAAGAGATGCAAAGCTTTGTCTCTCTTGTACCGTCCTTGACTTACTAAAGAAAAGACCTACGAACTACGTTTGCATGGCTAGTGTTTAGTTACCGCCTCTGTGATGTATGCTATGATTTTTCTAGCTTTTTAGACTTTGCAAAGATATTGGCAAGCTACCTTTCCCTGAACCTATTCCAAATAGTTTTTGGAGGAATTGTTCAAAACATTTCCTAGACTTCATTCATCATCCTCCCGCATAGTGTGTGACTGCAGGGTTTTCTTCTCCCTTCATGCAGTCTGAGAAACACAAACCCAAGCAGGTCAATGAGCTTTTCAGGTTGAAACTGGCCATCAATGGTGAAATGGAGGTTAGGCTTAATTCCATTTTCTATTTCAATGTGCTCTTTAAGTGGTCCTGAGACAAGAATCCCTTCTAAATATGTTTATATGACTGAACAGATCAGATGCTCATATTTTCTTCCATTTTCAAATTTTGAATCCATTTGAATATGTGGTTAGCATGGTTTTATGGGAGTACCAATCTCTGAGACTTGGTTGTATGAAGTATTTTAAATGACACTTATCATTAGGGGTAAAACAGACAAGCAAGCATGTGCACATTAGTTGGCTGGAAGTACTTGCAAAATTTAAACACTGTATGTGCAAAGGCAAATTGACTCAGGATGTAAATCTTCTCCTATTCCCAGGGAGTGGGTGGGCAGTGGTGATCTAAAACCACTGGAAATGGAGAGAAAATTCATCATGATGATTCCAGCAGCTCCCTAGTGCAGGCTACTCCTTCCTTCTACATTTAACGTTCTAGGTGTCAGCTGGCCTTTTAAGTAATCTCATTAGAAGGCTTGTTCAGGAGATGGATTTTGTTTTGGCATTTGGTCTATCTTCTTTTATTGTCATCCTGTTAAGTAAGACCATTATGATTTAACCTAATAGATTGCAGATAAATTTCTCTAGTATTCAATATTAGAAGAGGTGAAACCTAAAGCTAAACAATACCCACAGAGGCTCAGAACAATTCTAGGCCAGGATTTTCCTTTTGAAGGCAGAGGCTCCCTTTTCCATTCAGTCTGACTCAAGTGCAGTTCTGCAGCACACAGACAGCATCAGGGATTGAAGGTGGGTGCCAGGGCTGGTGAGGTGAGCCTCCACATACCAAGCTCTTTAGAAGTTGGGGTTACTAGTGGATCCTCCCTCATTTATCAACGCATTTCTCCAATGCTCTAAATTCCAAAAGAGTGCCTAACTGAACACTGAACTCTTCAATGACAACAGAAAGATGACATTTGCATTCCCTACCCTCAAGAGCCAGGTTCAAGAGCACAGACAGCCACATACAACACCTCTTGCATAGACAAGAGTGGAGGTGCAAGCTAAAAACTTAGGAGACAAATACCAAGGTCCCCGAGTTCCCCTGGGGCTCCCAGGACCTCCTTGGAGCCCAAGCCTGCCGTCCACCACTATGGGAGCCACCAGCCCAAAGTGGTTACTGAACATCACAAGTGTGGCTAGTCTGAGTTAAGAATAAAGTCCAGCCCAACTTTCAAAGAGTTTGAAAAAAAGAATGCAAAGAATATGGTAAATGATTTTTTATATAGATTACATGGGAAAATGCTATTTTTTTTGGCTATATTGGGTTAGGTAAAATACATGATTAAAATTTCACCCATTTTCTTTTACTTTCTTTAGATGCCTACTAGAAAATTTGAAATAATCTATAGTGGCCATGAATGTGGCTCGCTTTCATGGACACTATTATTGCTATCAGCCAGTTCTAGTCTAAGCAGTCACAAGACAATACTTCCAGAGGACACCTGGGAGGCTGCCTTGGGACGGGTGGGTGAGTAGGGAGAAGTGACCAGAATGGGACAAGAGACAGCACCCAAGGGAGCCTAGCATGAGCTGCAAGGAGGGAACAGAGGCTGGCAATGTGCTTGCTCCCTGGAGAATGCTTTCCTGCTGGATTCATTTGCAGCAGAAATACCCCAATATAAAGGCCCAAAACAACACTGACCATAATCACACCACAAATAACTTGGAAGCAGCCTGAGGGTTACAGCGAGCCGTGCTCTGCCTGAGGCCAGACTACCTACGTAGTTTGCCCTGTCTTAACCCCACCTATGGCCAGTCATTCGGTCACTCTGCCTTCTCATCTGCACAGGCGGGGACTAAGATGAACTGCTCTGCTGGTGTGTCCCCCTTACTCTGTCAGCTAAGTTTCTGGAACTCTGAAGTGCTCTCAATACCCTGAGGAAGGGAGGAAAGGGAGAGAGAAGTAGATAGTTAGTCACTAGAACATTGAAGCTACAAAAGAACAGAAGCCCACACAGAAAAAACCCTTTATAGTTCCTTTTTCATAAAACTTATCACACTTTATTTGAATTATTTTTTAGCTCCCGTGCTAAATATAAGCTAGAAAGAAGTGCCATGAGCTCAGGAACCACAGCTGTGTGCTCACCACTGTGACCACAGATCTGAGTACAGAGCTCAGACACAGCAGGTCCCAAATAGATGTCTCTGGGCAGGTTCCAATAGAGACTTTGCAGTCAGTTTTGTTCCTGAGAATCTATTTGTTAAGTTTCCAGATGTGTAGACGAGGAACGGTCAAGCTCTAGTGTTGGACTGCTCTGATGACGTTATCTGCGTGTGAAGAGTTGTGGCAGGTGAGGGAGGACAGTGAGCTGGAAACCTTCCAGGAGGCTCTTTTGGCAGAAGCAGGCCCGTGCTGACTTCAAACAAGGACGCTGACGGCTGAGGGAAGTCTGGACTGATGTAGGCTCAGAATTTCACTGACACAGGTCTCATACCCACGGCACAAAGAACGAGCATGGAGGCGGTGTGAAGTGGTAGTGATGCAGATCTGGGTCCTGTGTTTGATTCCACTCTCACCGCTGGGCAACTGGGAGACTGGGTTCCTTCTGTGAACTGCATTCTCCACAGCTTAAAACAGGGCTCATAATGCATGTCTTAGAGGGTTGGTTAGCTATAATGCACTTTTCATAAAGACTGGCACATGGTAAACACTCAATAAATGGTTACATGTGATATATGGTGAACACTCAAAATGGCTATATTTCTTCTGGATTGTAGTTTTGTTTTTTTTTGAATCCTCACCAGAGGACAGTTTTTTTCATTGGGTTTAGAGACAGGGGAAGGGAAGGAGGGAAGGAGAGATAGAGATAGACATACAGATAGAAGTAGATAGAGAAAGAGAGAGAGACACACACATCGATCAGCTGTCTTCTCAGCATGTGCCCTGACTGGGGAATCAAACCCACAACCAGGTGTGTGCCCTGATGGGGAATCTAACCTGCCACCTTTTGGTCTATGGGACAATGCTCCAACCTACTGAACCATACCGGCCAGGGCTGTTGTATTGTATTAACAGTTTTTTAAAAAGGTTTCTAACCTGGAGTCTATGGAGCCCCAGGAAATCCACAAATGGGCTTCTACAAATCCTGGAAATATCCTGAACACATACAACATGGTGTGTATGTGCATATACATGAGTGTGTGCAGGTGTGTGTGCAGATGCATGTGCATGCGTATATACACTCTTTTTTCCTCTAAGGAAAGAGTCCAGAGCCTTCATCAGAACCTCAAAAGACTCTCAAACTGAAACCAGTTAAACAGCACTGAGCTCCTGTGCCTTCCAAAGTATTTAGCTCACTTTGTGTATCTACAGAGTAACTTTCTGCATCATCCTCAGAACTAAACCTTTTCTGTGCCTATTCAAGAGGCCCACATTTTATACACTGCAGCACAACCTCTGTAAAAGGCCTGTATTATCTTGCAACAACAAAACCAAAGGAACAAAGGAATATGACTGGAATTTCTAAAGTAGAAATTCACCTTAATTTCAATGATAGTACTGCAGTTCTTACCTCTTAAAATGCATCTTTCTCATAGTCTTTTCACATAATCGATGGCCAACGGAGGTAGCTGGAATGTTTTATTCTTAGGAGGTAGTCACTTCATTTTAGAGCAACAAAAAGGAAATCATAATGGATGAATTGGAAGAGCCCAGTCAAAGACTGGTTCTACTCCTCAACAACCCAGACGAGTGTCCAGAGGCTAGACCATCTCTGGCAAGGGGAAGCTTGGTGGCAAGCCAGCTGCTTCAACTTTTTAAATCCATAGTTTTCTCATATGGAGAAAAAGAATGATATGAGAATTCCTCTTTCTTGTGGGAATTAAATAAGAAAACAATTGTAAGGCAGCTGGTGAGCACCAAACACAGAGTAAGCACCTCATAAATATTAATTATTAAATATCTTCCTTAAGGTAGGGAGAAAAATTATTCCTCATCTGATTTCTGAGCCATAGATTCTCGTCCCGAAATTGACTTTGGGCCACTAGCACTTTTCAGTTTCTTCCCTAAGGTATCTCTTAGAGATCATGAAGGAAAGGAGTACACAGCAGTTGGGAACGCTGTTGAAAGTGCCTGAGAATCAGCTTCAAAGAGAACCGATCATCATGTCCAACACTGAGATGCAAGTATGAGAATCAAGTTAAAAGAAACAGAATAAACCTAAAAAAATCACCTTAAAATATAAAGATTAATGACTCAGTACACGTTTTCATTCATTCATTTAAGAATTATTGAGCATATACGATGTGAGAGGCAAAGGCACACACAAAGAAGAGAGAACAGAACAGCGGGAGAGCCAGGCAAGTACAGCCACCACCGCGCCCGAGGGTAGAACCTGATGCAGGGGCTGGGCAGGATGGCGCGTTCTGCACAGGCTTCTTGAAAAATAACATGGGCTGAGTTTGGAGGGAGGAATAGATGTTAGCTAGGCCAAAAAATGAGCAACAGTCCTGGCTGGGTGGCTCTGGTGGTTGGAATGACATCCTGTACACCAAAAGGTTGTAGGTTCGACTTCTGGTCAGGGCACTTGCTTAGGTTGCATATTCAGTCCATGGTGGGTCATGGCACATATGGGAGGCAATCAATCGATGTTTCTCCCACACCAATTATATATATACATCCCCCTCCATCCCTCTTCCTCCCTCTCTAAAATCTATACACATATCCTTGGGTGAGGATTTATAACTAAATAAATGTGTAAATAAGTGAATAAATAAATAAATTAATTAATTTAAAAATTAGAAACAATATTCCACAGAGACCATAACACATGCAAAAGCATGAAAATGCAACAGTGAGTGGAGTGTTTGGGCATCCTGATGATCTAATATAGGTTGGCAGAGCATGGAGATAATACAGGCAGCTAGAAGAAGTCCTTGCTGAACAACATCCTCACTCATCGCCATCAGCTGAGTCCACAGAAGGAGACAGGGCACATGCCATGGGGATCCTCGGAATTCGTGGTCAGCAGCCTGGACATCCCTTCCCGCTGCCCTCCCCTCTGCCAGCCCAGGGTTTTGAGGTTTTGAATGATTCTCTCTATCTATGAGGTTCCCTCTATTGAGTCCTACCCATGAGGTTTCGAATGGAACATCTACTACCACACAGTTACAATTTTTTTCTTGTGATGAGAACTTTTAAGATCTACTTTCTTGGCAACTTTCAAATATGTGGCACAGTACTATTAGCTACAGTCGCCACGCTGTACCTCGAATCCCTATGACTTATTTATTTCTAACTGGAAGTGTGTGCCTTTTGACCACGGATGCAGATTCAAGGTCACCTACCTGTTCTTTGAAAAGAACACTCAGGCAGTGGTGAGGAGGATGGCTTGGAAGTGGAATGACTGGAGGCAGCATTTACAAATGACTTGTAAAGAGGGAGACAGGGAACGTCTGAACTAAAGGAGAAAAAGAGTAAGACTGTGAGACGCAGCAGAAGGCCCTAATCAATCTGCAGATTGATTAGTGGAGGAGGAAAGGGAGGAGGTGAGATGAGGCTCATTCCCAGGTTTATCGCCTGGTGGCTTAGTGAGAGGATGCTGCATCCTCCAGGGAAAACAGATGGAATAGTAGATATCTGCTGTTTCTGCTTGCACAGCATCCACTCTCTCTTTTCAATATTCCCTTTTCAAAAACCACCGCTTCCCTGCACACAGGTCATTTGGTTTAAGAGGGCTGTTGACCACACTTCCATGTACCTCCCACCCTCTCCTCACACAGACCGCCCTCCCATTCCCAAAGGCTCCAAACTTCTGGCCATGAGAACTGGCTCAGGCATGGGTGCAGGATCAGAGTGGTCTGATTAAAGTTAATCCTGAATTATTCCCTTTTTCTGCAGGGTTTAAGTCTGAAGCTGCTGACGACCATTTTACCACTGTGAAGACAAGAGGAAAACCAGAAGTGGATCCTTCCTGAACTTTTCCGATACAGGAGTCAGGATGTGGCCCTTCCTACCTGAGCAAGTATGACCTGGGTTTCTGTGACTTGTTGCCAAGAGTTCTGACATATACAACAAGTAAAGAAAATTGTATTTCAAAAAAGAAAAAAAGCCTACTTTTGTGAGTGGTCGATTATAAAAACATACATTACTGTGGTAATAGTTCCTTAAAACATTTAAATCTACCCAAGGCATTTAGGGACTTTGTAGCAAATTCTAAAGTAAATAATGACAAGCCAAGACAGATTGCCTTAGAAAATGTCAGTGCACCAAGAATGGCACATTAACTCATTCAGTTAACATTTATTGAGTATCTTCAGGGTTCTTAGACTTGTTCAACAGAAATTATAAAACTGCATGCTCGGGTTTGAGCTGGTCCATCCAAGGTCCTTCCATAAAGAGCAGCTGTGGATGCTGCTCAGACTAATTGTATGTGTTAGCGAGGCCAGGTGTTTCTGTCTGGCCCAACAGCTGTACTTGATGTTAAGGACCACTTGAATTTCAGACTGGCCATCTATAAAACAAGGCTGGTGAAGCAGCATCTCAACTCAGTCCTTAGGTGAAAAAGCAGAACATGTTTTGAATTTCTCTCCCCTTTGGTAAAATATCTACTGACCTTTGTGGAGAAGCCTGGAGGACACATTGTGCTGGGCCTTCTTTTCTTTGTTTACTCTCCCTCCATGAGAAAAACCTAACACTACCATGGGTCTAACCTTTATTAATGCAACTATACCTCCATATAAATATGCTTAAATTGTTGCCTCCTGCCCTATCTGCTTCCCAGCAGCTAGGCCAAAATAAATCTTCAGGTGTCCATCTCTGGTGGGCATTTGTTGGCTCTGCCACTGTGTGTGCAAACACGGTGCTCCTGTGTCCTTTGAGGAAGCACCTACCTGCTCTCCGTGGTGTGCTGTCTTGGTGGTGCTGTCAATCAATGCTTCTGGCTCAGCAGTGTGCATGCCACTCAAATTACGCCAAAAGTGTTCAAACTAGCCAAAAGTGTTCTATTTCCTGGTATTCTAAAGCCAAGGGCAGAGCACTCTAAGGGCAGACCTCCAGCTGCGCCTCAGGAAAAGGAACATCAGTTCCAAATCCCCAGATGCCCAGAGTAGTTCTGTTTCCATCCTGAGAATGGTTCTCCTGACTTCCTTTGACTCTTAGGATATCCTTCACGTACCATTTTACTTCTGTTGCTTTATGACTACAGAAATTTAACTGTACAATCCACTGTGACTTAAACACTAAGTAATAGCTAACGTTCATAGAATACTCTGCAGCTTATAAAGTACTTTCACATTCAATTTGTCTCTTTTAGTCAATATTTCTGGAACTGATTTTTTCTCCTACCCCCAAATCAATCACTTACTGACTTCTCCATTTCTTACAACAGCACCATCATTCTTTCAGTAAGCTTTTTTAAATCTCAGAATAATTTTGACTCCAGGCTTTCACTAACCCTCTATAATCTATCACCTAATCCTAAATATGGGATCTCCCAGATCAATCCCATCCTCCCACTCTCTCTGCCTCCAGCTTTGCCGGAGCCTTCCTCACCTTAACAATGGTCTGTTGACTCTGCCACCAGTCTACTGTCTCTGGACCAATGGTACAATGGTACCACTAGCAGAAGGATGTGGAAAAAACTTTATTATCAGTGTGCCACTCCTCTTTTACCCATTGTTCACAGAACAAAGATACAGGACAATGATGCATAGGTCAATTCCCTAACCTCAATTCTGGGCTATCCGCAAGCAGGCTCCACCTACCTCTCCTATCTCACAGCACACTGTTCCTCAGCAGAAAACATTTGCTAGAACAAGTGCTCTCAAACATGTAGTAGGTAGAAAAAAAAGGCTAGGATTTTTTTGCAGCTCCCTCTCATCGTAAGTGGGGTCTTTGAATGCCCCTTGAATCTGAGATAAGCTTATAACTTGATTTGGTCAATGGGAGAGTAGCAAATGCAGTACAAACAGAGGCTTAAAAATCATTTTGAATTGGGGTTTGCTCTGTGGCTGCTCTTGGAACACTGCTTGATGGCCCCATAAAGAAGCTGAGGCTAGGAAGCTAGAGAATGGGAGGCACGTGTCCCAGTCACCTATTAACCTGACCAACACCCAGAAACCACTAGACACAAGCAAGGCCATTCTAGATCATCCTGCCACCAGTGACCCCACCAGCTGACTGACTGAAGATGCCTGAGGAAATCTAACCAAGACCAGCAGAAGAACCACCCAGCTGAAGCCAGCCCATGTTGCTGACCACAGAATACAGCCTGTAGTAGTTATTTTAAGCAGCAACTTTTGGGGTGATTTGTTACGCAGCAAAGGATAACTGATAAAACATCTAAGCTGATTTGGTCACTTTTTCCTAGGAATTCCTATCAGTTACTATTTAGTGTCTTGGGCACACAATCGCAACATATCTTCTTTCATGTTTTGTACCATTATTTAATTTTTTAATTTTATTTTAATCATTGTCCATTATTTAATTTTTAATGCATGCCATTTCCCCCTCATAGGTTTCTTGGGAGGAGACTGTGCACTTTGTTTTTCTGTCTCACCTATGCACAAAGTATATACACAATGACTACGTAAGGATCGATTCATATTTTTCCAGGGCCCAGTCATCAATAACATTCATCATTTCAATGCGTATTTTGATCACTAATTTTAAAAGCTTAAAAAAAGATCTGACAAGATGCAAACCATAAAACATAAATCAAATTATCTAACCTATAAACTGCAAAGTCATGCACACCATATATCATATTAGGAATCATTTTGTTGATTCATTTTCAGACAATTACTTTTTGCAAGGGAACCTGCATACCAATAAGAAGGGGGCACAAAGAAACAACTATATAAAGGTAACAGTTTTCACAGAAGCAACTATTTGATTTTCACCAGGATATTATTTTTCTCCCAAGACACACATTTCTCCTACGTGGTTTGCAACCCTAACCTGACAAACTGCCAAAAACAAGGCTTCTATTCCTAGAATGTCACTGACTCTCCCCTTGCTGTTCAATTAGATTTTGCATTTAATAGAGAAATTCCCTTGTGTTTTTTATAATGGTGCACCTGCTCCTTGGGAGATTTCCTCCTTTGACAAGAAATACTTTAAATCTAGCAAGAAAAAAAAAAACAGCTCCAGGCTTTCTCTGATACCATCAAAGATATTTGTTTGTATTAGATGTTTGTGTGGGTTTCCCTCCTCTTAAGAGCAGTAAAGTACTACTATGATTCCTTCCAAAACAACAGCACACACAAAGTTTCTTGGCCTCTGTTCTGCATTTCCACTGTACACCTGCACCAGAACAACTGCCTGGAATTAGCTAAGCGGCAACATGGTAGACAGAGAAACTCATTTGCATTACTCACCACCTTTTGGGTGTCAGCACATGGTAAATGTCAAAACAAATGCATCATCATTTCAAACCTACTGTCTTGTAACCTCTCATCATGAAATGCTTGCTATGGAGAAAATAAAGTTTATATTCAAAATTGTTTCCTTTTTTATATTTTATTTCTGAGATATACAAATATTCTTAAGAGAAGCACCATTTTTTTCTTTCCAATTCTAAACTTGAGAACTCTAACATGTTTGGTTTAGAGTAATCTTTGGTTAATATGGCATTCCAGAGAGACTTCTGTGAATGGTACCAAAATGTCACATCTTTTTCAAATAGTTTGAAGGACACCTTTAAGGTGTTTCCCTGCACTCTAGCCATGCTGCATATAATTTAAGACTGAGATGCATCAGAAATACCCAATGGACCTTCACTCCCAGATGTGAACACATTAGCATACTGCTTTCCTACACCTTGTTCTCTTTGACTTTTAAAATTTCAGTATTTATAAATGAAATACAGATTTCAGCCCATTCCCAACTGGGATGTCTGCTTCACAATGAGAGAAATAGGTTTCTGCCTTCCTGCATATTCGGCAAGGAAAGTGGTGCTTGGAAATTACTATTTAGAGTGACACCTTGGAGAATTGACAGACTCTGCACACATGTAATCCTCATAAACCTCCCCAGACAGCCCTTATTTCATTTTGCAAACTGCACCCTGGCCGGGCTCCACAGCACGTGGTGTGTGGTGAGACTGTCCTGCAGTGGTTCTCCCTTCCTCCGGGCTCTTTGATGGACACTTGTCAGTAACAGCCAAGAGGAGTGGGGCCCAGCTAACCAGCAACTGAAAAATGGACACGACAGTAAGCTCCTTCAATTAACTTTCCCAAGGAAAGCACTGTCCCACAGGAAAAAGCGTTTCCCCCTCTCCTAGCGGTCCATTGAAAATGAGCAACAATGCTGTTGCCTTTTTGTTTCCTAAAGACTTTCTTCTCTGCAAGCAGTAGCGTGTTCCTCAAAGAATGCTAGTATTTCCTGTGGAAACTGTATGGCTGCCAGTAATGGCTCATAATTTTCCCTCTTTTCTTTTCATAAAAATGAAATAAATAAAACATGTCATTTGACAATAGCCAAAGTGGCGGTTCACCTCACTTACCACCTGCTGATGAAAGTCACCACAAGGAAGGGCCAAGAGAGAAACGCGCCCCGCTGAAATTGACACGGACCTGCCTCGGACGCAGGACAGCGGCGGAGAAAGGCGGTGGGAGCCCTGGCTGGACGGGGCAGACGGGACCCGCGGTGCTGAAGGGCAAGGGGCTACCGGTGGGCGGCGGCAACCCCAGGTGTGTCCTCTACGGCGTCTCTATTATTATTGTAGATTCCGTTGTTATTACTATTACTTCACCCTTCGTTATCTCAGCTCTCGGGAGCCACGGCACTGCCCATCCCTGCCTCCTACACGGTCCGAGGTGGCAGCAAAAATAATGAGCACGGGAAACGGGCAAATTAAAAGAACAACCTTTTGGAAATCAAGGTGGGGTTATTTCCCCCTTACCCTGAGTAAAGCAGCCACCACCGCCGTCACTATAGAGACCTTCCCCCAAACCCTTTCTGCAGAGTCGCCGCTGCTACCCAAGCAGCCCGGAATCGCGGCACAAAGGGGGCCTGTGGGTTGGGGGAGCAAGGGCGACACCCGCCGGAGTCGCCCGCTGCAAACTTGGAGAGGCTCGGCCTCCCGCACCGCGGCCCCAGCCTCCCTGCGGCGCCCGCCCTGGACCTGGACTCACCCGGGGCGCCTGGCGCGCCGGCGGATCCGGAGCGCGGACAGACTGACGGACGGCTGCGGCGGGAGCAGGAACAGCCGCAGCTGGAGCAGGCGGGCGTTGGGGGCGCTGCCGCGGCCCCGCTACGTCACAATGCGGCCGGCCGCCGGCGCCGCTCCCCTGGCCCCCCGAAAGGCGAGTGCGGGAGGGGACAGCCCCGGGGCTGCCGGGCTGGAGCCGGCGTGGAGGGACGCTGAGCGCACCGCCCGGGACGGGGGCGCGGCCGCCACTGCACAAGCTGCTGGAACCGCGGCGCCCTCCGGCTGCCTAGCGCCCGGCGCCGCCCCCGGCCGGCGAGCCCCGCTCCGCCTGACTGACAGCGCCCCTCCCGCCCTCCGCGTGGCGCCCCCGGCCCGGCCCACGCCCCTCCCTCGCCCCTGCCTTACCGCGACCGCAGCCAGCCCGCCCGTGACTGTCCACGAACCTGCTCTTTCTTCACCTACCCCCCGTTTATCGCTGCCGCCTTTGCTTTTCATCTGGGTCTTCCCTCCCATCCTACTTCCCCCATCTCCGCTCCCCTCGCTCTCCGGCTCCCACTCTCTCCACTTCGCAGCCTCTCCCCCCTGGAAATGAAATCTCCCCTCACCGCGATCCGTGCGCCAACAGCTGCCACTTCATTCGTCCCCAGATCATTCCAGGTTCCAGCCGAAACTGGGCAAAGAGACTGGGAAAGAAGGGAAACTGAGCATGGGCATGGTCCTGGGAAACTGCTGTACTTCAAAGCTTCTAGCAGAGTATTTTGCGTTGGCAAGGAGTCTTCAGTCCCCAATCCTGCCCCCCGCCACCCGCCGCTCTCCCACCCTCGAGGACTTCGCTAGGGAGTGAATGGCAAGGGGCTTGTGCTCGGATGGTTTTGTGCTCAAGTGTGGGCGGTGGATGGAGAAGCCTTTGGTCTGAAATAATGGCTTTTTAATTCAACAACGCTTAAAACACCACTTTATTAACTTTACTTTTGGCGTCTTTCTTAATTAGGGCGGGGAGAGTCGGGGGGGCGGGGCGCTGGATGAGGCGATGCCAAGCCAGCAGTGATGACTGTCTCTTTCCTTATTTCCGAAATGAGTTTAGGGAGAGTGGAAGCATTTATGGTAATATTGGCTCACGACCATCTCGATTTTGCCCTTTGGAAAGCTTTAAATTATTTTTAAGAAATCTCTTTCCCAGGAGAGATGACTCGGGGAAGTACACTCAGAAAAGCCATTGAGGGCGACATCGTTGCTCCAGGATGTGGATGCTTGCCTCATGTTGCCCCAGAGAAAAGTGTGAGGAAACCAGTTCTGGTCCTTCTGTTCAGAGGCATCCTCCTTCCCTTGCCAATTCCAGAGGACAAAAGTGGCGCGGTGACTCTGGGAAACTCAACACTATCTGGGTTGGTAAAGATGGGATGTCTATCGTGTATGAGCCTGTCATTGAAAACATGTTACCAACAAAAAAGGAAGGACCTGGTTGTGTAAAGTCTGTGGAGTTCCCCGGATGAGTAGAGTCATATTGCACGCAGTGCCTGTGGAGTCCAATGGCTGCTCTGTCGGTATTTCAGGAAAGAGGCCCTTGTACTAAGGAGGGCACGGGGAGAGGGCGGGCATCCTTGCCTTGGACCTATTTGGGCAAGATAATCGTGAGCCAATGTTACCTATAGTCACTGAAATTAGGACTACCTTGAAGGCCAGCAGAAGAATGCACATGCTTTTAATTTCACTTCCTATTGATAAACTGATTTTCTCTCTCTCTGCTTTTTAACACAAACAACCAAGAGCATGTTCTGCAGTGTTGTAATTTGTTTATTGTAATTTATTATATATAAGATTTTAAGTACATACATGGAAAGTAGCTTCACAATTTTAAAAATACACATATTCCTCAGTAGAAAATATAAAATCAGATGACATCATATGGCACTAAAAATACTTGAAAATATTGGGTTTAATTTGTTCACATCTGGTTAAAATAAAAATGCTTTTTTTTTTGCTTAGTATAAACTCTGAGAAAAGCACATCTTGCTTCCATCCAATAGATATGGATAGAATTGGTGTTCCCTTGGCATGTTGTATAGACAACATACTTTCCTTGTCAACCTCTTAAATATTGTGACATCCTTCTTTTTAAAAATAAAATTTTAATTTATTGAAGAAGTAACTGATTGAAAAATTATAAATGGATATCTCCTTCCAAATGCCCTAAACTCCTATGAGCTCTAACAATGAGCCAGGTGTTAACTCAGTTTAAATGGTTCGATGAGAAGGGACCCAATTATGTTGCACATACAGAAAATGGGTAGTTCCTGGAAAGAAAGCTTCTCTGTTTAGCATAGAGAAGCTTGCATAGAGGAATAGTAAGCCATACAGTTAAAGAGCAATCTCTGAGATGTTTCAGATATTTTCATAGTTTTTATAGTTCTTTTTGTTATGTCTTTTTTCTGTTTTGATTATATATTTATCATTGTTTCTGTAATTATTTTTACACTGATTTAAATGTTTACATCCACTCTCCTACAGAGACTGGGAGTTTGCTTTTGCTTGGACTGGCTGTTGGTTTGCTTCAGCTGTGCAAACTCTTGCCAAATCATAAGCCACAATGGATATACTGAAGTGTGAAAGTAGTGAAGTACTTGGGTTGAAACAGAGTTTCTAGATTTTGAAATTGGATGGCAAGAAAGCCAGCTTCCTGGGGTGAGGAGGGGACTGCTCTGCCTTGTCCGGGGACTTCTTACTACCAATCAGCCTCTGGTAATGTTTTCTAATCAAGCAACTGCCTTTATAGCCTAGTTAGTAACAATGGAATGGTTTAGCAGCCACAGCTGCCGGACCATTTATCCCCTTTTAGAAAACCCCTCACCCAAGCCTGACACAACAGGAAGTATGCACCTGTTAGAACACTTACTCTATTTCTGCTTCACGTCTCTTATCTCCCACTATTCAAGTGTCAGTTCCCATCAAGATGCCAAGAGATTTCATAGTACTTATATTTATATTTTCAACACTGAGCACATTTTCAAACTCAAGAGTTAGCTACTGAAAATAATTAGTACAGCAGGGGATTTCATTGTACATCACCTGCCAGAGCTGCCATGTAATTGTCCATTCCATTGTTACTATTAAACATCTGCCTCTATCCTTCTCCCAGTTTCCATAATGTCTTTATTGTGCTATAAAAATTGGATAAACCTGCTATAACACTGCCAGTGATCAAACATCTTTTTTTCCTATTCTTTAAGTGTAGATTTTGCTTAATGAAATATCCCACTCAATATTAAAGGCTCGAGTTGTTTATTCTCATTGAGGTTCTTTTGATTTCCAATTAGGAACTATATAGTCCAGTTGGACCAGACTATTCTTTTCTTCTGCAGTTGTTTGTCTGCTTGTGCAAATGTATGTAAGTAATTATAACATATTTTTTTATATAAAGAATGAGATTACACTTATGGTAAATGTGACTGTAGTGGTCAGGATAGGTTAGTTTATGTTGTGTTAACAAAGAACAACAACAATGCAAAACTTCCATAGATTAATAAAAACATCTTCCTCTCACTGCATAACAGTGCCAGGTCACCTGCAACTCTGCTTCATGTGTTTCTCACTTTAACATCCCAGTCTAATGGGGCAGCCACTAATGGCAATATTGTTGGTCACTCTAGTCACTCTAGCCACAATAGAGAACTCTGGAGGGTCTTAGACCAGGAATTAAATGCTCCAGCTCAATAGTTATGCATGCCACTTCAGTTCTCAATTCATTAGCGAAGTAATCATGTGGGTCCACCAATCACAAGAGGACAAGGAAGTGCGTGCTATAATATAGCCAGAATATTTGATAAATAATAGGCTGTGGGAGTATGAACATATTCAATGTTATCGTAGATCTTATAAAACAGAGAAAATTTTCAGTATTTTACATAAAAGCCATGAGCTTAAGTATGGAAATAGATGCTGAATAGAAGTATAAATTCTGTTGCAGCTTTACATTCTGAAATAAGCACAAAAACAAGAGTTAAAAAATGTGACTGACAAAGTTTGATTAGGAACCCAGTTTTTGAACATTTTTGAGTTTCACAAAGAAAGGAATGGTATAGAAATATGTGGTTTAATCCAGTTTTCCACCTGGCTAGAGGACATGCTCTCATGTTCTTTCTACCTCCTTTTCCTCATGTACACTTTTCTTCAATTTCTTTCTTCAGTTCTGCTTATTGGTGCATCTGTGTCTTTGTGTGCCTGAGCTGCATGTGACGAGGAATTTATCATTCCTCCTCACTTGCACTATTTTCTATGATCATCTCTTCACTTTCCAATGATTTTTCCCCTTCAATATTTGTTCTTTTCTCTGCCGTTGGGGCATGTTTTAGCCTTTTGCTTCCTCTTAGCACTTCTAGTAAAAGTAGAATTGGAGAGGGAGATGGAATTCAAGTCCAGCTATTTAGCTGCATATAATATAACAGCTTTAATAACAGATTTGGTATAGAAGAAATTTTATGGATTATTAATCAGATCTACTGAGATTCCAATTAATGCTATCCCGTGCTTTACCTGTTCTTACAGATTATTGGAAGTTTTGTTGTTGTTGTTTTAAATGAAAACAGGCCATGTGCAAACATACAGTCGGATGGCTAAATGTCTTGCCTTGTGTTCTGAAGCATCCTGGAGGAAAAATACAAAGAAACTATCCACAAGGGGCAGAGGTTTTTTTTTTGAAAATCACAGATTTGGGGCTGTGATCTTTTCCTCTGTGCTCCTTTTCCACAGGGAGTTTCCAGCAGACAGCACACTGTACTGGGAAGCTACTGGAATTGAGGATAAACTCTTGATCAAACTCTATTCAGGTCGTCAATATGTAAGTTTCTTAACTCCTTTAACTACACTTAAACCCAGTAGCTGGTGTTTTTCAGATTAGCACTTACTTCTACCTGAGGTTGACTGGGGCTCACTCTTCACCTTCTCCCTGAGAGACTGTCTTAAGCGTCATCCACAAACCTTCAGTTTTGATTTTAAAGTGATATTTCTGCAGCAAACTGAGCCCTATGGATGGGTCTGTTTTTCCTACGATTCCATCCACATTATCTTTAAATATGTCAATTTTTTTTCCTGGATATTTTTTATGGAAAGCCTTTTCCCTCCCAGGGTAGTTTATTGACTTCCAAACTATGGATATTTGAATCGACTCCCCTTGGGTCATATCACATCTCCCTATCTGTCCACTGATGCCTCCAATCTGAATCAGGCTGCCATTGGCCGTGCTGAAATCTGCCTGAGCCCTGTGCTCCCAGAAACCAGTGATAGCTGAGAAATACCTCAGGAAATGGCTTACTGCAAAGACTCACCTCCCCATAGTACTTTGCTAAAACTCAGGGTCCACTCTTTCTCACGACTTCATTAAGATTCACACATGGCTCCTTTGTTTATTTCTGCCAGGGCCAAACAGATTTTCTTTCCCTTTTTGCCTGAATGTGCTGACAAGAGCAGGCACAGACCCTCCAACTTTCCATTCTTTGTCTCATGAATGAATAGCTGAGATTAGTACTGTTTGTCCCTCTGAAACTTTTGAGACACAGAGAAAAACATTTCCTGTTCAGCTAACTGACCTAGACTTCCGCTGATTGCAAAACAATCTCAACTGTAAGTCACCCCACCTGTAACTTGTCTATTCCTCCCCATAAAAGTCTAGTGCAAAGTCACCCTGTGGAAACACTGTGTTGAGGGTGCTCTTCTTATTGAAAGAGCCTGAATCCAATCAATCTTACCTATCTGGTTTTTGTCTTTGTTACATCCTTTTCCCCTTTGGATTCCAGTCTCTGTCTCTCTTTTTTCTTTAAATCTTAATTAATAGCTACCCTAGTCATTCATGTGAATTGATGTCATGGATATATCTGTTATTCAACCACAAAATGGTTATTTCTAAGCAAAATTTTACATCTAACACTTTTGTTGTAAGGGACTTACCTAACACTGTACAATAATAACTGAGTAGCGTTTAAAATCCTTCAAATTGTACAGCTTTATTATTCAATTTTTTCTTAGTTTTTTTTGTTCTGTTAGTGAAATGAATAGCCCTCCTATTCAATTTAGGAATAAATGAAAATGCTATACAGTTGCCAAATGGTCAGCATACATGCTTTCATCACGTGATGTATACAGTAACTTAGTTGTTAAATATTCAACCAAATTCTCTCCTATACCATGGGATTAATATATTTTCCAAAGCTTTCCAGTTAGTAATTTGGCTGCTGAGTTACACTAGTTCCAACCTGGGCCAATAGGACAGATAAATAATTTCTAAGAGAGGGGCCCAGATGGGTGCTTTCAACAACTGGTATATTCTACAGCTTAAAGACTCTTAAGAGAGGGAAAGGGGGAGAGAGTGTGAGACCCTCCTAGGAAAGAGCCCTTTACTTTCCCTCCCAGAATGATTCCCTGATACAGGCCAATGTGCACAATATTAAACATTATCTGGGGCAGTCTGACCATGACTGGAAATTGTCTTGTTGCTTTCCATTTGCTAGAGTAGAGAGAGAGAGACAGAGAGAGGGAGGAGGGGGGTGGGGGGAGGGAGAGAGAGAGAATTCATTTCAGACTGGAAAACTGTGGTTGGAAGGTCTTGTGAAATTCATAATCTGTAAGCATGGAGTGTTTGTAGGGGCAAGGACACATTTAGACACTAGACATTTCACACGGGTACATAAACACAGATTAAATCTCTAACTGGAGGTTTTGGTATTCGAAATGAATTTGATTAGACTGTTTTAAAAAGGAATGCATATCAGCTGAGTGTGGTTAAATGATTTGAAGAGGAACGCAGGTCAACTTCAGAACACCATGGTACGTTCACATGGTTCTGCCATAGTTGTAGAACCTGAGGCCTATGAAAAACACATTCCATTCATTACTAATATTTGACTATTGTATATTTAACTGCATCTATAGGCAACTACAAAATCTCCCTCCATCCGGATAATGATTTTATTGCAGCATATATCTGTGCTTTGAATGTTACTGTGATATATATCTGCTTAGATACAGAGGCCTGTTGTCTTTACAAGTAATTCACCTTTAACTCACTTATTCTACTTTGAGACCAAATGCATGCATTTTGAGATGATCCAATGCCCATGGCTATGAAATGCAATAAAGGGATTTAGAACCTGTGGGGATTAAAATTATAATGGACTGGTAACTGGCTTTATCTTTAAGCAACTTCTGGTGGGTTAACTTTTTCCCCTTGGATAAGCCACGCAAAGACATTAGAATTGGTTACCTCTAAGGAGCAGAAGAAAGCTGTCAGTGAATGGAATGCATAAGTAATTATAATTACCACTATTCCAAACCAGAATAAATCGTATTTCAAAACAGCTTTGGGGAAGAAAGACAAGATCTGAAAATTAAGTAAGGATTTTAGTCTTCTTAGATATTACTGTCTTGTGAATTTTACTTAACTTTCCCGAATCTATAGCTCCCAGTTTTCAGTTCCTCAACCTGAGGTCATATGGTCCTTTTTAGAAAACAAAAAGGGAAGAAAATCTAAAGATACTGAACTGGATGAGAAAAGCTGATGGCTGATGAAAAAACATTACTTACAGGTCATGGGCAATGTTTTAAAGGTGGATTGTGGGAAAAATAGAAAAATATTAATTGTGGACAGACTAAGTGCTTTTAAATTCAAAGTCCAAGGCAGCCCTGCAGGATACAGGTTGAGGTCACTAAACTGGGAGTCAGACTCCCTGGGCTCACACTCTGGGTTCATGTCTTACCATCTCCAAAGTTATGTAATGTGCCCTGGCCATAATTACAAAATAATATACTAGTAGCACTTATTTTGAAGAACTGTTCTGGCAATTAAACAAGTTAATGTTCTAAGAGAATTTAAAATAGAATGCATTAAGAGTATTAATAAGTATTTGCTGTATAAATGAACTCCAGAAAGCTGATGGCACCTGGGGAGTTTATTGGCAAGGTGAACTGTGGAGCTGAGTTTTGAGTGCTGCCATGCTGACTGTGAATATCTCTACTTCTCTCCTTGTATCCTGGCATTAAACAGCCCTAAAATTCTTTGCTCCTTAAACCACAATAATAGTACATCTTGGATTCCTACATGCTATGTGTTTAGTTGTCCACGACCCTACTTTTATTATAATCACTTAGATTGTGCACAATGTTATTTGGAAAACCTTTAGGTTTATGTTTAAGTATTGTGATTGGTTCTCCGGAAGTTTAAGATTTTTAAAGATTTTGATCCTCTAATTTGATATTTAACTCTAGTTTGTAAACAGCATTTTACTTTCTTCCAAGACCTCCAGTGGTGATTTGATTAAGAACTCAGGAATAGATAAAAATATTTTTGAAAATGAAACATCTTTAGTGAGAGGAGTACCATCAGCATTTTAACTCTAGGGCTGTCAATGTGATTTTGATGTGTTTATACCATTAATCTGATATAAATTTAAAAAAACACAGTTCTTAGAAAATACCAAGTACTTTGTCATACATTTATTCGGCAATATTTTGAGCACCTACTGCACACTGAATGCTGTGCTAGCACTAGTTTAGGATATTTGGGGTAGACAGAATAGACATACTAGACTGTCCTTATAGATAGTCAATAAACAAGTATATTTTAGAGTTGCAAGGAGCGTCGAGGTTGATAAACAGATTGCTGTGGAAAAATTACAGGGAATCTAATGTAACATTGGGTGGTCAGGTAAAACCTTTGAGGTTTGCAGAATGAGAAGCCGCCCTTGTAAACAGAGAAGGAGAAGAATTACAGGCAGAAGATCCAGCTTGAACTGCTGAGTATCGATTCACCTACCACTCAGAAACCAAAAGTGTTCAGAGTAGTTCTCAAATAACTAAATGACTTAAGGAGAGTCATGTGCAATCTACCTCTTGGACTGGTACCACATACCTACAAAAACAGTCATCAACAACACCATTAACCATACATTAGGGAAACATGGGGGGAAATGTTGACATATTAAGTGCTTGCAAAGCATCTGTAAGAACAATATCACACATACTACTTACCCCTAAGAAGCAAGTCTTCAGAGAAACTTAAAGCATCTACAGATCCTCCCTGGTATGAGGATCAAGCAATGCTATTAGAAATATGTAGCCAAGGTGGAAAGGAGATTAATTGTTCCAAAACCTCAGGGAATTGAGATCAGAACACAAAATACATTTAAGAGAAAGTAAGGTAGCAGAAAATCATGAAGGTGATGAAAAAGTCTATGAGAGCCATAAACAATCAGGCAGACACATTCTAAAAATTTTGCTATTTAACATGAAATGTAACTTAAGAATTGTGACCTAGATATTTGGAGAACTTCTCTTCAGCTCTAATTTTCCACATTCTTCTAAAATCTGTCGTGACCTTGGCAATGGCTTTTAGCAGCTAGATTGACTAGGGGAAAAGAATGTGGAATCTTCCTACAGATGTGAGGAAACAGGAATTTTTGAAAAAAATTCTATTGTTCATAGCATCCTGAACTACTCAGGACTACATGCATTATATAAAAGCAGAACAAGGCCACAGCCAATAATTTAAGTGTAGCCTACAGGGTCCCTCTAGGGCTTCACTGGTTCAATACAGCAGCCACTAGCAGAGGCAGTTATTGAGCAGCTGAACTGTGGCTGGTGCGAATTGAGACGTGCTTTAAGTGCAATAGACACACCTGATTTTAAAGTCTGAGTGCATAAAAAAGTGTAAAAATACAATTAATAATTGTATAACTTTTGTATAGACTAGATTAAATAAAATATTGAAAATTAACTTCACCTGTAATTTTTTTTCATCCAGCTACCTCAAAACTTAAAATCTCACATTTCACTGGCATTGGATTTCTATTGGACAGCTCTGTTCTAGGATGTGTGAAAAATCACCTCCATCATATGTGCCCCCTAAACATCTATTCTAAACCATTCTGTCAAAATGAATGGCAGTGATGTCAGGGAAAACAGGTGGCTAACCAGCCAGGTTTAGGAGGGCGATAACAGATGAATATGACAGTTACATAGTACTGGAAAAATTGATGACTGTTAGAAGACTCATCGACATGTGTTGGAAGGAAATTACTGATGTACTCTGTAGATGAAGGGAAAACATTAGATGGATGAATGAAGGAAGGAAGAAGGAAGGAAGGACTTCTTTATCCTGTGCCCAGTGTGACTGAGGGGCTGCAAAATATTTTGTCCTTCAAATTGTTTGTGCTTTTGTAAACTGGAAAGCACTCATGATTCTCCAAACCTATACCCAACCTCCTTCTCCCTTCCTCCAAAACAACAACAAGACAAGCAGAAAATAAAGCCTTTACAACCTGGGGTTAAGGCATCCAGTGTGTATTCTGCAAACTACGACAATAGCCCCACTTCACGTAGACCATGCAACAGATGTTGATGATGCTTAGCTTGAGCTGAGGATAGACAAAACACTATTGTATCTTCATACTTGGCTGGAACAAAACTCTTTTCCCTTGAAAAGTTCTATGTAAACGTATATGCCCTTAGCAAACTAGCTAATAATATGTCAGGCTTCAAAGTGACCATGCTGCACACTTACTGTTTTACTAATCCTCTGGCTTCCCCTGTCTTTACATGGTTACAGAAAAGTCCATTTTGGAATAGTTTGCCCTTGGCTTTAACACTTGGCAGAAGAGTTCCCTGTCCTCTGTTCTTCCTTGTGTTAGTTCTAAAGCTGTTTGTCATCCCTAGTATCCGGAACACCTGCTTTTTTAAAAGGACTGCTGGCTCAGGAAAAAGAACATAACTTATTTTTATGCAATAACTCGCCAGCTCAAGACTTTTAAAAACCCTGTCTGAAATGGTGCATTTTCTTTCCCCTTAATCAAATAAGGTATTTTACAAATCAGAATTTTTTTATTTTACCAATTTCCTTTTGAGATAAATCATTGAAAAGCAAGTAGCAGGACGGGTGGGCAAACCAAAGAAAGAGCATTCTGCTCATAACAGGATACACAGGGGGAGGAAACACAGGCAGCCATGTCTTCCAATCCAGTGAGAGAGTGTTAAAAGAACTTTAAAGAAACCTAAGGAGGGACAACTTTTAAGAATTTAGGAAGATCAAGAAGATGAAGGAGGCTCTGTTACTTCTTTATATAAATAGTAACACATTTTAAAACCCATGTTTAGTGCACATCTGTCTTCGCCAACTTAGCAGACCTTCTCTCTTCTTGTAACAGCGATTATTTTTATCTTGCGGAAACTCCCCCTTCCTCAGTCAATACATTGTTTTCTCGTGTGATCTGCCTTCCTTGCCGATGGGTTAGACACATGACCAAGATTAGCTAATCAGTCTCTCATCCTCTTGCCATAGTGATTGCACAGGGATGGGGTGATTGGTTGGAACTATTGAAGTAGAGGTATCCTTTCTTGTTCTTTTAGGCTATTGGGTTATTGTTCTTTCTGAGAGTAATATAAGGCTAGGGCAGCTATGGCTGCCATCTTTTCTAGCCTGAGGGGACAGCCTGATCAAGAAGGAAGCCAATATAGCGAAAAGCAATACTGAGAAGAATGACACAAAGAAAATCTTGATGAAAAACTTCAAGCCCCTGGATTTCTTAGTTACATGATCATAAAATTTCCACTCAGCTTCCCTTTTCACCATAAGCTAGATTGAACTGGGTTTCTATCGTAATCAAAAGATTCATAATGAATAATGTTTAAGTGTGAATGAACACTGTAAAAAAAAGAGCAAGGAAAGAAAAAAATAATAATAATGGCCTCCCAAAATTGGGGAAGAAAAGAAGAAAAGTGGAAATGATTAGATAATTCTTTTCTTTTTCTCAAATGTGTTAGCAGAAATTACCCTGTACATAAATGCTCATATGGAAATTCTAAAGAGAATATCAATCTTACCCACTAGAATTGGACACCAACTAAAAAATGGTGATAAAATTACCTTTTCCTGGCATAAGAGGTAGCCTGCAAGCAAAAGTGCAAATTTTTGAATTATTCCTCTCAGCTTTTTCCATATTATATTTTCTATTTCCCTCTTTTTTAAATAAAAACATTGATTGACTAGTTTATAAAATTAATAAACTAATACTTTAAAAAATTAGTAGTAAAGAATTCAATTCATTAAAAAATAAAAATTCAAATCTTTTTGAACCTCTTTCTCAAGTGTATCTTTGAGTGTACTCTTTCTGATCCTTTCCTCTGCATATATCAAAATTTTTTCCTTTTAATAAAATATGGGACCAATATAATTCTTTTTTAACAATTAAAATCACTTATGACAAACCATTTATGAACACATAATATGACCTTTTTTTCATGCAAAAACATATAGGTCCACCTCTTTATTTAGTGGTAGACTAATATTTCAAGGTAGTAAAGGATATTTAATCTGTGTCGGGTTTTTTGTTTTCTTTTGTTTTTGCTATTTGATCCAATGATATAACAAACAACCTTCAATATATTTTTAGCCTTCTAAAATAATGATGACTTTTATTATTGTTGCATCAGTTTCCTAATCACACACTATGAACTAGTGAACAGGACAATGGCCAATTAAAATCTTCATCTTGTATACATCCTTACGCATACACACACTGGGTGTGATGATATAGGCTGGAGCGAGGCGTGACTGGAAGTGCAACACAAGAAGAGACACTGACATAAATTATTTGACCCCTGGAGGGTGAGGTCTATACCCACAATCGCGTATGTACAATTGCCTTCTCTTGTGTTGGTGCATAACATTCAAATCATGCTCCAGGCTTACAGGTCTTGGCAGATGACTGACCTCTTAACCTACATCTCTTGCCATTTTTATTGTCAGCTTCTGTCAATTACTGCACAAGACAGTTAGCAAAACAGTTCTTCACCTTCAGGCAGATGTCTGCTGTCCATTTGTCTAGATCAAGAGGCTTACAAGCACTTCTAATTCTAACTCAGTGGGGGCATGGGAGTCCTGGAAGAATTGACAATACAGTTGCTCCTCTTTAATCAGCCCAGTGGACAGGATTCATTTATTTTACCTTCCATTTTGAATTCCTTTCCAAGGAAATTTGTGGAGTTTTAAAAATCATTTAGTCTTTCTTTTTGCTTTGGTATCATTATTAAACCTGCATATGGTATCGGCCCATTTTGGAGTGTGGGGGTGGTTTACCATGCTTCAGGTTCCTGAGCCTGACCCAATGACCTGTAATATTTCCCTCAACCTTCTCCCAGCAAGAAAACTTGAAAAAACAATCCCTTCTTGTGGTAGTTTATCACCTGGCTTAATTTTCCTCCCACTGGCATTTTTATGTCTGAGAGCAGAGAGATAAAAACATGCTGACCGATGCACAGCCCTGTTCTCAGATAACCTGAGCTGCCCAGGAAGTGCAGGTGCCTTGCCTGCGACCCGAGAGAGGCAGCAGGGTCGACTTTCACTGCTGTGGTATGCTTTTCTTCAGTTCTGTTTAAAAAGTAACAAAATAACATGAGATGATTTTGTAATAAAATCTCTAACTATAGCAGATATTTGGCCAAAAAAACACTGGCCAATTAAAATAGCAAGCCCTGCTTCTTTGCTAACAAGGAAGATGAACTCCTTGACAGCAGATTCCAGTTCAATGTTGAAATTCAGGAGAGTGTCTGGAGCCCAGGGCGGCAAGACTTCTGGGATTTCTTTTGTTTCACTTTGTTTGGCAACCATCGATGAGTCATAAATGGTGCCATCAAAGCAGGGCTCCTTCCTTACTCATGGCTAGTCCTTGACTGCAAATTATGGGGTAGGCCAAGTTCATGTTCTGCCCGAACCAACTCATTTCCCTTTTCAATTGCCCTCTCTCTATCTCTTAAAATAAGCCCTAACTTCCCTTGCTTCTAGAAATTGACTACTGTCACCCTGGCCAGGGCTGCCTAGGACCATGCTTTGTCCTTAGATCTGGGCTGTCCCACCTCTCAGACTGTTCTGTCTCCACCCAGCACTTGCTGCCATATTTGTCTTGCATCCCACTCCCTCTGGATCCTAATGGGATCTGGAGTGAAGCTGATAAAATTATACAAGTGGGTACATCTCTTGGGTCACATGTGCAGTTAAGAGATTCCTCCTGAATCTGGTTAGAATGCTCTTTGTGCAAATGGAATAAATATTACTATGGGGCTTTCAGGCACTTTCTTATGGGAGGTATTCAGGGACAGAGCTGCTTTTAAAAACTCCTCAAAGCACATTACGAGGCAGCTCCCTACCATACCAGCTTAGCCTGGCCTTCTGCCATTTTGACAGGGAAATTCAAGGAATATCCTAACAGAGCCACACTGTAACTCCTCAGTCCTTAGGTCTCCTCCCCGCTGCAGGGGAAGGGGGCTCTGCCAAGGAGCATTCTCCTACGCAAGGCAGGCCCTTGACATTCCACAAGACAGGTAGTGAAAGACCTTGTTTGAAATGTATGGCTTTCACTGAATACTTTTCTCACACTTACGTTTCAACTCCTCCATGGCTAACCTGTGTTTTAGAAGGCACATGAGTGGCCAGGTATGCTAACTGCTTCTTCACAATCTCATTTAAATGCCTACTGTGTTCTGTTCAACAAAGAAACACATCAGGTCAAATCAGGATGAAGAAGTAAGCATTGTTCTGATTGAATAACACATTCAATTAGTTCTTTGTTCTCTAGTCCTTTCAACTCAGTCCCTTTTTTTTGATACCTTCAAATTCACTGTTTCATATCATGATTTTTTAAATAATCCAGATTTTCTGTAGTATTTCAATCTTATTTTCCAAGTGCCAACTGAAAATATGGTACGTGACCTAAGTAATTTTTTATTAAGATCATAGTGAAGAGAAGTTAATCTAAAGTTTTTATGAAGGTGATCTATTTTTCTGTAGTTCTTAAATATAAATAAAAATTCAGCCCTGGCTGGTGTGGCTCAGTTGGTTAGAGTGCCATCCCATAACCAAAATTTTGAGGGTTCGATTCCTGGTCAGAGTGCATGTCTGGGTTGTGAGTTCCATCCCCAGTCTGGGGGTTACAGGAGGCAAACAATGGATGTTTCTCTCTCACGTTGATGTTTCTCTCACTCCCTTTCTCCCTGAAAGCAATGGGGGAAAAAAATGTCCTCTGGTGAGGATAAAAAAAAGTCATTTCACGGACTGCATGTTTTCTCTAAATATTTTCCTAAATTCAATAGATTATTCCCTCATTAATCTTTCTGTTTCCATTATGTTCTTCTGTAAGGGAGTTTGGGACCCCCAACTACTATTCTATTATCAGAAATAGATTTTCCTGATTACTTAACTATTTTGGACACAGTTATATATAGACACAGTACTTTCTAATTCTTCTATAGGTGATGACTTTTGCTCAATTTACTTAGCTTCAGCATGATGTAAAGAAAATTTATACAATGTTAGTTCACTTTATATTCAATGAAGTAGCTATTTGGAGGATAAAGAATAGTAAACTTTTATTCAGATTAAATTAAGCTCTTATAAATCATTATAAAAGAAAATTTATTGAGTTTTCCCTCAATTTAATATGTTCACATTCAAGAGAGAAGAATTACACAGCAGGGGAAACTTCACATCTCAAAAAATATAGTGAAAATGAGATTGCAGTTATAAATCCTTAATTAGGGGAATCTTAATGTTGGTGACAGAACATTAGGAACAAGCTAATTGGCAATGTAAGAAGACCTAGGGCAGGAGGGAGGTTTTCAAATCAATAGAGTAAACAACTGGCTGACATTGGATAGATAAGAGGCACTTGTTTCTATATAAGCGTCTGAAAGCTGTATTTTCCACTGGCTCACAGTCTGGGAAAAGCTGAACACATTATGTGAAGTGGCAAGTAGGGGATAAATCCAGGGATTTCAAGCTTTCAGTTTGGGACTTTGTCAGAGTCCTAAATCATCCGTATGGTCTCAACTAATCTTCCCTCCTTTCTCCTCAAACTATCTATAGAGGCAATAAAGATACCTGTCGTTTGAGCATTTTGAGGCAAAGGCTTAGAAAGAAGGCACAATTCTTTTCAATAATTTTTTAAAAAGAAAATGGCTTCGGTCTGTTTGGCTATGAAAGTTGAGCCTTTCCCCATCCCCCCACTTAGCCTTAATGGACTCCCCACCCTGTGATGTAATTACTCTCTATTAGTTACAACATGTTCAAGAGACTTCTATCTTGAATTAATAGTACTCTCACAAGGAAACTTTTTTTAAAAAAGGATTTTTTCTTTTTTTGCAGCTGCTACATTGCCCAGTGCTAGGGACACCATTTTACTTTAAGCTATGCTCCAGAGGACACCATTCACATAGATTCCAAAGCAAGTGGCACCCCCTAGCTTTGTACAGTGAGGTAGCCCTCGGTGCTGTCCAGAGCAGGAACAGGGAACATGGAAGTAGGTAGGCTACCATATAGACACAGGAATTCAAAGAAACAGATAAACCAGGAAAACAAATCCCTCTGGAAGGTTCATGAAAATAAGGGGAGGGGCACTAGGATTAGGGTATTGACTCAGTTTACTTGGATATGAAAGAAAAGGGTGGCTCCAGAAGGCAGGAAACTTGGGGCTAACTCTAGGGCAGACATTTCACACACAGGGTCCAGCATAAATAATGCCCCTGTTTTATTACAAAATTTTTTATTAAAAAATCATAAGCATGCAATTCTCTAGCAAAACAATACCACACACTCAAGCACACCATATGACATTTTAGGTGAAATGTTCAAATTAAAACTGTAAATTATTACACCAATGACACTCAGGCAGGTGTTACTTCTGCTGGACTTTGTATGTTTCCACAAATACAAGTCCTCTTGAATTTCCTATCAGAATGGATCCCAGCTCTGTGACCCTCCTAGAAGAGCGCTTCCAGAATGAAGGGCTCAGCCTCTGTGAGTGTAGTGAGGGAAGTAGGAGGCTCTCTGAGAAGAGTCTTAGGAAGGAGCCTGCTTTCCCTAAGTTCTTCTCTCATTAATTTCAGCATGTTGCAAAAGCTGGGGAGACTGATTCTCAGGCCTGTGTTCTTTATCTACCCAAGAACACAGGCCTGAGAATTAGACACTGTATACAGTTAATTTTAATATGTATCTAATGAAATTTTGATATGCATACTCATAGAAATATGGTTGAAAAATTAGGTGGGAAAATAAGTTTAAGATATTTGCATTTTGGTTTTATAAAGACACATGATTTTTTCTTTCAAGTATAATTTTTCAAACAAAGTATAGTTTTTTGTTTCTCACACATAAAACTGCCTAGACCTCAAAAACATAAGAAAATCAGAAAGAAAAATCATTGAACAATAACAGCAATGGACTTGGCATCAAGCTGAAACATTTTGATCCCCTTTGCCTTACAAGGACCTCCTCCCTATTTTGGCAAAAGAGGTGTCTTTCTTAAAAATTTATTTATTGATTTTAGAGGTAGGAAGGGAGGGGGGAGGAAGAGAAAGAGAGAGAGAGAGAGGAACCGTCAATTTGCTGTTCCACTTATTTATGCGCTCATTGGTTGCTTCTTGTATGTGCCCTGACTAGAGTTCAAACCTGCAACCTTGGTGTACCAGGATGATGCTCTGAGCAACTGAACTACCTGGTCAGGGCAACAAGTCTTTTTTTCTTTTTAATTTAGTTTAAAAGATTGAAATTAAGGTATTCTAAGCTAATGTGTATCTGACTTAAAATATTTTGCATATAAAACAGCCAAGTTAGAGAAAGAATCAGTCAGCCACCAGAACCATGTGATACCTAAAAAGCAAGCATTTCAGAGGGGAAGTTTATCGTGGTGAGCCAAATAAGAAGCAGCTGGGGCTCTGGCATTCCTCCTCACCCCAGACACTCCAGAACTGGGAACTGAAGTGCCAGCTTTATGCGTGTGCTGTAAGAGCTTATCTTTAAGTAGTTTCTCCATTAAATTCATCTTTCATCTATTAACAGGAACATCCCCCTCCACTCCTAGCCCTAAAACACAGTAGGGGTCTAAATCTCAGAGGAATAGTGAAGAATCCTATTCTCTTGTGCTTCAGTGACTAGGTGACAGGATGGACATAGATCTCCATGAAGAACTATCAGTCCATAAACTGAAAACACAAACCTGCCATATTGGAAAAGAGACTAGGCAGTTCAAAAACACATGACCTTCATGATCATATCAATAGATGCCGAAAAAGCATTTGATACAATCCAGCACACATTTATGATGAGTCACTCAGCAAAGTGGGTATGGAAGGAGCATACCACCACATAATAAAGGCTATATCTGACAAACCTACTGCCAACATCAAACTCAAGGGACAAAACCTAAAAGCTTTCCTCTTAAGATCAGGAATAAGACTAGGGTGCCCACTTTCACCACTCTTATTCAACATAGTACTGGAAGTTCTAGCTACAGTAACAAGATAAGAAATCTAAATACAAGGCATCCAAATTGGAAAAGAGGAAGTAAAGCTCTCATTATTTGCAGATGACATGATAGTGCATGTAAAAAACCCTAAAGTATCCACGAAAAAATCACTCAACCTAAAATGAACTTGGTGAAATCGTGGAATACAAAGTCAATATTCAGAAATTGATAGCATTTTTGTACACCAACAATGAACTATCAGAAAAAGAAACTATGGGCAGAAATTCCATTTACTATGGCAACAAGAAAAATAAAATACCTAGGAATAAATATAACAAGGAGGTAAAAGACCAATACTTGGAAAACTGTAGAACACTGAAGAAAGAAATTGAGGAAGATACAAATAAATGGAAGCATATACCATGTTCATGGACTAGAAGAGTTAACATCATTTAAATGTCCATACTTCCCAAAGCAATCTGTACATTTAATGCAACCCCTATTAAAATACCAAGGGCATATTTCACAGATCTAGAACACATACTCCAAAAATTTATATGGAACCAAAAAAGACCCTGAATAGCCTCATTAATGTTGAGAAAGAAGAAAAAAATGGGAGGGATCACAACACCTGATATCAAACTATACTACAAGCCCATTGTAATCAAAACAGTCTGCTTTAACACACAAGAACAGACACATAGATCAATGGAACAGAATAGACAGCTCAGAAATAAACCCATGATTGTACGGTTAATTAATATTTGACAAAGGGGGCATAAGCATACAATGGAGTCAAAATAGACTATCACTAAATGGTGTTGGGAGAACTGGACTGTTACATGCCAAAAAATGAAACTAGACCACCAACTTATACCATACACCAGAATAAACACAAAATGGAAAAAAAGACTTAAATGTAAGTCGTGATACCATAAAAGTCCTAGCAGAAACCACAGGCAGTAAAATTTCAGATATCTCATGTAGCAATATCTTTGCTGATATATCTCCTTGGTCAAGAGAAATAAAGGAAAAAATAAACAAATAGGACTGCATCAAACTAAAAAGCTTCTGCATGGCTAAAGAAACTATCATCAAGATGAAAAGGGAACCAAAATATGGGAAAACATATTTGCCAATGATACATTGGACAAGGGTTTAATCTCCAAAATATATAAAGAACTCATATGACTCAACACCAGGAAGGCAAACAATCCAATTAAAAAATGGGCAAAGGACCTGAACAGACACTTGTCCAATGAGGACATACAGAGGGTCCATAGACAGATGGAAAGATGTTCAACATCACTATCCATCAGAGAGATGCAAATTAAAACCACAATGAGATATCACCTCAGAGACCTGTCAGGGTGGCCATCATTAATGAATGAACAAACAGCATGTGCTGGTGAGGACTGGGAGAAAAGGGAACCCTAGTGCACTACTGGCAGGAAAGCAGACTGGGGCAGCCACTGTGGAAAACAGTATGGAATTTCCTCAAAAAACTAAAACTGGGACTGTCTTTTGACCCAGTGATTCCACTGCAGGGAATATACCCTAAGAATCCCACAACACCAATTCAAATGAACCTCTGCACCCTTATGTACATAGCAGTGTGATTTACAATAGTGAAGTGCTAGAAACAGCCTAAGTGCCCATCAGTAGATGAGTGGATCAAAAACTGTGGTACAATTACATAATGCAATACTACACAGCAGAAAGAAAGAAAGAATTCCTGCCTTTTGTGAGAGCATGGATGGAACTGGAGAGTATTATGCTAAGTGAAATAAGCCAGACAGTAAAAGACAAATAGCATATGGTCTCACTTATAAGAAGAATCTAATGAACAAAATAAATTAATAAGCAAAATAGAACCAGAGACATGGAAACATGGAACAGACTGACAGTGGCCAGAGTGGGCGGGGGAGGGGGATAATGGTGGAAAGAAAGGGAAGGGACTAGTCAAAGAGCATGTATGAATGACCTATGGACATGGACAATGGTGTGGGGATTGACTGTGGGAGTAGGGTGTGGGCTGGGCAGAGGAGAACAAAGTGGGAAAAATTGGGATGGGTGTAATAGAATAACAATAAATTTTGTTTTTAAAAAACAAAAATAAAACAAATAGCCTGGAAATAGGTAAAGTACCTGGTGCAAGGATTTTACCACAAGCCTGAATGTTTGAAAGTGCACATTAGGAGCTCATCCTCAATACTACCAGGATATAAATGAAAGGCCAAGGATGCTTTAAGCATAAGGAAGGTTGCCCTGGCTGGTGTGGCTCAGTAGATTGAGCACCAGCCTGTGAACCAAAGGGTCACCAGTTCAATTCCCAGTCAGGGCACATGCCTGAGTTGTTGGCTGGGTCCCCAGTAGGGGGCTCACGAGAGGCAACCACACATTGATGTTTCTCTCCACCTCATTCTCCCTCTCTTCCTCCTCTCTAAAAATAATAAATAAATAAATAATCTTTAAAAACTCTTTAAAAAAAGGAAAGCTCATAGATCCGAGAGATGGGAAGACATTTTAGATATTGTCACATTTAACCCTAACCATTAATATTGTCCATCACAGCACATATGTATCAGCTGGTTGCCAGACTTCCATGCTGTATAGTTTAAATGGAAGTGAGTGCAGGAACAAAGAACTTGGGGTTAGGTGCTCAAGGGACTGTTTACAAAGAGTGCATTTTTATTCCGTTTCCTGTTGCTCTGTAACAGCAACATTGCAGCATCATGTGACAGCAAATTGTCTCAGGCTTCCTAAAATGCTGCATCTGGCCTGGCTACCCCCTGCAAGGGAGGATTTTTGCATATGCATGTAAATGAAGTCTTAATCTATATGAATGATGGCAGGCAGATGCAGGAAACAGCTCGGGGACTTTGCCGTTTACACTGAGTTCAACCCACAGGGGAAATTTTGTGCTCTCTCGTCATCTACCCTCATCCCCCCTCCTACTCACAGCCATCACATGGACAGACCTATTGCACTGCACTGTCCTATGTATCAGAAATGAATGGCCACTTCTGCGGGGGAGTGAGAGGTCTGATCTGACCACCATGAAACACTCTCCAGGCTTGGGCCGTGTCCCATCCATCTTGTGAAACCTCTGGGACTACCGAGCACAGCAATAGTTCAAATTGTCCACCTTTTCAGACTGTTCCAGGACAGCCCAGACCCTCAGTGGACTTCTTCCCAGTTTTCAAGGTGTTTGTGGTCCAGTACACAGTCAGGAAGGTCTGAGTCACTCTGCAGTTTGCAGATATGGGCCTTGGGGTGAGGAAGGAGATAACAGCCTGCAGCTGCTATCAGCACTTGGGCCCTGTGGTACCACCCCAGATACCTGCTCATTCAGGGACTGCTCTTTGCTACACATCCTAGGAAATTCATGTTCTCCTCGACCTGCCAAACTATTCCAGCCCTGACATTACTCCAATGATGGATGGCCTGGGTTATGAGTCTACCTGACTAAAACACATTTTGCAAAGCCAAATATTTCCATCAGTACAAAATAAACATGCTTGCCAAAAATTACAAACCCACAATTCCAATCTGTTAACACTTGTAAAAGATAAAGATTCAGCACAATTGGTTTCTTTGGATTCTTTGGTCTCCTGTGTTACCTTTACTATTGTTTTTAACTACCTTTCAGCTTGTACTTGGACACCAAAATAATCATAGGCTTCAAGAGTGTCAGCATAAAGAGTTCCAATCTGGTCCCTGAGAGCAATTGTCAGGCACATTAGCGTGGCGTGATTTGTCTGATGTGGACCAATTTATAATTTGGAACCAATGCTTTAAAACTTTGTATTCAATAATACTTAAATAGCTATGCATGCTTTAAAATCAGTGTAACTACAGCTATTCCAAGGAACACAGTTTTCACATGTGTCTACATTAAGTACTGCCTAAGGAAGAAATTTCTGATTTCATACCCACAATATATATCAGAAGCCAGTCTATTCAGGTGAGTGAAGTGGACCTTACATGAAGAGGAAAACTCAAGCTGAGTATTTTTGCATGGTATCTGGTATTCGACATTTCCGCATCAGCTTATAACCCATTGTTTTCTTTGGGGAGATTTCATCTTGGAGCTGATTACTTGAGAAAATGTACAGTCATTTTTTTTTGTTCTGAGCAAAACAAGAGGTTAGACATTTTGTTTATAAGGTTAATGTGAAATCTATTCATCAGAGTTGAGGGTAAGCTCCATGGGGCAATGTGGGAATTAAATTTCTCTGAAGTTGTGGGTTCTTAGATGACATGTCTCCCAAGGAGTTCAGTCCTGCAATCTTGTGATTACAAGAGTTTGCTTTGTGATTATCAAACGGGTAGGGGGGTGTGTGTGTATGTGTAAGAAAATGACTCTCAAGCCTCCTATCTACATGACTGTTTGCAATACAGCTCATCAGGTTAAATTAAAAACACTCTATGTTAATCTAAATGTGTTTCTTTTTTTAAAATGTGCTGATGAAAACAGGTCTGTTTTATGAATCTACAATGTCTCTATGCAATTGGAAAGGAGGAGGAGCAGGAAGTGGTGAGAAAGGCCTTCCTGTCTATATTTCAAGAGCTTACATTTATGTTGTTTTTATTAAGTTTGCTCATTAGTTAAAGTAGAGGTGGGGCATAATGATAGCCAACTACTTTAATGTTTACATTTTTTTCAAATTCAAAACCTGAGCTTTTAAATGTTATCTGGAGATATAGATAACTCAGGTTCTGGACCTGCTCAACACTCACAGTCAAACTGAATACTGCTTTACAACTGCAGGGCTCATTAAATTTGGTTTGGCTACTTCTTAGTAAGATGGAAGTCACTTCCTAGTTATTGGAAGTGATTCTTAGAGTTTCAAGAAAAGTTAATATCAGTTTTTCAATAGTCCATATGTGTGATATGATCACTTTCCTTTATTTACTCCTCCTGAGTCCAACCCACACACATACACACATACCCAAGTGTCCAGATTTTGGGGGAAAGGGGAAAAGAGTTCAAATTTGTGACTAGACACTTTGCCTGACATTAAGACTTTACTAAGTATATAATACGAAAGTGTATAAATGAGCATCTAAAAGCTGTCTCAAATGAACTAATATGCAAGTGAAAAAAACCTAAAGTGTCTCTTAAACCCTGCAGGGATGTCCAACCTGTGGCCCACATGACGATCAGGATGGCTATGAATGCGGCCCAACACAAAATCATAAATTTACTTAAAACATTACTTAGTTTTATTGCTAAGTTTTATTACTCAGATATGTACATTTTCTATATTAGTAACCACAAACTTGGGACCTGCTCAACAATGTTAAAAGATTATCAAAAGGGCTGCTGCATAATTAGGGTTATTATGTGAGGACATTTTTGCTTCTCTGTGGTGGAAGATATCATGAAAATTATGCATGGACCTTTTTTTGCTCATCAGTTTTCATTAGTGTTTGTGCATTTAATGTGTGGTCCAAGATAACTCTTCTTCCATTGTGGCCCGGAGATGCCAAAAGGTTGGACCCCCCTCCTTTAGACAATTAACGCTGTAGATAGTAGGTACAAACAGCCCCAAATTGAAAGAAATGTACATTTGATATATCTTCACACTGACTTCAGCAAAGATCTACTCCTAATAACACTGCCCTCTGATAATAAGTATTAATTTCTCTTTTTATTTAGACACCACCAGGAAACTCCAGATAGCCCTAGTACTTCAGTGATGCCATCCTTAAATCCTAACCCCCACCAGAACTCATGCCTATAAATGGTTTCTTATCTGATTGCTACCCTTCCTTCTCCTTCTTTCCTTCCCTCCCTCCTTCCTTCCTTCCTTCCTTCCTTTCTTCCTTCCTTCCTTCGATTTTTTTCTCATTGCAGTGGCTAGAACTTTCAGTACTATGTTGAATAAAAATGGTGAGAGTGGACGTCTTTGTCTTGAGTCTTTCACTATTTAAGTGTGATATTAGCAATAGGTGTTTTGTAGATGCATTTATCAAGTTGAAGAAGTTTTCCCTCTATTCCTAGTTTGCTGAGGGTTTTTATTATGACTAGGTGTAGGAATTTTTCAAATGCTTTTTCTACGTTCATATGATCACATGATCTTTAGCCTATCGATATGGTAGAGTGATTGATTTTCAAACGTTCAACTGGCCTTGCATACCTGGAATAAAACCCACTTGATCATGGCATGTAATTATTTTCACTCATTTGTAGATTTGATTTGCTCACATTTCATTGAGGATTTTTTAATCTAAATTTATGAGAAATATCTATAGTTTTCTTTTTCTGTATTGTCTTTATCTGATTTTGGTATCAGGATAATAAAAGCCCTATAAAGTGACTTGGGAAATATTTCCTCCTCTTCTATTTTTCTGGAAGAGGTTAAGTTAAATTCCTGTTAATTATTTAAATGTTTGGTAGATATCTCCAGTGAAACCACCTGCACTTAGTGATTTATTTTTCAGGAGCTTTTGAATTACTAACTCAATTTAGTGTTTGTGGATTATTCAGGTTGTCTATTTCATCTTGGCTGAGTTTTAGTAGCATGTGATTTTTAAGTCTCTTTCTTCTAAGTTGTCACATTTATGAGCATTAAGTTGTTTTCAGTATTCCTATATCATTGATATCTGCAGGGCCTGTATTGATGGCCCCTGTTTTATTCCTGATATTGGAGATTTGTGTCTTCTCTTTTTATCTTTGTCAGTCTTGCTAGAGATCTATCAATTTTATTGATTTTTTCAAAGAATCAACTTTTTGTTTTATTGATTTTCTCTATTTTTTTTCTGTTTTCAATTTTATTGATTAATGCTCTTTATTATTTTCTTCCTTCTGATTAATGGTATCAGAAGTTTAGTTTTCTGTATTTATGTTTTTCAATTTAAAAGCTAACAATTTCTGAATCAACTTGATAGTCCATAAATACGAATGAACTATGTTAAATACTCAATAATTCTCAATTTGGTAACAATGTTTAGTATTTAACTGTTCATGGTGACAAAAGGTTAGACAAAAAAAAAAAAGGAAAACCAGTTAATTGGCAGGTAATAAGTTTGAGTCCTACTTAAGTTTCCATTTGAAGAGAGTCTGGGTATTTACAAGTATTCTCTCCTAACCTAAAATGTCATCTTTGAGGAGAATTTGCAACATAACTCTAAATCACTGTGCATAGTTATGTTGAGAGCTAAGAAAGTTCTATAAAAGGTCTTTCTCTCAAGGAAGGACAGGGATACTGAAGAGTAGAAAATAAACTGGAGAGAAATGAATTAACCACACAGGAAAGAAGGGATATTTTAGCTTACATATAGCTGGAAAATTTAGGTAGAGGTCTTACATGAGAAAGGGGAAAAGGCAGAAATGTCTGAGTCAGAGAAAGACGGCTCCCTAAAGAGCACTGAGCTGCCAACAGAGCGAGGCTTTGCAACTCAGCTAAGTTGAGAATAAATGTGGAAAGAAAAGAAGACCTTTCTTAAAAATACATATAAGTTTTAAAAGAAATAAAGAGCAAGAACAAAGTAAAAATACTAGTTAAATTTTAAGAGATTATGAATGTTGTCTCACAGTCCCTGCCCTCCTAATGCTTACAGTCTAAACAATTGATTCTGTCTTATTGGATTGCTTAAAAATATCTTACTTAAAATAGACAATTATACAAGATATATTGGTTTACATTTTAATTGCTTAAGAGGGGTAGATTTTTAAAACTACAACTTTAAATTTATATAAATCTCTGAAGTTTTAGCTAGTGTGTCTGCCTTAACAATTTGTCCTATTGGGCTACAATGGGTTCGGTTTTCTATAGACTACAAAACCGATAAGAAACTAGGTGCTCATTGTTTCTATCTACTTGAGCATGGGATGATCAATCATATTTAATTTTAGAAATTAGCTCTGAAGATGCTCTCCCTCTATTTTGCTTTCTCTTTCCCCGTCATTTTCCTAACCGTGAACCTTCCTCAGTGCTTTGTCCTCAGGCCTTTCCTCTTCCAGTCTTAAGTTCTATGACTTCTCAGCCTGAAACGTCTGTCTCTCCTTCCTTCCCCACCTCAAAATCTGTCAAACTCCCAAGTGTATTTTTACATCCAGCTTAGAAGTCACCCCCTCTGGAAAGTCATCTCTAAATACTCTTTTCCTCTAGTATTTTTTTTCCATTCCTGTATATATTGCTTTGTTAACACCTACTACAGCGCACTCTGCACTTCATTTTACACTTGCCTTCCTGACTAGACTTGATGGCAGAGACTGGGTCTTATGACTCTCATGTTCCAAGTTTCAGGCACAGGGAAAGTACTTGTAATAAATACTCCTAAATGAATGGATACATATAAAAGCTAGAAATGGCTATTTAATAACTATTCACTGAAATAGTTTTAACACATCCACAAAAAATACTCAGTATATTCAGAATACATTCTCCTTCTGAAATAATAAAATGGTAGTTTAAAAGATATTTTTAATAATTCACATCCTTCCTCTTTAATATAGAATTAATGCCAATCAGTAAAGCTTAACTTTATGAAAGAATAAAAACCTAAGCAAGAAATGAGGCCTTTTGCCTTGAAAAAAAAAAAAAAGAATATCTATCAAGAACATGAGAAGACAAGCCAGGACTGGGAGAAAACATTTGCAAAAGGCATATATTATATCGGACTAAACCCTAAAATATAAAAAGAACTCTTGAAACTCAAAATAAAAACCCCACAACTGATTTAATAATGGGCAAAATATCTTAATAAAATAATAGTGAGATATCACTAAACACCATTAAAATGGTCAAAATCTGGAAGGCTGAACAACACTAAATACTGGTGAGACTGTGGAGCAATTCCTGGTGGGAATGCTGGTGGGAATGTAAGGTACTCCAGCGACTTTGAAGGACCATTTGGCCGTTTCTTACAAAACTAAACATGCTCTTACCATCTGATCCAGTAATTGGAGTCCTTGGTATATACCCAAAGGAGGTGAAAACTTATGTTCACATAAAAACTTGCACAGGGATGGTTATTCATAATTGGCAAAACATGGAAGCAACTAAGCAAGATGTTTGTCAGCATTTAAATGGATAAATGAACTGTGGTACGACCAGGCAATGGAATGTTATTCAGCACTAAAAAGAAACATGCTATCAAGCCATGAAAAGACATGGAGGAACCTAAGTGAAAGAAGTTAAACTGAAAAGACTGCATACTATATGATTTCAATTATATGATATTCTAGAAAGGGCAAAATAATGGATACAGTAGAAAAAGATCAGTGGTTAGTAGAAGGGAAGGATGAATAGGCAGAGCACTAAAGATTTTAGGGCAGTGAAACTACTTTGTGTGATGTGATAATGATAGACACGTGTCATTATATGTTTGTCAAAACCCATAGAACTTACAACAATAATTGTGAACCTTCACGTGAACTACAGACTTTGGGTGATAATGCATCAGTGTAGGTTCCGCAGTTCTAAGAAGTGCACCTCTTTGGTGAGGATGGTGGTGGGGACAAGGTTGTGTATGAATGGGAAGGGGAAGTATATGGGCAATCTTTGTACTTTCTGCTCAAGTTTTCTGTAAACCTAAAACTGCTCTTAAATAACACTGACTAGAAAAAAAATCTGGTCTACATTTCTTTGCATGTAAATAATTAACATAAAGGAGACAACACTATTGGAAAACACAGTGTAGGACCTCACTACTCAAAGTATGTCTGTGTTCCAGCTTTAAGGTCAGCACCTGAGAGCTTGATAGAAATGTGGAAGCCTGGGTGTCAGCCCAGACCTACTGAATCACTAATTTCCCCAGGTCATTCACATGAACATTAGAGTTTAAGAAGCAGTGCTAGGGGAGACGAGCCGGAAACTAGGAGCAAGAAGAACCAGGTGCTTTTCTTACCTCAGGCATTCACAAGCTGTTTAGCATTGGGCCATGTATTGAACCTGCAGGTTTCTCTTTTGTAAATCAAGGGCTTGACATGGCTCAGAGGTTCTCACAGTGCAGTTGCTGAAGCAGCGCAGGCAGCAGCAGCATCACCTATACTTGCAATGCGAAGTCTGCTCTGGGGGTGAACCCATCAACTGTGTTTTAACAAGGCCTCCCATTGTTTCTGATGGAGCTAAACTTGAAAACCACTGGCTGATCTCTAAAGTTCTCTTCAATGTGAACATTCTGTGATCATTTGGGAAAATGTAAATGTTATGAGATATGCGTGTGTGCGTGAACTTGAAAATAAATCCTTATTCATTTTAAACAATTAACTGACATTCTTTTCATTTTCAGATAGTGTCCTTACCTATTTTAAGTATTTTTTATATTACTAGACATTTCTATTGAATTTGTCAAGCAACAGAAGCAGCTTCCTTGGACTCTTGTGCAAAGGGAACCACTGATTTAAAGATACCCTTCAGACAAAGAAACACTGAGCCTGCTTTTAAAATCTTTAAAGGATAAAATCTTTAAAGGATAAAGATTTTAATCTGTCATAATGGCTTTTTTTCCCTCTTGTAATTAGCAAACCACATATTTTTATTGCCAGCATGGCTGGCTAGGGTCATTTTCATTATCATAATTTCCACTGAATGCTAAGCGTGCTTCTTTCATCCAGTAAGAAAAGCTGGAAAAAAGGAGATAATGTAAACTTTAATTTGGGTTAATCACAGAAAAGAATGCCATGTTCACATGCTGAATTGGGAATCATGAAACAGCTAATAGGATTCAGTAAGGAAACATGAAGGTGATAACTTCTTGTCTGATTCTAGCAGGATGAGAGAATTTGGCTTCATTTGAAATTCTGTCAAGAACAACACAGATAAGCACTATGAGGTGGGGAGAGGGGGAGGGGGAAAGTGGGCACACAATCCAGTAGCTCAGTTTTCATTTGGGATGGGGGAATGTATATTCCAAGGCTGTGGGTACATGGGGCCATGTTAGCATTCACTCCATAAGCAGAGCAGCCACCAGCAGAAACCCAAGGGGCCCTCTTTCCTGGAGTCTGACTCTGAACTATTTCCTATAGATAATAGAACAGTAGTGGGGAGATGATGCATTCATGTACTTTAGTATTACTTTATCTCAGCCATTTCGTTTCTGATATGCAAGCCCTGGTAACTCATCACAGTGAGATCAGTTGCTGGCTCTGTCATCCGTCTGAATCTTTGGGTTGTAGCTACGACACTGTCATTTTTTCCTCCTAAAGATGTATATTGTCTTGGTCTTTTGAGCTTTGATGAATAGAACAATTTCATCAATATTTCTGGCCAGATTTTCAAAGGAACAGCCTCTATTTTAATGAGATAAAATTAGCTTTTGCCCTCCTATTTTGCAGAAAACAATTTACTGGCTTTAAGCATAAATCAAACAGAAGCCTTAAAAATAGGAGACTCTGAAAAGGCAGGGCCCTTGAAAAATCTGGCCTAAATGTATTGTGAATGGCAATAAATCAATAGGAATTTGAATTCCTGTAAGCTGTTTACCTGTCTAACCCACTCTACCTTCCTAAAGGGAATGGTGTGTTTGGGATACAAAGGTTCAGCTCGGGCCAAGGGTGAGGTGTATAGTGAGTAGGGCAAAGACGTAATGCTGAGCAGAGCTGCTTAAATAGACTGTGCTGAGAATGTGCTGAGAGGCATCCATCTGCCAAAATACCCCAAGTTGATGAGAGACGGGAAATAGAAAGGAAGGTAGGATAAAAGTAGGGTCAGAAGGGGAGGAAATGGAGGAGCTGGAGGAAAAAACAGAGACAAAGAGGAAGACAAGATGGTGAAGAGAACAAGAAATGTGAAAAGCATAACAGGGTGAGAGGTCAGAAATGGGAATCTGGGAAAGAACCCCATGGAGAGGAAGCAGAGATGGGGAAATGGTAAAAGGGGGGGGGGTTATTTTGGGAGGGTCTTCATGGGTGTGGTCCTGGAGATTCTGTCTACTACTCAGTAGACAGCCTACAGAAGCTTCTCCGCAGCATACGTCTGGCAAACGCATCATTGGCATGGATGAAATTAGCTGAGAGCTGTGGCTAGTCCCCTGAGATGCATCGTTTCCTAGAGTATGAAAAGCCACAAGGTGAAATTTCTCTGCTGCTATCATTGGAAACTAGTAAGAACAGTCAGAGGGAGGATTCTGCTATATCCCAATCGGCCTAGAAAAATGCTGCAGCACTATACCATTGTTTTCCTGGTTACTCGCCCCCTAACAGACTTGCGGGTGCACATCCAGGGCATTTCCTGGGTAAGGTTTTGCACCAGTCCCCGCGTTGTGGCGTGAAGATACCTGTCACAGTCACACTTGCAACTTCACGTTTTCAATAAGATAAAAGTATACTGCACTTTTCTAATGTTTATTTTTAGGACATGGGCCTAGTGGGAAATTTTGGGAAAGAAGTCCAAATATTTCTCTAGTTTCGTCTATGGTGTAATAAAATTTATTTCTGTTCAACTTTACCATAAAATTTATGTTATATATTTATTAACCTTTTTTGTTATGTTTGGGCTACACATATGCAAGTTTACTAAAGACAATGGGGTTTTTCATTTGTATATTTTATGACATTGAACTTCTTTTCCCAGCTCTTTCCTACCTGTTTGCCCCAAGAGAAATTCTTTTATTGTAACGAGCTGAATATTACCTCATGTAATAAGGATTCTGTAAATAAAAATATGCCTTATGATTTTTTTTTACTGCTTTACAAGCTCTAGGTTAATATCATTGATTAATTTTTAGTAATTGTGATATTCCTCTATATTTTCATTTGTTTTCAGATTTTTCCCTTGAAATGCTACAAAATAAATGACTCCCTCCTCTCCCTCCCCATAAAAAAACCCTTTCAAATAAACCTTCAAAAGCCTTTGTTTAGTTTTTCTTAGAAGTAACTCCTACATTGGCAATACGGAATGTGTTCAACACAAGTGTGAATCATCAATATATAATTCTTGAGAATATGTTGAAAGGAAAGTCCTTACAGAAGTACCTTAAAATAATCTTACAGCATCTGGCTCACACCTGGAAAAGTGAATTTTAGAGAGTTTAACACTGTGATAATTTTAGAACTCTATGAGCTGTCTTTGGATTTTATATTTTCTTATTTCAGACTCTTTCTACTGCCAAACTGGTGTGTTTGGAGCTTTTCTGTGCACAACACACTCCTGCAGCAACAGTTGTGGAGGGGAGTTGACTCGTTGCACTGTGGCACTCTCAAATACCTGGCAGAGTTAGTTGTATGTGGACATGTAAGTCTTTGTGTTGCTCAGAAGTTCAGTATCTTCGCTTTTTCTGTCTATGACATTTTTAACCTAGGAGTGTGAACACAGCTATACTCGAGATTTGTATGTAAACTTATTTATGCAGGGGAGTTATATATCCCATGCTTTCTAAATAATGCAAAAATGTTGCTGAAGGTCAGTATAGTATGAATTTTTTTCTTCTCTTTTTTTGTCATTGTCATGGTTTCTGAATGCGACTCATTCATTCCTTCATAATATCAATTATGGTACCTGGGAAGGCATACTGAAGACTTCTTCATCTTCACTGCACTCCCTTTTTGGTCTATCAGCTCTTAATTTTTGTGCATGAAATAATTTTGATAAAAGGTAACAAATATCTATAAGATGGTTAATTTTTTTCTCAGAAGATGTCAAATAAATGGAAACAACAGTTCTTGAACAGCAATTAAATAAAAAATTAAAATTAAAAGTTATGTATCTGATTTCCACATTATCTTTATTTTTCTTAAAGATTTTATTTATTTTTAGAGCCTCTCATATGCCTCACACTGGGGACCTGTGCCTGGGTTGTGCACAACCCAGGCATGTGCCCTGACTGGGAATCAAATCAGCCACCCTTTGGTTCACACGCCCATGCTTTATCCACTGAGCTACACCAGCCAGGGCTGATTTCCACACTATCTTTACTAATGGAGCCCTCCTTTCTGTCTTTCCTTTCTACACCCCTGACTTAAATGTTCTGTCCCCTCAGTTCCCTCATGTGGGTTTGCTTATGTGAACTCATAAACAGGTCTACACACGTGTATGTTGCCAACACACATGTAATTAAATATTTTGCAGCTAACTTTTTAAAAATTTTAATCATTGTTCAAGTACAGTTTTCTCCCTTTTACTCCCAATCCAGCCCACCCTCCCAACCCTCACCACTTCCCTCCCATTACCACCCTCCCCCTAGTTTTTGTCCATGTGTCCTTTAAATTTGTTCCCATAAACCCTTCCCACTGTCTCCTGAAATTCCCTCTTCTGTCCCCTGTGGTCACTGTCAGCCTGTCCTCTATTTCAGTGTCTTTGGCTATATTTTGCTTGTTTCTTTGTTTTGTTGTTTAGGTTCCTATTAAAGGTGAGATCATATGGTATTTGTCTTTCACTACCTGGCTTGTTTTGCTTAGCATAATGTTTTCCAGTTCCATCCAAGCTGTTGCAAAGGGGAGGAACTCTTTCTTTCTTTCCACTGCATAGAATTCCATTGTGTAAATGTACCATAGTTTTTTGATCCATTCATTTACTGATGGGCACCTAGGTTGCTTCCAGCATCTAGCTATTGTAAATTGTGCTGCTATGAACATCAGGATGCATAGGTTCTTTTGGATTGGTGTTTTAGTATTCTTAGGATAGAGTCCCAGCAATGGAATTGCTGGGTCAAAAGGCAGATCCAATTTTAGTTTTCTGAGGAAGTTCCATACTGCTTTCCATAGTGGTTGTACCAGTCTGCAGTCCCATCAACAGTGCACTAGGGACCCCTTTTCTCCACATCCTCTTCAACACTTGTTTGTTGCTTTGTTTATAATGGCCATTCTGACTGGTGTGAAGTGGTATCTCATTGTGATTTTAATTTGCATCTCTCTGATAGCTAGGGATATCGAACATCATTTCATGTGTCTTTGGATTTTCTGTATGTCCTCCTTGGAGAAGTGTCTGTTCAAGTCCTTTTAATTGGGTTGCTTGTCTTCTTAGAGTATAGTCATGTAAGTTCTTTATATATTTTGGAGATGAAACCTTGTCTGAGGTATCATTGGCAAATATGTTTTCCCATACAGTTGGTTCTCTTTTCATTTTGATACTGTTTTCTTTAGCTGTGCAGAAGCTTTTAATTTTGATGAGGTCCCATTTGTTTATTCTTTCCTTTATGTCACTTGCTCTAGGGGACAAGTCAGTAAAAAAGTTTCTGCATGAAATATCTGAGATTTTCCTACCTATGTTCTCCTCTAGGACTTTAATGGTGTCACGTTTTATATTTAAGTCTTTTATCCACCTTGAATTTATTTTTGTATAAGGTGTAAGTTGGTGCTCGTTTCATTTTTTTGCACATGGCTGTCCAGTTCTCCCAACACCATTTGTTGAAGAGGCTATTTTTACTCCATTTTATGTTGCTGCCTCCTTTGTCAAATATTAATTGACCATAGAGACTTGGGTTTATTTCTGGGCTCTCTGTTCTGTTCCATTGGTCGATGTTCCTGTTTTTATGCCAGTACCAGGCTGTTTTGATTACAGTGGCCTTGTACTATAGTTTAGTGTCATGTATCGTGATCCCTCCTACTTTACTCTTCTTTCTCAAAATTGCAGTAGCTATTCGGGGTTGTTTATGATTCCATATAAATTTTTGAAGTGTTTGTTCTATGTCTGTGAAATATGCCATTGGTACTTTAATAGGAATTGCATTGAATGTGTAAATTGCTTTGGGTAGTATGGACATTTTGATGATATTAATTCTTCCCATCCATGAATACGGTATATGTTTCCATTTGTTTGTGTCTTCCTTGATTTCTTTCCTCAGTGTTATGTAGTTTTCTAAATACAGGTCTTTTACCTCTTTGGTTAGGTTTATTCCTAGATATTTTATTTTTCCTTTTGCTATTTCAAATGGGATTTTTTCCTTGATTTCTGCTTCTGCTGTTTCATTGTTGGTGTACAGAAATGCCTTTGATTTCTGGATATTGACTTTGTATCCCGCTGTTTTGCCAAATTCATTTATTAGGTCAAGCAGTTTTTTTGGTGGAGTCTATAGGATTTTCTATGTACACTATCATGTCATCTGCAAACAGTGACAGTTTTCTTTCCTCCTTTCTGATTTGGATGCCTTTTCTTTTTCTTGTCTGATCGATGTAGCTAAAACTTCCAGTACTATATTGAATAGAAGTGGTGAAAGTGGACAGCCTTGTCTTGTTCCTGATCTTAGTGGAAAAGATTTTCATTTTTGCCCATTGTGTATGATGTTGGCTGTAGGTCTCTCATATATGGCCTTTATTATGTTGAGGAATGCTCCCTCTATTTCCACTTTGCCGAGTGTTTTTATCATGAATGGGTGCTGTACCTCATCAAATGCTTTTTCTGCATCTATTGATATGATCATGTGGTTTTTGTCTTTGCTTTTGTTTATGTGATGTATTACATTTACTGATTTGCGAATATTGTACCATCCTTGCATCCCTGGGATGAATCCCACTTGGTCATAGTGTATGATCCTTTCAATGTATTGTTGGATGCGGTTTGCCAGTATTTTGTTGAGGATTTTAGCGTCAATGTTCATCAGTGATATTGGCCTGAAGTTTTCTTTCTTTGTTGTGTCTTTATCTGGTTTTGGAGTTAGGATGATGTTGGCCTCATAAAAAGAGTTTGGGAGTCTCCCATCTTTTTGGATTTTTTGGAATAGTCTGTGAAGGATAGGGGTTAGCTCTTCCTTAAATGCTTTGTAGAATTCTCCTGTGAAACCATCTGGTCCAGGGCTTTTGTGTGTTGGGAGTTTTTTTGATTACTGCTTCAATTTCTTTTGCTATTATTGATCTGTTCAGGCTTTCTGCTTCTTTTTCATTGAGTTTTGGAAGATCATATTTTTCTAGAAATTTGTCCATTTCACCTAGGTTTTCAAATTTCTTGGCATACAGTTCTTTGTAGTAATTGCTTACAATCCTTTGTATTTCTGTGGTACCTGTTGTAATCTCTCCTCTTTCATTTCTGATTGTGTTTATTTGGGTCTTCTCTCTTTTTTTCTTGATGAGTCTGCTTAAAGGCTTGTCGATTTTGTTTATCTTTTCAAAGAACCAGCTCTTGGATTCATTTTGATCCTTAGAATTGTGCTTTTAGTCTCTATGTCATTTGATTCTGCTCTGATCTTGGTTATTTCCTTCCTTCTGCTTGCTCTGGGCTGCCTTTGTTGTTGTTCTTCGAGTTCTTGTAGATGTAGGGTTGGGTTGTTTGTTTGGAATGTTTCTAAACTTTTTTAGGTGGGCCTGTATCACTATGAACTTCCCTCTCAGGACTGCCTTGGCTGTGTCCCATAAGTTTTGGGTTGTTGTGAGTTCATTTTCATTTGTTTCCAGAAACCTTTTGATTTCTTCCCTAATATCATTCTTGACCCATTCATTGTTTAATAGCATGCTATTTAATCTCCATGATTTTGAGTGTTTTTGGGTTTTTTTTCCTTCGGGTTGGTTTCTAGCTTCAGTCCCTTGTGGTCTGAGAAAATGCTTGGTATGATTTCAATTTTCTTGAAATTCTTGAGGCTTGTTTTGTGTCCTATCATGTGGTCAATCTTTGAAAATGTTCCATGTATATTTGAAAAGAATGTGTATTTAGCTTCTTTTGGATGGAGGGCCCTGAATATATCAGTAAAGTCCATTTCATCAAGGGTATTGTTCAATGCCACAATATCTTTGTTGATAATTTGTTTGAAACATCTGTCCATTTTGTGATAGTGGGGTTGTTAAAATCTCCCACTATAATTGTGTTGCTGTCCATATCTTTCTTGAAGTCCTCTAAGATTTTCTTTATGTATTTGGGTGCTCCTATGTTGGGTGCATATATATTTACAATATTTATGTCTTCTTGATGGATTCTTCCCTTGAGTATTATGAAGTGACCTCTGGGTTTTCTCTTTATGGACCTTTTTTGGAAGTCTATTTTGTCTGATATGAGTATTGCTACCCCAGCTTTTTTTTTCTTGACCATTTGCTTGGAAGATTTGTTTCCAGCCCTTCACTTTCAGCCTGTGCAGGTCTTTTATCCTGAGGTGGGTCTCTTGTAGACAGCATATATGTGGGTCATTTTTTCTTATCCATTCAGCTATTCTATGTCTTTTGATTGGAGCATTTAATCCATTTACATTTAAGGTTATTATTAATAGGTACTTATTCATTGTCTTTTATGTACGTGTGTTCCTCTCTCTCTCTCTCTCTTTTCCTTCCCTTCCTTAAAGCAGTCCCTTTAGAATCTCTTGCAGAGCTGGTTTGGTGGAGGTGTATTCTTTTAGACTTCTTTTGTCTGGGAAGCTTCTTATTTGGCCTTCTATCTTGATTGAGAGCCTTGCTGGATAAAGTAGCCTTGGTTGCAGACCTCTGGTTCTCATTACTTGGAATATTTCTTGCCATTCTCTTCTGGCTTGAAGTGTTTCCATTGAGAAGTCAGCTGTTAGCCTTATTGGGGCTCCCTTGTATGTTACTTCCTGTTTCTCCCTTGCTGCCTTTAAGATTCTCTCTTTGTCTTGAAATTTTGCCATTTTAATTATGATGTGTCTTGAGGTGGGCCTCTTTGGGTTCCTCTTGATTGGGACTCTCTGTGTTTCCTGGATTTGTGTGACTTTTTCTCTCATCAAATTAGGGAAGTTTTCCTTCATTACTTTTTCAAATAGGTTTTTGGTCCCTTGTTCTTCTTCTTCTCCTTCTGGTATCCCTATGATATGGATATTATTACGTTTCATATTGTCTTGCATTTCTCTTAATCCCTCTTCATTCTTTCTGAGCCTCTTTTCCTTTTCTTGCTCTTTTTGGGTGTTGTTTTCCACTTTGTCCTCTAGCTCGCTAATCCGATCTTCTGCTTCATCAGTCCTGCTTTTCATTCCTTCTACTGTGTTCCTCAGTTCAGAAATGGCATTCTTCATTTTCTCTTGGCCCTTGTTGAGAGTTTCTATTCCCTTTTTCATGTTTATATAGTTTGCAGTGAGATTGTTGTAGCTTCCCTCTAGTTTCTGATCGCTCATTGTGAGTTCATTGAACTTCCTGATAATCATTGTTTTGAACTCACTATCTGATAATTGAGTTGCCTCTATTTCATTTAGCATTTTTCCTGAGGCTTCCTCCTTTCCCTTCAATTGGGGATTGTTTCTTTGTTTTCTCATTGTTCATGGGTTTCTTCTTGTTAGCCTCTGTTTCTTAAATTGATCTGTTCTAGTGCCCTGTAATTATGGTGTGAACTTCTGTGGTAGAATACTTGTGAGATTCATTGGTGCAACTCCTTCATGTATCCTGGTGTTCACAACTTCCCCCTACTCATCTGGTTTTTCAATGATTGCTATAATATTTGATGTCCTGTTTTCAAAAAATGTTTCAGTAACCTAGGCCACTTGCTCTGTTCCTCCACCAATCTGCAAGTTTCCCTCCTCTTCACAGAAGCTGCGAATCACGCTGCCTAGAGTCAAGCCACCATCTTTCATCTTTACAGCTAATTTTCAATGCTCTCTTCTTTCCTGGTAATTTTTTTTCTTGATATTATGGCCCTCATTCTAGCACTTGATCTCTGAGATCAAGATAGGTGAAGTTATGAAGGAAGGCAAGATCAGGTTCGTAATTTTCCTTCCTTTCTTTGTCATCTCTCCCATTTTCTCCTCCTCGGGCAGGGCTTTCATGCTATCCCTCAGGGCTCTCTCTTCTCAGATATCTCCTCCTTACACATGTGCATTGCCTGGGCAGCAGCTCCTATTTCTGGGTCTTCTTTAGATCTGTAGTCCCTCAAAATGCATTAATTTTGTGTCATGGAGTCTTGCTCTTTGATAGATGACAAGAGCAGTAAAGAACTAGGCAGAAAACAACCCTGTACCTGTGCGACAGTGAGGGAATACACTCACCTTTGCAGGGGCCACACAGTTTTCCCTAGCCAAGTGCCTCTTCCTTACTCTCTAGAACTGCCCTCCTGTGCTACCTACTCACAGGGGGTTCCCTGAACCCCTCCTCTAGCTGTCCTTTGCTCTATCACTGTTTATTTTCTTTACAGCATTTAAACACTTGTAACCAAAATATTTAACATTGGTCAAAACTACATCAGTCATAACTGTACAACCTGATACATTTCTACATAGTGACCTTCTTCAATCCAGAAGAACACTGTCAGCATCCCAGACACCCAGCTCATGCCCCGTCTGGGTCATTCTTTTTCTTCTGCTCCAAAGGTCCACATCAAACATCTGCACTGTAGGTTAGTTTGTGTGTTTTTCACTTTATGAAATAGAACATGCTATTTTTGTTTTGTTATGGAAGACACTCAGTTCTTTTTACTGATGTAGTAAAGAATTACAGATCAGGTAGCCAACTAGCATGTAGGCAAGGCTTATTAGTGCTAAGTTTTCATGGGAAGGCAAAGGCAAGGGTGGCCAGAGGCCAAGTGGCTAGAAGATGGATGACTAATACAGGGGTGGCCAGGGGCCTGGTGGCCAAAGGCTGAGCAGTCAGAGGCCCCTCGTGCAGCAAAAAGAGCCAAGACTTTGCTCTGAGGACTTACCATATACAGTTGGTGGAATGGGGTGAGGGAGTTACATATTGATTGATGGGTAAAGGTGGTGCCAGCTTCCTTCCAGGGAGATGTGACTACCCAAATGTAGGTATGGGTGAGGGTCTCTTAGGCCCAAATTTTTACCTTGCTCTAGACTCTGTTCATTTTCCATACGTGGAAGGAGGCAGGCAGTTAACCAAAGTTGTTTATGGGCCTTTCTTTGGGCACTGTGGACGACTCCTCTTCCCCTTCCAGGCCTTGGGATGCATACACAGTCTCAAGGTTTTCCTTTGCCCAGCTAGTGGAGATGGTGCACACAGACTTTCAAGGGCATCTCCTCTCTTACACTATCATATTTACTTGTATTGCTCGGAATGCCTGGCAGCCTTATGGACCAGGCTCAGAATTACCAGGTCAACGTGTGAGTCTTTGCTTCCAGCCTCCTGTATTAAGTTCTTTGTTAGATTGCAATGGTGAGGGTCCTGCCTTTATTTCCCTTCTGGCTGCTCATTCTATAGTAATGGTTTTGCTTTCATGCAATATAATCAATGAGATTCATCCATACTGTTGCATGTAGTTGTAGTTCATTCTCATTGCTGAACATCATTTCATGGTATAAGTATAGGACAATATATTTATCTTTATTACTAGTGATGAACAGTTTGGGGCTATTGCAAATAATACCACTATGACCATTTTTGTCCATTGTTTTGACACATATACAAAGGTTTGTCTGGTAAAAGTCCAGCCATGGTTAATACAATGAGAACAGTGTGTGTGACATTGATGTAACCTAGCAGCCAAGGAGAGTGACCAGAATGCACATGCGAGAACAATAATGACTTCATTGTACTAGTCAGTGGGGGTGGTAGATGCTGTTGAGTGAGCATGTGTACTGTGTGGTTGTTGCATTCAAAATGAGCAAGTACAACAAATCTGCATCAAATTTTGCATTAAATGTGAACATTCCTCCTCAGAAACTATTCAGATTATTCAGAAGGCATCAGGAATGGAAACTGGTGATTGGCAGCTTCATCACCACAGCATGCCTGCTCATGCATCACATCTCATGCAGAGTTTTTTGGTGAAACATCAAATCACCCAAGTGACTGAGCCACCCTGCAACCAAGATCTGGCACTCTGCGACTTCTGGCCTTTCCCAAAAACTGAAATCACCTTTGAAAGGGAAGAGATTTCAGACCATTGATGAGATTCAGGAGAATATGATGGGGCAGCTGATGGCAATTGGGAGAATTTTGTGAAGTCCCTAGGTGCCTACTTTGAAGGGGACTGAGGTATCATTGGACTGAGGTGTACAATGTTTCTTGTATCTTGTACGTCTTTAATAAATGTCTCTTTTTCATATGACATGGCTGGATACCTTCTGGACAGACTTTATATGTAAGTATTTCTGCTGGGTATGTATCCAGTAGTTACTGAATATGATTTTTTTAGGTTTAATATACATTGTGATAAATTTTCTAAAGTGGTTGTACCAATTTACATTGGCATCCCCAAAGTATAAGAGGTCTACATTTATTCCAAAACTTGATACTGATAATCATTTAGAAAATTGTAGCCAGTTTGGTAAATGTGTTTTTATACTTCACTGGGGTTTTGACTTGCATTTCCCAATGACTAACAGGTTTAGCACATGTTCGCTTCTGTTGGCCACTTGGTTATCCCATTTTGTGGAGTATCTACTCAAATTTCTTGCCCATTTTTTATTTTGTAATCAATATTTTTCCTACTTATTTGTAGGACTTCCTTTTATATAGTATGGACCTGAATCCTGCAAGATATATGTATAGAAAATATGTTCTGGCTTAACACTCTGTAAATGATGTTTTTGATAAACAGAACTTAATTTTCATGAAGTTCATTTGTAAATATTTTTATGTTTAAGTGCTTTTATGTTGTGTTGTAAATATCTTTTCACCCTTCAATTCCAGAAAGATGTTCCCATGCTATCTTTTAGAAGCCATTGATGCTTTCCCTCTCACATTTAGATCTATAATTCACCTGGAATTGATGTTTGGGTATCAAATTTCATTATTTCCATATCTAGTTAGCCCATTGATGCATTGTCACTTATTGGAAAGACTTCCCTTTCCCCACTCTGGGCAGGACCATTATTGTCACAAATCAAATGTCCTTTTGGGTGTAGGCCTGTTTCTGAATTCTTCACAATGTTCCCTTGACTTGTTTCTCCTTTTTTAAATACCATATTGTTTTATTAGTATGTTTATGATATGTCTTGATATCTGCTAATGTAAATTTATCAAATTTATTATCTATGAGATTGTCATGGCTACTTTTGACCTTGAGCATTCCCATGTACAATGTAGACTCATCTTCTTTATTTACTCTCTCTCTCACACTCACACACAATGGTAACTATGTGAAAGTGGTAAATAACCCATTTAACTTGACTGTAGTGATCTTTTCACAATATATCCCTTAAATATACACAATTTTTGGGTATGTACAATATCTTGATAGAGTTATTTAAACATTTAATTTATGGCTTTGAAATTTAGACATGTGGTACAGGGGCTTCCATTTGCATTCTTGACAAGGTCTGGAAAATGAGAGGTCAGTCTGTTCTTGAAATTAAAGACTCCCCATCCCCCCAACTTTACATGAATGCCAAAACTGCACAAGATAGATGCCCCCTCTCACCAAAATGTTTAATTAACAAATGTATCCTTGATGAGTAAACTTATAGTGAGACTATGAGGTACTTTATAGCTGGTAAGCCTGTTGACTCCCCTAAATTACACTTTCAGATACAGGGATATTTAGGCTCTATCTACTCCAGCCTGAGCAAAATCACTGCATGCTCAGAAACGCTGCCAAGAAATGTACTTCTTCCTCCTTAACCACTTCCTTCCCCAACAGCTCAGGCTTTCCTTCAGAACCCATCTCTCGGGGCTATCAGATTAAACTGAGCAGGAAAACTGGTAGAAAGGTTAATACGATTGGATCCAAAACTTGGAATGGTTTAAATGCAAGGGTTTAGTTGCTAATTTTAGTCCCAGGGTAGGATATTCAAAGAGTAGACTGTGCCTCTGTTTAAATAATCTTCCTTAATGATGATGTAAAGTAAAATAAATTAGTTTTAAAATGTCTTGGAGACAGGGAAAAAAATTTAACTTTTTGGTTTGTGTGAATGCCCATTCAGACTGGGTATAGATGAACACAGCCACATAAACTTGCCAGTTTAAAGGAGAAAAGGAGACCAATACAATTTAGGGCTTATTACAAAATGTAAAAAAATATGATAGAGACCTCCCACTGAGTTTCTCTGGATTAACTGATTTTTACTTAACCACTGTGGCACTTCTCTTTCTGTAGCTCTTTCCTCATCCTCCCCACCCCACCCCCACCATCTCTCATCCAGAAAAAGGTTTTCAAATAATATAAAAATAATGAATTAAATCTTAAACATCTTAATTTGTTTTAATGCTTTAGCCTAAATTTTTATTGAGGTTCAACATATTATTGCCATCCTGGCACATGGTATAGCCTTCATTTTGAAATTATAACCCTTATCTAGTGAAACTTGTTCATATCCATAGATCTCCATATCAGATTTTCTTTCCTGAGTAACTGAAAATACTCTCTGTAGGGTTTCACACCTCAGAATGTCCTCACTTTGGGTTTTAGTGGACTTTCTGCTTTCCACCACAGAACCTTGTATTAAGCAAGATATGCTTTATGAGCCAATAAATAAGGACAATAATTGCCTCCATGTTTATATACAACTCAGACTCCTTCAGTCTTGTCTTCATCATGCATTTTGCCACTTAAGGCAAAGTCAAGGACTTCAGTTTGCTTATATTTATTTCTTGCTTGCCAAATGATCCTCTGCTCTAAAACTCTCCAGTCCCCTGCAAACCAGGACAGGAAAAGAAGTTTAAGTTATTCTTATTTGATGCCTTTATTTGGTTCTTTCATATTTCTGAGGCTTACTTTTCATCCATGAAATTAAAAATAGAAGTGAAAGTCATCTCTGTTTTCCTAATTAAACCCTCATTTCATTACATTGGATCTCACTGGCAGGACTTAAAGGCATAACCTTCCCCTTATTATCACCAGCCTTTATAATTCCTGCAGTCGTTACTTCTGTGGCATGTTACTGTGCTTTGTGCTTTGTTGTTGTTGTTGTTTTTAAATATATGTCCCTTATTGTTCTTTGGAAAGTGGCCATTGTTAACACGGAGGGTCTTCCATACTTCCAAGCTTATGTTTGCCAGATGCTCTAGAATAAATGGATTATTCAAAACATATTTAAATCCTTTGTTTTTGCAGTAGCTTAAGTTTTTGTACCCCAAAACTGATGAACTTAAAAAGTTTTTCTCCTTATACATTTAAAAATTCGTCACATACGTATGCAAGACTCTGTCTCTATACAGTTCTAGAGTCATTAACTCCACAACTCCTGTAGGGTCCCCAGTCACCAAGGTGTCTGAGGCCCAGAGAGGGAAGAGGGAGAGAAAGTACCTGCCCACAGGAGAGCATCTGTGGGAGTCTCTGTGCTCTGGGAGCAATGCTAAAGGTTAGACCTGCACATTAGGATTTTGGCCACCTGAACCAATGACCAAAATCCACGACCAAACAAGTGTCATTATTTTACAGTAGAAAGAAGTTGTTACTATGAGATGTTTTTGGTTACCAAAGCTCTGGCAAAAATATGTGTAGGTTTTGGTGATACTTTTCCTCATTAACAAGCTTTCTTGTTGTTATAAATGCTTATGTTACCATATCGTTCTGTCTTCTTAGCAAGTGTAGTAACTTTCACAGAGGCATAGCCAAAGAAGTCAGGAGGTGAAGACTATCCAGCCAGTGGGCGTCGGTAGGAGTCAGAGAAGAACACAGGCAAGGAAGCCTGTATATGCAGTCAGGATTCTAATGGGAGTAGCATCATGGCTCACCCAGCAGGGAGGCCATATTAAAAAACAGAAATAGGAACTCAATGGCAAGTGTGATGCTTCTACATTAAAAACATTAGAGCAGAGCTACCATTTTGGAATTGTCTTCTAGAGTCCCCAGAAGCAAGTTTGGCTGTTGGGGCAAGATGACAGAAAAGCACACAAACTATCAGGGGCTTGGAGAATTGGAGAACTGAAGAATGACATCACTCTCTCCCCCACCTCTCTCCCTCCCTCCCTCCCTCCCTCCCTCCTTCTCCCCCTCCCTCCCTCCCTCCTCTTGAACAAGGCAAACTCCTGCCCATGATCTTAGTTCTCAGATAATATTCATCTTAGTCCTGGAGTTGGAGAGGGTACGTGAAGTTTAAAACCATAAACATTATTAAAAATCATTTTAAAATGTTTGTAACACAAGGCGAATTCATATGCAGCCACAAAAATTGCCTTCTGACAGGTTAAATGGCTTGGACCTTCAGTTGTTACTGGTGTTTAAAACCAGGGCTAGGCTCTTTCTGCTGCCCAAGGTCAAGTGGATCCAGAGTGAGGAAGAAGAGCCACTATTTTACATAACTGGGAAGCTGAATTTTAAAACACCCCTTCTAGAGAAGTCCTTTGTACCTTGCTCTTCCTGCCTTACTGATCACCCTGGTCAGCAGCAATGAAGTAAAAACCCATGGCTCCTGAGTTTGCCCTTGACACAGTACATTGTCAAAACCTCAAACAAGAAAGGATTTTCCACAGTTCCCATGTAATTCAAAGTTGAATTGCATAATCTTTGGTTTCAGAACAAGAAAAATAGAACTTAAGATGGCAAGAAAGCATTTTTTTTCCTTATGGAATTAATGTAAAAACAGATTTGGGATTTTATATTAGAGAGTAGGGGAGAGAATTGAAGTATTTGACTTCTTTTAAGATGAGGTAACATAGAATCACATTTTTGTTGATTTTCTAAAAAGTTAGCACTAAGTAGAAAAATAATGGCATATATAAATAAACCTGGAATCATTTAAAGTATATTTTCACATTTTCCTAATTTTAATGAAAAATATGCAGATTATGGCTAGCTTAATTTTTTACTTAATAGATAGGAAAATGTTATTCAAATCCTCCCTTTTCAAAGTATGGCCTGTATGCTTGTAGTATTAACATCACCTGGGAGCTTGTGAGAAATGAAGAATCTTGGGTCCCAACATGGACATATGGATCAGAACCTGCATTTTAACAGGTCCCTAGGTGAGTCATGTGTACTTGAGAGTTTTCTGAGGCACTGATCTAAATAAACCACTCAGCAAAGGCGGTATCAAGTAGGCTTTGGAAAGACACCCTCCTCTCCTGCAATTGCTTATGAACTTGCAAGCAAAGTAAAAATTATGTTATGCAAATGTAATTCAAAATGAGTCCCCTAATGCACCCATCTAACATTTTTGAGTCACCACCTATTTCTTTACTTCTGCACTTTTTTCTCTGACACACTTCCTAGGGTAATAGCTTCAAGTTTTTGCACAGATTTTTGTGCCTCTGACTTTGGAAAGCTTGAATAACAGCTATGGGACAGATAACAGAAAAAAGTAATACTGAAAGGTTTACAGGAAAGAAAAATAAGTGATAGACAAGGGAAAAATATAAAACAGCAAACATAGCATGGAGTAGTGAGATAAATATCTATTATTTATATTGAAAATAGATGTGCTATCAATGGAATTCTATGCAGCAGAAAGAAAGAAGGCGCTCCTACACTTTGCAACAGCATGGATGGAACTGGAAAACATTATGCTAAGCGAAACAAGCCAGGCAGTGAAAGATAAATACCATATGATCTCACCTTTAACAGGAACCTAAATAACAAAATAAAGAAACAAGCAAAATATAACCAAAGACACTGAAATAGAGGACAGGCTGATGGTGACTGGAGGGGAGAGAAGAGGGAATTTAAGGGGACAGTGGGAAGGGTTCACAGGAACAAATTTAAAGGACATATGGCCATAGACTAAGGGGAGGGTGGTAATGGGAGGGAATTGGGGAGGGTGGGAGGGGGGACTGGATTGGGAGTAAAAAGGAGAAAACTGTATTTGAACAATGATTAAAAAAATAATAATAAAAAAAAGTAAAAAAAAAGAAAAGAAAATACAAAAAATAAAAAAAAGAAAATAGATGTGTTATTTAAATATAAAAATGATACATGCTAATAATTTCCATAGTTTCTGCTAATTAAAAAATGGTAAATTCTCAAATAATACATAAAAATAGGAAGCAAAAAATAAATATGTCCAGAATCATCATCATGAAAGGACAAGCTTCTTTAGTTCCTGTAGTAGCCAAGCATCCACTATCCTTCTCTGGGAAATAATAATACCACGATTTTCCTCCAGGGAGACCTGGACACTCTCCCCTATACCACCTAACTCTCAGACTCCAAGTTACAGGTATTATCCTGTATTACCTGTGGGTAATATATATCCTGTGGATATATATTGCAACATGGGACACAGAGGCCTAAGCTGATACGAATCTTACATTTCTCTACATCACAGGGTTGATTTCGATATGGGCACAGGTCCCAAATTATGTCCACCAGGCCCAATGAACCTGGAGCTTTCAATTGAGTAATCAGAAAAAAGACTTTCTCTCTTTCATGTTAGTGCTGAAATGGAGGGGAGGAGAGGCAAAACCTGTGGCAGTCATCTTGCCACCAAGGAAGAGATAACATTCTGAGAATGGAACCACCACAGAAAAAGCAGAGCAGAAGCTTGGGAACAGAGAAAAACTGGCTCTTCCCGATGACCCTGGTTGAAGCCTGGGAAAAAGGTGTGTCTGGAAGCAAACCCAAAATCGACACTTTTCAGCCATCTCATCCCAGAAGTTCCCCTTTGGCTTAAATCCATTTGCACTGAGTTTCTGTTACTTGTATTGAAGGGAAATACCTGACACACAGTGGTAAAATTTTGTATATTTCTGTGTGTACATCTATATAGTTGGATCTTATTACACATAATTTCACTTCAGTTTATTCTTTACCTACCATTTTTAACCTTCTTGACCAAAATAAAATGTCATAAGCATCTTTCTGGGTAATTATAGTCAGGTCTACATTGTTATTTTATTAGATATCTGATGGTTCTACAATTTTTATCGTAACTTATTGAACCAGTTTTATACTGAAGGACTTTTATAGATTATTTTTTTCCATTAAAGAGAATCTTCATACATATATATTTATTTAATCTATACAATTTTCTACTTGGGATAAAATTTTAAAAGGAAGTTGTTAGGCCAATGGTATCTAACTGAAGACATAATACACACACCCACACTGCCCTCCTGAAACACAGAGTCAGGTTCACACCAGTGAAACTGGGACACTCCAGCACTCCCCACAGTCACATAAACATCTACTCATTTCTCAAGTGGAAAATAGTATGTCTAATTTCTTTCCTGTTTCCCTTTTAGTGAAAGTGATTATTTTCCACATATTCATCAGTCATTGTACTTCTCCTTTTTTGAACTACCTGTTTGTTTTTTTTTTTACCCTTATAGCTGTTGGAATGGTTCACTGTTTCCTTGATATGCTTGAATTTTTCATATATTCAGTACACTAACTCTTTCTCCTATATTTGTTGGCTTGTATTTTGTTTTTGGATTTACTTTAAAAGTTTATTTCATGGTACAGAAAGTTTACATTATTATGTAACAAAACTTACCAAAATTTAATTATGGATCTTGTACTATTTATAGTGTTTAGAAAGATTTTCCCATTCTAAGATTATAAAATTATTCACCCCTATTTTCTTGTAGTATTTTCTAGTTTCTTTGTTTCCTTCCCTTGTCTTTTCAAAAATATGAATTTAAGTCTTTGATCCATCTAAAAATTATTTTCCCATAAGGGATTCAGCTTTCTTTTTCTCAAATGTTTAGCCAGTAATCACCACGTGACTTATTGGAAATTCTATTAATCTCTTCACCAATTTGAAATGCCATCTTATCACACACATCACTACCATATATCCCTGGGCCTCTTTCTGACGACTTCAGTATGTGTCAGTTCAGGCTGTGTCTGTGCCTCCTACAGCACTTCTGCTTTAGGTATTATAATTTATGCATTTTATTATCTAATAGGATAAGTATTCTTATAGTTATTTTTTAGTCCTTCCAGATTTTCTTGATTTTTTTATTTATCTATTTTAAAAAATAATTTTAGAATAATTTCTAAGTTCTGAAGAAAATATTACTTCAATATGAAATAAAATGTGTATTATAGATTATTTTGAAGAAAGTGAATAGATGAATAACCTTAAAATATTGAGTTTTTGTAACCTAAAACATGACATATATTTTCATTTATTAAATTATATTTAATGTGCCCTGGCTGGCGTAGCTCAGTGGATTGAGCATGGGCTGCGAACCAAAGCATCGCAGGTTCAATTCCCAGCCAGGGCACATGCCTGGGTTGCAGGCCACGGCCCCCAGCAACCACACATTGATGTTTCTCTCTCTTTCTCCCTCCCTTCTCTTTCTAAAAATAAATAAATAAATCTTTTAAAAAATTATATTTAATGTCTTTTAGTAGAAGTTTTTAATAAGTTGTCTGTACTGCCTCTTTAATAAATGTGATAATACTGATGAAAAAATATTAATTAGAAGATCACTTTTGTACATTTAGAAGGTAATTTTAATCATTTAAATTTTAACTTAAAATTTTTCCATTTTTAAAGATTTAGTATTTCTTAATCAGTTTATTCACATACATTTTTTTATATTTTATTACTATTTTGAATATAACTTTTCTTATGTCATCTTTTTTTTGCCAAGTTTAGGTTGTTGTCATGATAAAATATCTTTTTTTCACTTTTTAAAATTTATTTATTTTTATTGTTGTTCAGTTCCAGTTGTCCCCATTAAATAAGAATATCTTCTTACTTAATATTTTTGGGAGATTTAAATTTTTTTAAAGTCAGGAATAGGTTATAAATTTAATCAAATACCTTTTAGTATCAACATGATCTGCCTGATTGAAAGAGATCAATGTATTCTCAATATTGAACTGGATAGATTCTTGGAATTTATTCTACTTGATTATGTTGTAGTACTCTGTTAACGCACTGCTAAGTTCTCTCTGCTAATATATCGATCAGAATATTTGTGAGTAAAGAGAGAGGAGGGGAGAGGGACGGGGGCAGGGAGAATCTGTTCTATGTTACCATCACACATATGCTGGTGTCATAAAGGAATTTGAAGAGAATTTCTTATTTTATGTTGCTCTGGAACAAATTTAGATCATATTGGAATAATCAGTTTCTTGGAAGAATAAAAAAAATTACCAAAGACACCTTCTGTGTCAGAAGCTTTTTGAAAAATTTTGACAACATTCACAATTTCTTTCACAATTTGCAAGCTATTTCTTCCTGGAATAAAGGAAATCCAAGGTTTAAAAGTTTTTAGTATAGAGTTTGCAAAGGATTTTCTTATCATGACTTTCTTATTATCTGTAGTAATTTACCCTTTTTGTTGCTTATTTTATGAATTTGTGTTACTTATCTATTTTGTTCTCTCTCATATTTAGTAAATGATTTATTTATTTAATTGTTTTTGTTTTTCCACAGAACCAGATCTTGAATTTTTTAAATCAATTCAATAATATATCATATCTCTTCATGGATATTTACTTCTTACTTTTTTTAAAAAAATTTTATTCTGTTTTTTCTTAAGTTTATTTTCATATACATTTTTTGTTTTACAAGTGGCACCTATTCAGTTATTTTCATTGTTTCATCTTTAGTAATATAAATTATACAGTTTAAATTTTTTCTCACTTATTTTTAGACATTCTATAATTGTGTTTTTATTGTTTCTTTAACCTGAAATTGTTCAATAAAGTTTTGTTTCTAATTTTCTTATTTGTTTCTAGCATGCATGCATAGGGTCAGAGAAGGTTGCCTGTAGTATTTCTATTTTGGGGAACTTAGTAGTTTTATTGTTTCAAAAACATGATAAATTCTCTGAGTATCTATGGGTCCTTGGGAAAAAGATGCATTTCTTTGTGTCTAGGGTTCAATATTTGACATATGCATATCTATTAATTATCGTTACACATATTACTATTAAAATATACTACATGTAAATTTTGCCTTTTTTTATACACAAAGAATTAAAAGTGAGGAGTATGTTTACTATTATGGTATTCTCATAAATATATCTTTTATCTTCTGTAAAGTTATATTTCATTCATATTTTTACCAATAAGAAATGAGGAATTAATTATAACTTCTATATAGATTTTAACCTATACTATTAAGTGATGTAGGACTTTCAGCTTGAAATTATCTCTGCCTGATGCTAGGATAAAGTTTTTTCTATCATTTTATTTATTTAGTAGATCATTATGACATTTGCTTTTGTCATTAACCCAATATATGCAATTTTTTTGTCACACCAATGGTAGTTTCTGCTTTTAATATCTTGTATCTCCTTTCTTTGTCCTTGTCTCCTTTGACATTTGAAAGAAATACATTATTTTCAGTTCAAATAGCAATTGCATTTATAGTATTAAATAACATGTTTAAACCCATGGGTCTCAATATATCAATTTTTATTTAAAGTATAGCTATTTCTATTCACTTTGAGAAATTAGGAAATAAATGTTAATTTTAGCAATCATAATTTTAGTTTCTACATGCTTACTCTCACCTCCCTTGGTCTAAACTTGCAAGGGCTGACGTTCTATTATTAATTTGTGCTATCCTTGTACCTCTAAGTTGGCAGTCTGAGGAAATATCTATTACACTGCTAACAGTAGAACCAAGGAAATAGCAATCCATAATTGTTGTTCGAGAACATAAATTTTTTTCTTTTTTTAAACTTTTTTTTAAATTTTATTTTAATAATTGTTCAAGTACAGTTTTCTGTCTTTTACTCCCATCCCAGCCCACCCACCCATCCCTCTCCACCTCCCTCCCATTTCCAGCCCCCTTAGTTTTTGTCCATGTCTCCTTTATACTTGTTCCTGCCAACCCTTCTCCTTTTCCCCTGAAATTCCCCTGAAATTCCCTTCCCTCTCCCTTCTGGTCACTGTCAGCCTGTTCTCTATTTCAGTGTCTTTGGTTATATTTTAAAACTTACATTTCAGTAGAACACTTTTTCTCATTACCTTGAATGGCAACACAGAGACTTTCAGGACTGAAAATTGTTAGTATAAATGACCCAGTCTTGTTTTGCTTCTATGTTACAACCTTTGGTGACCACAGTCATGATGTTTTAATTTTCAGTCCCCCTTCTCATTAAAATGCGAAAGTGGAAAACGTAGTCAGTCTTACCCCTGCACAAACAACAGGAAAACAAATCCACTGCAGGGTAACATTCCTCTCCACTGTCACAGTGGAGATCTAGTTTTGATTGATTAATCAGTTAGGCAGCTTGATTCCTTTCTTATTTTTTGAATCATATATTCCTTATGGCATCATATGAAAAAGTAACCCAGGGCAGGGGAATAAGGGAAGAGAATGGGAGCGAAGTGCATTTTCCCACCCATCCAGATGATGGCCAACTGGCAGAAAATAGCAGATATGTCAGCATGTCATCCTGCCCTGGCTCAGAAGGAAAGTAATAGCCTGCATTCCCGTCTAGCCCCCAAGCACCAGAATGAATTCTGAGAATTATACCATTTTCTCTGCAGGTTTGCCTTTCTGGCTGGCTGGCTGGCTGGCTGGCTGGCTGGCTGGCTGTGTGTGTGTGTGTGTGTGTGTGTGTGTGTGTGTGTGTGTGTGTGAGAGAGAGAGAGAGAGAGAGAGAGAGAGAGAGAGAGAGAATCTGCACACATACATAGCTACCTTGCCTGCTGGAAAAGTATTGTTTCAGCTCTTCTGTTGCCATGTAATTAATATTCCCACTCTCTTCTCACACTGGATTTTGAAAGTGAGCCCTCTCAGTGACCCACGCCTGGTTTCATTAGCCAAAGAATCAGAGTCAGGAGCATCTAACTCTACGAAGGGATTCTTTGGGGTGGGATGGCAAAGAAGCTTGCACAGAAACAATGATTTAGGAGCACTGCACTTTTTTCTCTTTCTGCTTTGGAAACTGAAAGGGGTGTTTCTCTTTTTTCCCTGTTACTAATAAATTTTATTAACAATATATAAAGTATTAGAAATCTCTTGGATCTGATTATGATTTTGGTTCAGAAAATATGTAATCCCCAATGTAGAATATATTAAAAGAACCAACTCCTTTCCAAAACTGTAGTAATCAGGCGTTAGCATATGAAAGCTTTTGGCTTGGCTGGGAAACTAGTCCCTGCACCCCATCTCTTTTTACTTAAGCTATAAACTTTAAGAGTAATTTGTTTCCTTTACCAGTCAGAGTCCTTGCAAAAAAATGGATGGAATATTCAAACAGGATAATTTGAGGACTTTTTAAAAAGAAACTCTTACAAAGGTGTGAGCAGGGTACAGAGAAACCTCAAAGGATGGAGTAGTACTGGGGGAGAGTAACATTAGGGAACTGTTCCCACCCTAGACTTGAGAAGGCTAGGGCAGGAAGTTGCTACTGGAATAGCGACAAGAAGAACTGGGTGAAAGAGGCTGTGGACAAGAGCTGGGATCTTCAGTTAAGTCACACGGTCATCCCAAATCAACCTGCCAGGAAGAGATGGGAATATATTCCCAAATCTCACTCTCCTCTTCGCTGGAGGCTCCTATTGCACTCCCATTGGCCAGCCCAATCAAATCTCATAGCATAAGGAGCCCAGGGTGTGCAGATCATGGTAGAAAGGAAGAGGGGGTGACTAGACGAGATCTAGCTCATTTCTATTAAAATCAAGCAATATCAATTGAACAACTCCATCTGAAGAATTCCTCATTTCCAAAATTTCATCATCTACATGAATTAAAATCCAAGGACCATTTCCCCATGAAAATCAAGTCTCAAAATAGCAAAAAAAGTGCTATGATAAAGGGAGAGTAACCTGGCCTTGCTGTCCTAAGATGTGTGTTCCCATACTGACTTCATCGAGTGCTAGCTGCATGAATTTGAATGAGTGAGTCACTTATGATCCCTAATACTCGATGGTACCTATCAGAATGCTAGTGTTAGTCAAGTCTTTTTAGTTTAGTCACAGAATTGTTGCTAGTATGAAATTATCTAGTGTATATGAAGATTATGAACTAAAATAAACTTTAATTACAATTTATTTTAGAAAACTTTCTTTGAAGCCATGACACTTTCAACCTCTTTACAAGTCAAATTTCCTTTCTCTGTAAAGGAGATTTACTATGGTCAAAAGTTGTCTGGTTGTTTAACAGTTTAGACATTTGTGCCTTACGGAAGGAAATGAGTGCTCAGAGTGTATACAGAGACTTTCACCAGGTAATTTTCAATTTTATTCATCACATCAAGGAAATCTTACAAAGAATGTTACATAGAGAGACTGCTTTGTTCATTAATAACATACAGTTACTCTAGAGAGGGTCTGGCTTGCCAAGGGTACTGCTGATTTGGCTCTAGCTAGGGAAGTAAAGGGATGATGCTACAAACGTTGCATTAAGGCAGCAATTTTCAACCTTTTTCATCTCATGGCACACATAAACTCATTACTGAAATTCTGCAACATACCAAAAAGTATATGACATTTTTTGCTGATATGACCCCAAAAAACCGGTATAATTTTGATGCATTTCACACCAGACAGCTATTGTGTTGGCTATTGTCATTTTTATTTGACAATGTAAGAGAAAAGAGGTCAGAGCCTCTGACTAAATAGCCAGGTGTTGCATGGTTTAAAATTTTTGCAGCACACAGGTTGGAAATTGCTGCCAAAAGGCATTGTTTTCCCAGCTCTCTCTCCCTGGAATTCTGAGTATAATCCATAGGTATTTTGGGATGTATGTGCTGGGATTGTCAAGCAACATGAGTGCATCCTAATTTGGGGACTTTAACAAACCTTTCTCAGTAGACAATGCAAGTAGGCAAAAAATATGTACGAGGTGGACAAAAACTGCAATAAGATAAGACAAACAAAAAAAAACCTCCTAAAGAATAAAAAAAAAAACAAAAGAGGAAAATCTATTCACTTCAAAATTTAAAAATACAGTCAATAAAAGCTAAACTTAAAAGTATTTAATAAATAAAAATTAAATATAAGCGAATTGAATAGTTGAGATAAAGTAGAGAAATAATAAAAAATACACCCAAAGAAAGTAGAAGACTCAAAAGATAAAAATGGAAATTAATCAATTAGAATATAAGCACATAATAGAATACATATGTAAAGTCAAATGTTGCCTCTTTAAAAATGCCAATAAAAGTCACCTGTGCTAATGTGATAAATAATAAAAATCAAAACCATAAATACGGGAATTTCTTAAGGAGAAGTTTTTACACAAAGTAATTTTTTAATATAAATAACTGACTTTACTAGAAATATAAATTAATAAGAGTGCATGAAAAAATTAAAAACAGAACCTGGCCAGGTAGCTCTCACTTTGTTAAAGCATTGCCCTGATACACCAAGATTGCAGGTTCAGTCCCCAGTCAGGGCACATACAAGAACAAACAGTTGAATGCATAAATAAGTGGAACAACAAATCAACATTTCTCTCTCTCTCTCTGTAAAATAGATAAAGACAATTAAAAATAAAGTAAAATTAAAAGAAGAATAGACCAACAACATAGACAAAGTGGAAAAGGCAATCAAAAGCCAGCATCAGAACATTTTATGGATTTTACAAAATCAGATTAGAATATTTTTTAAAAGAGAACATAATAGATCTTTTTTTAAATAAAGCTAGATACAAAAACCCTAAATAAAATACTACCATTTTTATTGAGGTATAACTGATCTACAATCTATATTAGTTCTAGGTGTGCAGCATAATGATTCAACATTTGTCAAATCTCTACTTCATCCCATGTCAAACATTTAAAAAAAATTTAGTTGAATCAATAAGTAATCTCAAAGCAAAACAAGCAAAATAACTTTGAAAGTGATATAAGAAACAAGATAGTATACATATGTATATGTGTGTATATATATACATATATACATATATATACACACACATATATATTTTAATGTTCTTAGGAAAAAACACAAAATTGAGAATTCCTGGTGAAAAGGGTAAAGTTTTTCTACATAAAACTTATAAAACATTTTGGGTGTTTCATTATTAGTATGGCACCAAACTCCATCCACATATGCCCCTTTCTTCCCACTGATTACAGCTGAAAACTGAACAAAATACAAAGAACAACTTCTTGAGGAATCTGGAAAGTGAACCCTAGTAGTCTGATTGTGGAAAGAAGTTAAACTTTCAGAAGTGATTGCACAGGGATGAGTTTTTCATTTTTTCTTTTTTCCCTTATGGTTATTCCCCAACAGAAATCCCTGATCTTGGAGTACTACATCAGTAGCCAAACTGTAAGTGCCTAAAACTCCAAGAAATATCCCTGTGTCTCTGGTTAGAGGAAGGAGGAAAATGAGGCTCCCAGGGCTGGGGAGGGAGAGGAGAACCCACAGGGGAGAGCTGGAGAGGTGCATGCCGAGATTCTCAGTATGAACCTAGAGGAGTCTTAGGTTCCTCTCTGAGCTGTGGGAGATTTTAACACTTATCTCTTGCAAATGATAGAACAATAAAATAAAATCCCTATAAAAATGTAGAAGATCTGAATAATACTATCAACCATCTAGACCTAACTTATAGAACACTACATTCAAAAACTAGAGAACACACATTTTCTTTCCCAAGTGTTCATGGAACACTGGCAAAGGTAAACCATATGCGGGGCCATATAACACATTTTTTATAAAATTAGAAGGATCAAAATCATACAAAGTGAATTCTCTGATGATAAAGGAATTAAATTAGAAATCAATAACAATATCTTAGGAAAATCCTAAATATCTGGAAATTAAATAGCAGTCATGGGCTAAAGATGGCATCATATGGATAATTAGAAAACATTTTTTAAAAGATCTTATTTATTTTTAGAGAGAAGGGCAGGGAAGGAGAAAGAGAGGGAGAGAAACATCAATGCATGGTTGCCTCTCACAAGCCCCCTACTGGGGACCTGGCATACAACTCAGGCATGTGCCCTGATTGGGAATTGAACCTGCAACCCTTTGGTTTGGAGACTGGCGCTCAATCCACTGAGCTACACCAGCCAGAGCAGAAAACATTTTTGAATGTGAATGACAAACATACAACACATAAAAATTTGTGAGATGCTGCTGAAGTAGTGGTTGGAGGAAAAAGCTGCTTTAAGCAGTTACATTGGAAAGAAGGAAGATAAAAAATGACATGAGCTTCACTTCAAAAAACTAGAAAAATGTAGAACAATGTGAATCCAAATTAAACAGAAGGAAAGAAATAATAGAGATAAGAAGAGAAATTAATGAAATGGAAAATGGACATAGAGAAACTTAGCAAAGCCAAAAATTGGCTCTTTGAAAAGATCAACAAAATTAACAAAATCTAGCTGGACTGATTAAGAAAAAATGAGATAATGTAAATTACCAATATCAGTAATTAAAAAGTGGTTGTCAACATTATAGATATTAAAGAATAATAAGACAATGCTCTGAATAACTTTATGTAAAAATAGTATATGGAGATGAATAAATATATTTAAAAATACAACATACCAAAACTGACATAAGAAAAAAAATGTATGAATAACTCTATACATGTACCTATTAAAGCAATTTACTTTGTTATCAAAACCTTCCCAAGAAGAAAAAGCCCAGACCCAGATGGTTTCACTGGTGAATTCTATTGGAGGAAGAAATAGTATATGTATGCATGTGTGTATGTGTGTAAAGAGGGATTACTGGTTTTCTGACCAACTATGTGATAAAGCTAGTAGGTATGGTCAAATGATCTTAGGCAAAGTTGCCAATGAAAGTCAATGGGAAAAGGAGTTGTTTTTAACAAATATTGCTGGATCAAATAGATATTCTTAGGGAAAAAATGAGCATCAACTTTCACATTACATGATGCCCAACATTTAATTCAAAAAGTATCATAGACATAAACATAATACATAATATGAGAGAACTTCTATAAGAAAGTATAAAAGAAAAACTTTACAACCTTGGAATAGGGAGATTTCTTAAATAAAATACTGAAAGCATGAAGCATATAAAAATTAAGTTGAATCTCTTCAAAATTGCAAACTTTTTCTTATTGAAAGAAACCACTAAGAAAACAAAAACACAAGCCATGGATGATGAGAAAGTATTGGCAAACCAGATATCAGACAAAGGACTTGTATTCAGAATATATAACACACTCATGTAACTCAACTATAAAGAGTAAAAACACAGTAAAAATAGAAAATTTGAAGAGACATTTTACAAAAAACTATACAAATGGCTACTAAACACATAAAATGATAATACCATTAGCCATCAGGGAAATGTAAATTAAAATCATGAGATATTACCTATTCATTAGACTAGCTAACATGTAAAAATTGTTTTACTTTTCAATTATAGATGGCATATGTTATTATATTAATATATATTATATTAACATATTAACATTATTGTACATTTCAGGTGTACAACATGGGCTTAGACATTATATAACTTACAATGTGCTCAGCCTGATGAAGTCTGGTGCCCATTCGACACTACACATCATCACTTCAGTATCACTGACTATATTCTCTACGCTGTACTTTATATCCCCATGACTATTTTTATAATTGGAAATTTATATTTCTTAATTCTTTCACTTTTTTTTTACCCATTCTCCTAACTCCCTTCCACCTGGCAACCATCAATTTGTTCTCTGTACCTATAACTTTGTTTCTGTTTTGTTTTTTAGATTCCAGATATAAGTGAAATCATATAGTACTTGTCTTTCTCTGCCTGACTTATTCCACTAAGCATAATACGTCCATTTATGTTGTTGCAAATGGCAAGATTTTGTTCTTTGTCATGACTTAGCAATATTCCATTGCATATATGTACCACATATTCTTTATCAAAATATCAATGGAATTTTTCACAGAACTTAAACAAATAATTATAAAATTCACAGGGAACCACAAAAGACCCCAAATAGCCAAAGCAATTTTGAGAAAGGAAACAAAGTTGGAGGTATCATGCTACCTATTGTCAAACTAGACTACAAAACTATAGTTGTCAAAACAGCACAGTGTTGACATGAAAACAGACACACAGATCAATGTGCCCAACTATACAGCCCAGAAATAAACCCATGTCTGTATGGTCAATTAATCTATGACAAAGGAGACAAGAACATACAATGGGGCAAAGACAATCTCTTCATAAAAGGACAGATTCATACAAAGAATGAAACTGGATCACTTTCTTACACCATATATAAGAATAAACTCAAAATGGATTAAAAAATTTAATTATAAGATCTGAAACCACAAAAATCCCAGAACAAAACATACACTATAAATTCTTTGACATTGGTCTTAGTAACATTTATTTAAATATGTCTCTTCGGGCAGGGAAAAGAAAAGAAAAAATAAACAAGTGGAACTACACCAAACTAAAAAGTTTTTGCACAGTAAAGGAAACCATCAACAAAATGACAACCTACTGAATGGGAGAAGGTATCAGCCAATGATACATCCAATAATCAATTAACATGCAAAATATATAAGGAACTCATACCACCAAAAATATCTGATTAAATCATGGGCAGAGGACCTGAACAGATATTTCTTCCAAGAGGACATACAGTTGGCCTATAGGCATATGGGAGAATGCTCGGCATCACTAATCATCAGGGAAATGCAAATTAAAACCACAATGAGATATCACCTCACACCTGTCAGAATAAATATTATAAATAAATCAACAAACAAAAAAAAGGCTGGCAAAGATGTGGAGAAATGGGAATCCTCATGTACTGTTGATGAAATTATAAATTGGTGCAGCCACTATGGAAAACAGTATGGAGAATCCTCAAAAAATTAAAAATGGAACTGTTTTATGACCCAGCAATCTCATATCTGGATATTTATCTGAAGAATTCCAAAACACTAATTCAAAAAGATATACGTATCCCTATGTTCACTGCAGCATTATTTACAATAGCCAAGATATGGAAGCAACCTAAGTATCCATCAATAGATTAATGGATATAGAATAGCTAAAATTCACAAAACTGACCATACCCAGTGTCAGTAAGGATATGGAACAACTGGAACTTTTGAAGTACTACTGGAAATTACCTAATATGGTACAATTACTATAAAAAAGATAACTACAAAGGAATGAGCCTTATCTACCTATTCCCATTTACAGTGAAAAATTTTAAGATTCTATATTTGCTTTCTAAATTCTCAGGTTCCATTACTGCTCAAGTCAAGCTTTTTAATGCTATCACTTCACTTAAACCTCTCTTCAAAAATGACCAATGACCTTGCTGTATAAGATTGAATGTTGTTTCCCTAAAAAACTCATGTTGAAATCCTAACCCCACCAATGTGATGATACTGGGCAGTAGGATGTTGGGGACATGATTATGCCATGCATAGGATTAGTGCCCTTACCAAAGAGACCTCAGGGAGCTCCCTCATCCCTTACAGCATGTGAAGATAGAGCAAGAGGATGGTTATCTATATTAACCAGGAAGTGGGCCCTCATTAGACAGGAAGTCTGCCTGTGTCTTGAACTGAGACTTCCCAGACTTTAGTGCCGGGAGAAATAAATTTCTTATTTATGCTGCTTACAAGCCACCCAGTGTATGGTATTTTGTTTAGCCTAAATGTACTAAGAAAGTTGTACTGGATCAGGTGCTGTTATAACAAATATCTAAAAATGTGAAGTAGTTTTGGAACTGAGTAATGAATAGAGGCCAGAAGAGTTTCAAGGCACATGTTAGAAGAAAGCTACATTGCTATGAAAAGATCATTAAGGGTGATTCTGGTTAAGGGCCCGGGAGAGTAGGAGGAAAGCTATAGTGAAAGCCCCAATCTTCTTAGAAAGTACTTAATTAATCCTTTTTTTATTTTTAAAACTTTGAAGTCCTCATTTTTATTTTATTTCTTAAATTTTTTATTGTTTATGCTATTACAGTTGTCCCACTTTTCTCCCCCTTTGCTTCCCTCCACCGAGCCTGCCCCACACTCCCATAATCAGTCCACTCACCATTGTCTACGTCCTTTCATATATGTTCTTTAACTAATCCCTTCACCCTCTTTCAAACAGTCCTCGCCTCCTACCATCTCCTTTTACATCTGTCAGTCTGATTCTATACCTCTAGTTTTATTTTTCTCATTAGTTTATTTTGTTCATTACATTCCTTTTATAAGTGAGACCCTATGGTATTTGTCTTCTACCAACTGTCTTATTTCACTTAGCATAATAGTCTCCAGTTCCATCCATACAGTTACAAAAGGTAGGAATTCCTTCTTTCTTTCTGCTGTATGGTATTTCATTGTATAGATATACCATGGTTTTTTGATTCATTCATTTACTGATGAGCACTTAGGCTGCTTCCAGTATGTGGCTATTATAAATTGTACTGCTGTGAACATTGGGGTGCATAGGTTCTTTTGAATGGTTGTTTCAGGATTCTTAGCGTATATTCCCTGCAGTGGGATTGTTGGGTCAAGGGGCAGCACTATTCTTAGTTTTTTGAGAAAATTCCATACTGTTTTCCACAGTGGCTGCACCAGTCTGCATTCCTACCAACAGTGCATTAGGGTTCCCTTTTCTCCACATCATCGCCAGCTCTTCTTGTTTGTTGATTTATTAATGATAGCCATTTTGGCAGGTATGTGGTGATATCTCATTGTGATTTTAATTTGTATCCCTCTGATAGCTAGTGATGTTGTGCATTTTTTCATGTCTATTTGTAACAGCGGAAAATTGTAATGGTGGGAAATTGTAACCCACCCTACAATTCATTTGACATTATTTCTGTAAGTGCTAACTCTGACTACTATGTAGCATACAGATGAACAGCACGTTTGTATAAAAATCATAGGAACTAACTTCAAAAGCTACAGACTCAGAATTTCAAACACCCCAGCTCCGGTAGATTCACCAACCTTTAACCATGAAGCCAGGATGACGTTAAGCCAGGATAACTAAACCAGGATGATGTACAAGAGACTGTCACTTGCCCTATCAGAATGAACTGTGCTCCTCTGCACACAGAGAATTTTGCCACTTCTTCCCTTGATCTCTTTGTTCTGTTCCCCTCTCCCTCCTTACAAAAACCTCTGCCTCCAATGAGAGGAGGAGGTGGGCTTTGAGACGTGAGTCCTTCATAATCCAGGATATGGGCTTTGAGACATGAGTTCCCCATCTGCTAAATGGCCGGCACCTGCAAATAAACCACTTTCCTTTACATCATCACCTGCCTCTCAAGTATTGGCTTTCATAGCAGCAGGCAGCCAGACCTACTTTCATTTACATATGGGCCATCTGTATGTACTCCTTGGAGAAGTATCTATTCGTGTCCTTTGCCAATTTTTAATTGTATTACTTGTCTTCCTGGTGTTGAGTTGTGGTAGTAATACTTCTATTGGACAAAGTAGACTTCAAGACAAAGACCATAACAAGAGGCAAGCAAGGTCACTTCATAATACTAAAGGAGTCAATCCAAAAGAGGGCATAACCCTTATAAACATATAGACTCCCAATATAGTAGCACCAAAATATATAACGAAAATCTTGGAGGACTTTACGAAAGAGATTGACAGCAATACAGTCATTATAAATGATTTTAACACCCCACTGTCAACAATGGACAGATCCTTCAGACAAAACCCAACAAGAACCCAATGGCATTAAATAACACACTAGAGCAAATGGATTTAATGGGTATTTATGGAACATTTCACACCAAAGAAGCAGATTATACATTCTTCTCAAAAGCACCTGGAACATTTTCAAAGATAGACCACATGGTAGGACACAAAACAAGCCTTAACAAATTCAAGAAAACTCAAGTCATATCAAGCATTTTCTTGGATCGCAATGGCTTCAAACTAGAAATCAACCTCAAAAACAAAAGAACTCAAAAACACTCAAATACATGGAGGCTAAATAACATGTTATTAAATAATGAATGGGTTAACAATAAGATCAAGGAAGAAATCAAGAAATACCTGGAAACAAATTAAAAAGAACACACAACAAACCAGAACCTGTGGGAACAGGGAAGGCAGTCCTGAGAAGGAAGTTCATAGCATTACAGGCCTACCTAAAGTAGATAGAAAAATCTCAAATAAACAACCTAACCATATATCTGAAAGTACTAGAAAAACAACAACAAAAGCCCAGAGTGAGTAGAAGGAAGGAAATAATCAAGATCAGAGCAGAATTAAATGACATAGAGACTAAAAAACAATTCAAAAGATCACTGAATCTAGGAGATGGTTCTTTGAAAAGATGAACAAAATTGACCAGCTTTTAACCAGACTCATCAAGAAAAAAAGAGAGGGGACTCAAATGAATACAATCAGAAATGAAAGAGAAGTAACAACAGATACCACCAAAATACAAAAAGAAATGCAACAATTACTACAAACAACTACATGCCAAGAAACTGGACCTGAGCAAAATGGATAAATTTTTACAAACATACAATCTTCCAAAACCAAATTAGGAAGAAGCAGAAAATCTGAATAGGCAGATGACACCTAGTGGAATTAAAAGAGTAATCAAAAACCTCCCAACACACAAAAGCCCAGGACCAGATGCTTCACAGAGAATTTTGCCTAAGCAGTCCTGAAGAGAAAGTTGGTAGCAATATGGACTGTAAAGACCATTTCAATGAGGTCTCAGACAGAAATGACAAACATATTATTGAAGACTGAAGAAAATGTCATCCTTGCTATAAAGTGTCAAAAACCTAACTAAATTGCATTTCTGCTCTAGCATTTTGTAAAAGGTAGAAGTTGTGAGCATTAAAATAGAATATTTAGCCAAAGCCATTTCTGACCAAGTGTTGAAGTTGCAGCTCAGCTCCTTCTGACGGCTTATTGTTAAAATGTGAGAAGAAAAAAATAACTTAAAAGATGACATAGTTAAGCCAAAAAGGAATCAGAACTTAAAAATTTGAAAAATTTTCAGCCTATTTATATTGAAAAAAAAAATGAGAAAATGTGCTTGGGAGAGAACTCTGAGGCTATGGCCAATCATCCTTCTGGAAAGAGATCAGTATGTGTGTGTGTTTACTAAGGATTTAGTCAGCCACCTCTGTAGGAAAACTGCCAGTTCCAGCTGAAGAGAAAGGAGATGGGAAGGACGAAAGAAAACAATTGGACTTTTAGGATTTCACAAGTCAGAAATTTAGAGCTATTTGACTGAAAATGTGTGTTGTTCTTCAAGACAAGGGAAGAATAACCCTAAAGGAGATTCAGGGATCATCAGGGCTGCTTCCTTGGTTTCAGAAGGGGAGACCATCTCCTCACTTTCAACAGGCCAAAGTATGGGGGTGGATGAGCCTTGGGGATCCCACCCTGGCCTGGCAAAGCTCTGGGGCAATGTCACCACAAGGTGGCATTTTCCACCCCACCCCCCAGTGTGTCTGCAAGGTAGGACCTCTGCCCCTCCTGGTCCCAGAGGGCAGCGTACCAAGCAAAGAGAATTATACTTGAGTTCTAACACCTTTGTAGTCTGAACTTGTTCCAGACCCGTTACCACTTTTTCTTTCCTATTTCTCCCTTTTGAAACACAAGTTTCTGTCCAGTTTGGCTTTCTCGAAGTTCCTGTCAGGCAACATATATTCTGCCTCTGGACACTTGCAGTGGCTGGTCTGTCTCAAAATCTCCTCTGGGTCTTGGAATAGACTCCATTCTCCTTAAATTCTATGCTCAAATATCTCACAAGGCACTTCTCTGAGTATTCTGTCTAAATAGAACTCCCAAAACTCTCATCACTCTTATTCCCCGATCCTGTTTTATTTTCCTTCAAAGAAAAATAGTTTTTACTTCCCCTCCCACTCCTTCAGTGAAAGCCCCAGACTTCAGGGATTTTGTGTTGTATTTACTGTTGTATTCCCAGTGTCTGGAACATGGTGGGTACTTAATGAATACTTGTTTTCTGTTAGTTGAAGATCAGCACTATTTATATTCTAAGGAGAATTATGTGGTGCACTTTGAGTCTCAAATATTTGCTGTGCCTGTCGGGGATTATCTACCCTTCCCGTGCAACTCAGGCATGGCTGTGTGGCCCTCCCTGGGCAGACACTTTAAGAGCCCGCTCAGGGTTCCCTGTGACTTCTTGCCTCTCTGCCACAATAACCATCAATGTTCTAGACAGAGGCTGCTCTGTCAGCCTGAGCCCCAGAGAAATGCTGTGGAGCAAAGCCGTGGTCAATCATATGGATCTGTAGCACGGGTAGTAAATAAACTTTGCTGTATGAAGCCACTGAGATTTGGGGGCTGTTCGTTTCCACAGTGTAACCTCATTTATCCTTACCAGTACAGACACCTAAGCAGCCGTGGACAAACAGAGGGCCTGAGGGTAGCTAAAACATACTTGACAAATTACTTAAGTTTGCCTGAGCTGGCTCTTCCCAAATACTCTAGTGTTTTGCCACCAGAACATTCTCCTTAAAAAAAAAAGCAACAAAAAAGCACTGGGACATTTATTTTGGCATGGTCAGAAGTCATTACTTTATTTCTTTCAGTTTTCATGGAAAAGCATTATAGGAAAAAGTAGCTCAAGTATCTTACGGATTTAAAAGCTGTTTTCCAAAATGGCATGTCTTAAAATTGAGTAAGAGACTTAAAAATAATACTGTCTCCAAAGCTTTGCCTCAGACCAACTGACTAAAAATCTCTGGGACTGGTGTCTTCAAAACTATATTATTTTTAAAATTTTCCAACTAATTATGATGTAGCCAGTCCAAAACCCAGCACTGGAGGTCCATGTCTCTCTACTTACAACTCTAGGAGACATGGGGGATGTGCAGACCAGCAAGAGCCTGTGTCACTCACGGAAAAACACGTTCAGAGCAGGGAGCTGCTACAGTCCCTCACTGAGTCACAGCACTCAAATTGTCTATGGAAATTTTTGTAGAATTACTTTCTAAAGAAGAAAATATTTGCTTTAGTTTCAATTGTCATTAAATGGAAATGGCTTACTGTATACAAAACTCTCAAGGCAGTATCACTCAGATCGACTCTCGAAGAAATAGATAGGACCAAAGATGCCAATATAAACCCAGCACAATTGTTTTCTGTTTAGGCATTGTGAGACTGACTTGGATCCAGCAGGAGAATTTCCTTTATTAATACAATATGACTTAGTTGCTTATGTTATTTTCTAAACTGTAATTCAGATGAAGTAGCAGCAGTTACAAAGACTCGAATAGGAAACACCAGAATGTTACTGGAAGGTGCCAGAAACTGCCAGCATTGGATGTGAAGGAAGAAATTGAATACCATGTGGATATTTCCAAACACAGGCAATATAATGAAGACTGGCTTCTTACACAAAAAGGCCTTTTACCCCCACCTATCCTCACCCCAGGCTTCTCTCCCTTGAAGGGATAAAGAAATGAAAGAAAATTGCAGCCTTCTGAACTTTTATTTGACTTAGATGGCGGTGTTACAGCTCACATAAGATTAAAGTGTTGAAAGAGAGGGCATTTGCTCTACCATTAAAGTCAGAGACAACACATTTGTCTGACAACGTTCTGAAAGGAAACCAGAAATCATATACCAATTTGTATGTATGGGCTTTTAAGATCAAGGGACAGTCAGAGTAAACAGTCTCTGTCCAAAATGAGCTGTGCAGTATAGCGAGGGTCACCAGCCAGCAGCAATAGCTGGGAACAGCGAGGTTTGCTGGAGAGCGATGATCAGCTCTGCATGCTTGTCAGGAAGTTTCACCCTCGTCCAGATACACATGCAGGATTCGTGGAGAAACAGAGATAAACATCTGCCACTGCTGACCGAGGAAGAGAACTGGTCTACCGCATCCTGGCCTCTTCGCCTTCATCTTTAGCAATGCAAACACAAATGAGATTTTTCTTTCCCATGAAGTAACTAATTACTAGGTAAGTTATTTCAAGTCCTAGCATTACTACAAAGAAAAATAAATTCCTTCCTGGCACCACCTTAAAAGAAGAATTTCAATTGGATTAGGTTCTTTCAATCTAGATGAACATAATAATATCTTCTCTTTTTAACTATCCCTCAGCTAAATCCCTCCCTATCCCATGCTGTCTTTATTCTCACTTAAAAATAGCTTTTATTTCTGAAATTTTATGACTAAATATTGCCAATATGAGGCAAAAGTACAGATCTTAGTAAATTATCTGCACAATATGGAATAATTCACAAATTAAAACACAAATGTTTGAATTACTCAGAAAACCTAGGAGATAAATATATAGCACATGCATGCAGAGGGAGAGAGAAACATAAATGTGATACAAAGACCATTCCCCACAATTCTAGAATACCAGCTGATCCCTCTGTGTTGCAATTTTTTCTGTTCAAATCAAACTGTGAATTGAATAAAGCTGAGATTTGTCTAGAAAATTTCCCTAGTTTCCTTTCCAAAATGTTAGATTGTTTATGACTAACCACTGTTTCAGATGTGTTCCCCTCTTCCTCATTATTTCAATTGACTTATTTTAATACTTAACAGATTAGGTGTTTATAATCACAGGTTTTAGTTACCTAAATGTACTCATAAAACACTGCTGGGAAAAATGAGAGGATTCTTTCAAGTCTTAAGTCTACTTTACTGATTTGAGGAGTGAAATACGCCTCTTCTTTTCTCACACTCCCGCCAGTTTCCACTTCCTACGTAATGGCCAACTAACTTCAAGTTCTCCTCAAAGACTGTCAGTGGGGCCATGTCTTTTTTCTCTAGAAAGATCTTTGTGAAATCTTGCAAAAAATCTACTCTACCCAGGGGAAATGTTCCTTTATTGGGGTAAAATTGAGAAGAAAATGTATATTTAGCTCTTATTTCTTACTTGCAAGATCAAGGAAAGAAAGAAAGAAAGAAAGAAAGAAAGAAAGAAAGAAAGAAAGAAAGAAAAAGAAAGATCTCAGTTGTTTAGAAAGTTTTGAGTTTGTAGTTTCATATCATTTTTATCTGATAATCTATGTACTTTTGAAATTTGAGAGAAAACTTTTTTCCATTCATTCCCTATCTTGCTTCATTCTTCATATTATATTTATGATAATATTTTCATGTAATTATTTTTAATATTTTATTTTCCATCAACCTAGAATTTCCATGAAGGTAAAAATGTGCCTGTATTATTCACCTCTGTGAAATGTACTTTTAAGTTAATGCATAAATTGATTTGAAAAAATGAATGAGTCAGAATGACTAGCCCAATCTATATAGTCAGAACACAGCAAAACCTTTTGCATTCTCACTAAAAACAAATTGCCCTAACTAGCCATTTACAGGGTCTTAATCCTTAGTGCATAGATCAAATATCTGATAACATTCAGAAAGTAGTCTGAAAGTTGAATACTTTTGTTGCCAATTTTTTAAAAGTTTCCAGAAATAATGATTCAAAAAGAACAGTGTTTGAGTTAGCCGCTGTTACACACACATGAGAACTGGAAAGCAGTGGGGCATGCTGAGAGCTCGGGTAGAGCCCCACAGTGGTCACCACATTAAGGGCCCTTGTGCATTAGCATAACTTGGGATCATTTTAAACTTGGAACTATGTGTCAAGAACTGGGAAGGGTCTGAGATTTCAACTTACACACAAATTAGCTTGCTACAGTTTCATGGAAGCTGGCAGAAGACATAAGAATCCTGGACCAGAGACAAAGATCAGTTTATTGCACTCAGCAGTAGTGGTAACATTTCTATATTAGTCACTGAGCTCAGTGACCACAGGGCACTGTAAGGAGAGCCATAAAAGAACCCATACAAACGGTGGGTGAGGCACCCTAAGCTCAGGGAATCTAATCTTTTATAAAGCACATTGAGCATGCCTGCACTTTGCTCTAGAGGAAGACATTATATATTTCTTGGCTATTCACAACATAAAAAACATCCTTAGAAATATGGCCAAGAAAAAAGGACACTCAGTATCTCTTTTGCAAGATGTGCAGAAACTTGAGACTCATGGAGAATTGTTTTTCCAACACGATGTCTCTGGAAGGTTTTTTCCCCAGGGTCTTTATTAGGTTCGTAAATATGCAAAGATGTACACAAAGATAACCTCCAGTATTCTACATGGCTCACACACAGTTGCTAACCTCAGAAGGATGGAATAAGATGAATGAAGAGCTAAAAAGGCAACTGTCCAGCTAAGAAGAAAGGGAAGGAGATGTACACCACTTTCATCAACTAGCTTGGGTATACCAGATGGGAGTTACAGATTGATACAGAAAACGAAATTGAGAAAAAACCCAAATATGCTATTCTTCTCTCCTGTCAGAGTATATTATCATTTGGGACACGTTAAACCACTTCTCTGTACTTTATTCATTTTAGAGCTTATGAAAGCCAAAATGACACTTTTAAAATCTACTTTACCTCTGCTGAACAGGCAGCTGCTTCACTTATCCTCAAAAACCAGAGAAGACGCAAGAGAAAGAAGATTTCAGATACGTCAGAGGTGTCAAGGGTGAAAGACAAAAAGAAAAAAGAAAAGCCATTTGTCACCTGCTATGCAAGGACCCAGCAGTGCTAACATGAAAATTCTCTGAATCTGGTTTACTGCTGCTCTAGATAAAGTACCTAATCTAAAAGCAAACAAGATTCTTAAATTGTGGAGTCAAAGGGAGCCCCAGTGCAGCAGGACCATTGTGTCCACCCTTGTTCCTTAGGGAGACGGCCCCGCCCGCACCGCGGGCCTCGGGGCCCACAGATAGTAAGTGCAAAGGCTTTTTTTCAAGGATAATAAAAAGCTCTTGAAGATTTATAAACTGTTTCATCTGTCAGAAAATATTTATGCCGACCTGGCACTTAGAGTGAATTATTCTTATTAAGCAAAAGCTGAGAAAATTGCTTAAGTCTCACCAGAAGGTACCTGCAGTCTATCAGAAGCCAAGACATTCTATAAGCTATAAACTTAAGAGAAAAGAAATTATGTGTCTGTGTGGATGTCTGCAGCAAGACAAATGACTCCAGAGAGCATGTGCCCTAGCTCTGCTTCTCATGCAGCTGTGCCGGGTGAGTTTTCCACTCCCATCTGCTGGGAAAGTGGGGAGGGCATTAGAAAGGATGACATCCCAAGGACAGCTTCCCCTTTCATTTCTCCAGTGACATCTCTCCCCACGCCCAATGTCCACTGTCACACAGCACATGCAGATTTATTCAAGGACTTTAATACAGTGCAAGGTATTGAGTGGAGCACTCTACATGCATTACCTCATTACTTTCTAGCGACAATCCCAGGAGGCGCTGTTATTCACCTCGTTGTACAAATGTGGAACTGCAGGATGGGGAGATTAAGGAACCTGGCCAAAGAAAGACTGTGGCGATGGGCCTGTGCCATAACCCACACAGCCTAATTCCAGGACAGACTCTCGAACCACTCCACAGAATGCCACAGAAGCCCTCTTCCCAGAAGCCACGGGATCTATCACCTGACTCAGCTGGTGACTATTGAAACTTGCAAGGGAATTTTACTGAGGAACTTTTTCTTATCGTGTTCACTCAGTCCAAACTCAGCTCACCTGATTTGCATAATTACATGTCTCAGTTCTTTTCCAAACCCTTTGTCTCATTTACCTTTTCTCTCTTCTTTCTGAATTCAGAAAGCCTTACCAATTCCAATTCTTCATAAATTTGTCAAGCACACTCCCATGTGGTCCTTGGCACCAAGCATAGGGGCCCAAGAAATGTTTGTTGAATGAGCTCAGAAGGCAGATAATTCCCATCTGACTGTGCTCATTAGCATCAAAACCGTGCATTGCCCACATCCCCCCTTAGGATGTCCCATCTTCACTCCTTCCTTTGAATATATAAATTCCCACATTTACATCTTATAACATCTCCTCCATCAGTCTGGGACAACTCACTTGAGCTAGCAGCCTCATTATAAAAACACTTTAGAAAACTAACTTTTCCCCCCAAAGGTCTTATTTAAATGCTCAATCAACACTTCCAGAACTGCTTCAATCAAAATAATAGTTTTCCAAGACTCTATTGGAAACATGTATTAGATTTGCATATGTCATTTCTGCCAAATAAGCATTATTCTAATAGCCATCAGCATCTAAGACATGATGTCCTAGTATTCCCAATATCAGTAGAACTGTCTTTAAAAACAACAGATAAGAAATACAAAGAAAGGTGGGAAGAAAAAATGTCTGATTAAAAGCGTAGAGAAAAGATCCTAACTGATATATAAGTTGTGTCTGAAAACATTACCACGGCCAATCAGCAATATTAATTGATCAACGTTTTCCATAGCTCCTTGTGTCTACTTAGGGACTCTCGGCTCTCTGCCCTAGCTTGGCTTTCTTCTCCTGACAGAACATTCATATCAGCTGGTTCGCAATTCTGTGGCCAATTCTGCACTGAACACTGAGACCTGACTGGTGAGAATGACACAGCTGTGGTCAGTTTTCCATGTGAGGATACATCTTCCTTTCTGTAGTTCTTTCCCTCACAATCCCAATCCTATATTGTAAAAGTTCACAGCGCTGAGACTTTCTTCAAGAAATCTAGAGTTCAGCCCTGGCTGGTGTAGCTCAGTGGATTGAGCGCAGGCTGCGAACCAAAGTGTTGCAGGTTCAATTCCCAGCCAGGGTACGTGCCTGGGTTGCAGGCCATAACCCCCAGCAACCGCACATTGATGTTTCTCTCTCTCTCTATCTCCCTCCCTTCCCTCTCTAAAAATAAATAAATAAAATCTTAAAAAAAAATCTAGAGTTCACCTTTAACTCCAGTGACTCCTCAAACTCATATCTGGTCAAATGACCCTACGTGAAGTAGAGCCAAGAAAGAAATTTCACTCCCTTCTATTTCTAAGTGGACTTAGAAATACTCAACACATTTCCAGCAAATATTCTGGGGTCTGGACAGTGTAGCTGCACTGAAGGCCCCACAGACCTTTAGCAGAATTCCTGCAAGTAACTTTCCAAGCACAGGAAGCGTTGCCTCCACCCACCCTCCACCCCATCACCAGGCCGAGCCCCTCCCAGCTTCCCGTTCCCCTCCTCAGAAGTCACTAGTGACTGGTTTTTTTTTCTTACTCCAAAACAAGTTTAAACTCCCTGTGTGACCCTCCCTAAAATTTCTCATCCTCACTATCCTGTCGGAGGGCAGGCTTTGAGATGGACATGGGAATGCAGGCATCATTGGGTCTGCTTTTGGAATGGATACCTGTAGTAAGTTTGGGCAGAGACAGATGTGAGGCTGTGATACGGTCACAACAAAGGCCTCTGACAGCCCCACGGGGATCCTGGAACTGGGAAAGCCCTGCAGAACTCTCTTTTCATTGAGGCAAGAAGCCTGGCCTTTATACCTTCACATCAATCAGTCACTGGCCTCGGGTGGCCCCTGAAACGAGAATGAGACCGTGGCCCAGATGGCCCTCTTCAGCAGAGGTATATAGGATTAGGTACTCCTTGAGGGCAAAGACTGTGTTTTTAATTTGTGTATTATACAATGTATGAAGAGTACTGTAAAAATGTACAAGACCCTCATACACACAAAAAAGTATTTAGCACTAATTATGTGCCATGCACTATTTTAGGTAATGAAGTTTCTATGGCAAACAAGGTAGATAAAAGCTCTCTTTTCAAAAGGATTACATTCTGCTTATTAAGAACTACAAGTTATTCTGCTACTTATTTTATCCTAATGTTTTCTTAGTCATTATCTAAAATTCAAAATACTTATAAAGAAACTCAGTCAAATCTTACATCTTCCTTACATAGTGAACCTATGCTGTGGTAATAAATTAACCTTGAAATCTTAGTGAAATAACACAATTTGTGTGTCACCTTCACTGTTCCTTGACATCGGCCGGGAGTCTATCCTGCATCTTGGGGCTGCACCGTCTGGAACACATCGCCTCCAGATTCTCTGTGTCAGGGAAAAGGAGCTCCCATAGACACACTGGCTCTTAACTGCTTCCAACCTCCTGCTCCAGTTCATTGGCTATAACCAGGCACATGGCCTTTATCTAACTGCAAATTCTGGGAAATGTTCTGGGAAACAGAACAAATAAATAAGCATTGTGCACCGATTGTCTCTGTCACAATAGCCAGTTCTGTTGAGTTTTTCTATGTGACGATGCCAGTCTAAGTGTTTAAAGGTTCTGTACCTCATTCCACCAGCTGGGGTGGGGGTTCCACACCAACAGTTCTCAGATATAAACTGAGAGTTCAACTCAATTCGGACACTCTCTGCCTGAAGATGGTGTCCTAGTCCACAGGTTAAGGGCTCAGTCCTACAGGACTGTCCCTCATGCCCCCCACTTCAGACACCAATCCAAAGGCCAGGTCATCACCTGTCCTTCTGAGTGACCGGCTATAGATTGGAGGTCCCAACAACCCTTTCCTAGCGTTAGATTAATTAGCCAAAGCATCTCAAAGAACCCAAAGAAACATCTTACTTACCAGACAGTTTATTATAAAAGGATATTGCTCAGGAGCAGCCAGATGGAAGCGATGCACAGGCCAGGGCTCGGGAAAAGGCATGGAGCTCCCGCGCTCTCCCCAGGCACGCTGTTCTCCCCGCTTCTCCGTGAGTTCGCCCACCCGGAAGCACCAATCCCATCCTTTTGGGTCTTCATACAGGCTTCAGTTCATAGGCCTGAATCACTACATCCTTGGCCATTGCCAATTGATTCAACCTCTAGGCCCTCTCCCCTCCCTACTAAAAGGTCCAATCCTCTAATCACATGGTTGGTTCTATTGGCAACCAGCCCCCATCCTTAAGTTTAGTCTAAGAATTGCCTCATTAACATAACAAAAGACACCTTTGTTGTCTCTCATCACTGAAGAAATTTCATGGTTTTTTAGGAATTCTGTGCTAGAAATAGGGATAAAACCAAATATATATTTCTTATTGTAAATCACAAAATGACAATGTTTAACATGGATTACTGACAACCTTAGAAGGCAAATACTAATATTAATTCCAAAAAAGCTGAGGAACAAACAAGATAAGTAATTTACTCAAAATCTCATGGTTAGTAATTAGCAGAGGTAGAGTTTGGATTCAGCTGTAAGCTCCGGAGTCCATGCTGTTTCCACCATATATACTTTAAAAATTAAATAAAGACCCTAAAAAAGGGCCTTTCTTCTTTCAAGACAGATCTTTAAGAAACACCCATTAGAATAAGCTCTTCTTTTCCAGGTTGAAAATACTAATCCAACCTCCTGTAGAAGTATCCACTTTCCACATCCTCCCCGCAACACCCAGTTTTCTCAGAGTTCTGCATGGCAACACTCAGGATTTCAAATTTTTTGCCTTTTATAACAGTCATTGGCTGTTCAAGCATTGCAATGAGCTCCCTTTGAACAAATAAGCCACACCAAACAGTCTGCCAAGAGCCTTACTATTAAGCTGAAAACTATTGATGATTAAAATTTTATTGTCTCTCTCCAACCAAAAAACATCTTGTTATGGTAACATGTACAGAGGCTATTAAAACATGATTGTTCTTTATAACGGGAGTCCTCCGTGACTCACGAAAGCAAAGTGCTTCTCAAGGGCTCAGATTTTATGTACAGGCTTTCATTCCCTCTAGTCTGCCCTGATTCCGCCTACTCTCGTTTCCATGACAACGAAGAGACCATAGATAATTGAAATTAGGTTTGTCTTCATGATGGTTTAAGAAGCTGGGTAACTTTAAAAGTCTGCACATGGAGGGGAGAGAAGAGCCTCTATTGCCACCTGCTGGGCTCCATGGTTTCCTCAGCCTCTCTGGTCCACTATCTCTGAGTCCAAATCTCTTGGCTTTGGCTTCTTTTGCAGGCTAAATACCCTCTGACATTTGTCAGTCTTTCTATTGCACTTTAGATAGAACATTGTTATGAAAAAGAAATAAAAACCTAGCCTTCAGCATCAACTACTCTTTAAACTGCTAATTCATAAACAAGGATCATAACTAACCACTTCTCCACAGCACTCAATTGCTTCCAAGTGTTTTTCATTAAACCTAAGTGAAAGCACTTCCCAGGATGCAATTATAAGGAAATATTATTAATCACATGCCTTGATTAGCCTTGGACAATGTAATAAGTGAATTGGCTGAGTGAAAATGATTTTCTTCTTTCTGAATACCCTCATTTTACAAGATAGGTATTGCTGAAGGTTTTGGTTTCCTGTAGAGTGAACTATACAGAGTGCTTTCCTACTGTATATCAATTTGCAATGAGGGTTAGCATTTAATTTCATAGGGCTTTGCTTTTGACTATCTGATTACAGGGGAACTATTGATGTGGATGTCTCCCGGGTCTAAGGCAAAACCTCACAAATATTTTCTAGAGCACTGGGGAGAATACACAATTCAACTTAACAACATAGATTTAAGAAATGAATAAGGGCTCCTAGTAGTTAGAAAGTTTCTGTGTGGAGTTCTTACTGTCCTCAAACTCTTCATTCCATATGTATTCACTGCCCCTCAGAATTAGCTGAAAACTCATCGCTGTGAAAAGAGAGTTGCCAGCAGTTCCATAAGTAGGACACATGCAGACAAACTGCTCCTGGCAAAATGAATTAGCAAAGGTGGGTGAGTGAAAGTCAGGATTAAAGATGTATGATTTAAAACATAAACTGCATACTGTGTTCCTGAATAAAGTTTATATTGTAAAAATGTTGATTCTTCCTAAGAACATGTATCAATTTGATTCAATGCAAATAAAATATCTTAGCAGAATTATTTATGTCATTTGACATGCTTTGTTCCAGATTTCACCTAGAAGAAGAAATAAATAAGAAGAGCCAGAATTTCTTGGAAAAAGAGGCAGAACTTTTGCTGTAAAATATCAAAATATACTCTAAAGATATAGCACAGAAACAGTATGATACTGCTGCAGAGATAGGCAAATAGACCAACAGAATGGAATGGAACATCAAAAATGGCCCCATTTTTATATGAGAAACTAATTAATTAATGGTACTGGAGAACTTCACTAAACAGAAAATGTTAGATCTCTACTTTGTACTGTGTAATAAAATCTGAGATGAATTAAAGACTTCATATAAAAGATGAAAATTGTTAATGGAAATTTAAGGGACTGTATAGTTTTGGTGAGGGAGAAAGCTCTTTCAGCTAGACAGTATACTCAGAAAGCACAAAGGAAAGTCTAACGTGTTTTTCCACATTCAGATGTTTAACTGGCTGTGTGGCTCCTAATAGGACACCTCTCAGACACAGCATCACCTGCAGTGGAACTTAAGGGAGACCCACAAAGCTCCCTTTGACACCCCCCCACACCCTTTACAGTGCCGTCTAAAAGGAAAGGGCTGAGCACCACATACCCCCAAACCTAAGTGAGTTCCCAAGTTCCTGGCTAGACCCACCTCTCCTATCCCACAGAACAGTAAATGCACCCAGATCACAGCCTCTTCCCAGGGATCCCCCTTCATCACAACTGTGAGCCAGCTTTCCCTAAGACACCATTAGGACGGATCTCCTCGGGAAGTTCTTTCCTATGTTCAAACCCCACCAGAAATTCACAGAATTTGTGAATTTCTGAGCTCCACAGAACCTCACAGAGACTCTTATCCACACACACATCTGCAAATTCCCTAGTCTTACTTCACCGAACTTCCACATATTCCTGACCTCCAGCTACATAGCTTATAGCATCTAATGTACAATGAAAATGTGGGGCCCCTTGTTCAAAAATTAATCAGAATTTCTTGATGGCAATAGTAAGGCATTAAACCAAGCATGGGGCCCTTCTAGGTGTGGGGCTCTGTGTGATTTAATACGTGGGCTGCACACACACGAGGCTTTCCGGGCCCCTACTCTGACCCTTCCTTTCTGTATTGCCGCACAGTCTGTTGTGAGCAAAATAACTTAGATTCTCAATTTCTTCTCTAGGTGTTCAAAAGAATTCTTCTTACTCTAAATAAATCTTACCTGACCCCAAGGACACTGTCAGATTCCACCTCCCACACCCCGGTGCCTGAGGAAGGGGCGGGTAGCCCCTTTATCTCCCATGGCTTTCCCTGTTTAGAACTTCTGTGTGTTTTTCAAAAGTCCAGTTTCCTTCCAGCTCCCGCTGTCCATTTATACCACTGCCATCTCTTTTCGTAGCAGTTGTCTCTGTATCTCCCCATTGTTCAGCCCGGGCCTGACACCCTGTAGGTGCTCAGGAAACACTTGTTGAGAAAGTTAATAAATGACCTCTACAATCACTTTAAAAATAAAAGGGGGTAGAAATCAAATTTAACTCGCCCACCGCATAGAAAGAGCAGTCATAGTTTAAGCAAAGCATCTGTTTTGCCTAAATCACTCACAATATCTAGATATTTGCACTCTGTATCCTGTGTAACTTTCACCAGAAAACTGGCCAGAGCATGGAGTGTGATGGACCATGATGACATTTCTACCCTAAATGTTTATAATTATGCCTTTAAAAAGTTGCGAGGAGGGCGAGAGGAAGAAGTCACTTGATATGTCTTCAGGAGTGTATTCACGTCTCCTTTAGAGTGCGTTACTAAATAAAAAAGCAGAGCCCGGTCTGCCAGGCCCTGCGTGTGCGGCCCTGTGAGAATTTCCAGCCTCGTCGCTTCTGAATACTGCCCTCTTCTGGCCGGAGAGTGCTGGTTGCCAGAGCTGTGAAAGGAGGCTGCTAGGCAGAGAAGTGAAAGAAAATGGGGATGGAGACAAAGACACCGTGAGAGATCAGGGAAAGGCAAGCGTGGGAACAAAATGGCAAAAGCGGACTTAAAACCCTCCTAACCTTTATGTTCACGCAGCCCCATTTTTCCTTCAGAGGTTTGCTTATTCAATGCCGTCTGGAACAAACACAGACAAGTCATAGGACTTGTCCAATTTGCATTGGCACCGACCACGAGCTGAGGGCTTGGAAGCCTGAAGCCCTAACTGTTCTGAGCTCGGCACTGCCCCCGCCCCTCACCTTCCTCGCACAGGAATCCTGCAGCGCCCTGAGTCCTTGCTCCAGTTGTTCCTCTGACCTGCTGTCCACACTGCCCTCCCAGAAACCGCACACAACATGCCCACTTTTGAACCCCGACAGGAGCCTTGCCCGATTGCCGCAGCTGTACACAGATTCACAGGTTTTCCCCTCTAACCCTCAGTGCTAAAAGGCATGTGTAATTGCTTCTGGACCTGGGTTCTTAATCTCTCTGGAAAAGAGTGCATTGATGATAGGAGTTGGACAGAAAACATGTCAAAAGGAGAAAATATGGCAGGTTTAGCCAGAACAAGTAAGTAAAACATGAACTTGGAGGCCTTTTTTATACATCAATCCAACAATCTAAAGGCTCTGTACTCTTCTTCACTGTGTTCAATGCCACTTATCAATACGAAGGAGGTAGAGTTTTCCTCTATGTTGCACTTTACACACATCTACAAAATGCTGATACTGGTACTATGCACTAGTGTCAGTCAGCCAGTGGTGCTGCTTACAGCCAGAGGCGACTGCCACAGGCCCTGGCAGATAGCCTGGGGGGCCGAAGGGATTAATGTGTTAGCACATCAGTAATGGGCACACTGGTTAGGAAGCTGTGGTCTAGAAAATATGCCAGACTGAGACCAAGAAACATGCCTTATCAAGGTACCAGGAAATCCTGTGGACAAACCCCAGAGAGTAACAGAGGAAAATAAGCCAATTAGAGTAGAAAAAAAAGTACCAACTACAATTCTTGGAGTAGAACACAATTTCTGTGGCTTTCTCCCCTGAAGTGTCCTTTAATGCCCCCAGTACCTCTACCTGGTCATCCATTCAGGGCCAGCCTCAACCTCCCTCTGCAAAGAGGCTATCCTAGCAATGCCAGTTATCCTATCTGCTCTGGCTGCAGGAGTCAGAGGCTGTGTACTAGCACTTGCCACAGTTACACACAGTCTCGGGTGTTCACTGGTGTTTGATTGGAGCATGAACCACAGACCCATGTTCTCTGGCCTTCCAGGGTTGCACACCTCCATGCCGGCCAAATCAGCGAGATCTAAGTTCCCATTAGATCATGTTGGAAACCACAGTTCTCTACTCAGACGATTCGGGATTACCAGAGAGTGCACAGCTGCCTTGGCTGTCGCTTGCCATCCATTGCTCCTAAATGCTGCTTGGCACGCTGCATGCTGTTTTGAGAGCTTTCTCTATTTGTTCACGTGTAGACAATGACTCCTCTCTTACTTCACAAGTCCACCCCACACCCCAGCACAGTGAACAGCAATGCAGAGTGCAGGCTTGGAGGTAATGCACAGGCTTGGAATGCAGGAAAGGAACATTTAAAATTTGGTAAGTGATCACTGCTTCCAAGTCCACCAGCCTTATCCCAAGGTAGAGAGTCGGCTCCCTGCTGCCTCTCACCTCAGTCTGTCTTGCTGACATGTTGCTATGGTCTCAGGTCCTCCTCATAGAGGGGGAGTTCCCCTTGACCTAGTACTGAGTCCAAAACTGCAATTTATTTTTTGACAGGCCCTGGCTAGAGGATAAAAAGCCAGTTCACTCAATAATTCTCCAAAATTGGAGCTCCACCCACTATAATAAATATGGCCATTCACATTGTTTTGCAAAATTGTCTCTCTCCTCTTTGTTGCAACTACCCTCAGGAGACTAAACCCAGAACTAAATTTTCATATTTAAAATGCCTTTAAAAATTGTTTCCTCAAGCAATTAACAAAAAAAAAGTCCCTTCAAAAATGAAAGGATACTGCTCTTCCTAAATATGAAGATGGCTGTAATTTTTCAATTTTACTTTTTTTCATCTTATTAATCTTGTCTGCCTTGATGGTAAGAAAAATGTCCTGTCCTGTTGGTTTGTGTCCAAATATTTTCCATTTCCCAGAAGAGGGAAAGTGATCTTCTAGCAAAAAGCCCAGGATAGAGTTACCTTTGAGGTGCATGGCGAGACTATTATTTATTCCCCAAATCCCATTCCCCTCTGCTGCCTGCTGCCGCAATGAGACCTCAATGTCTAGCCTCCCTTGCACGCAGGTGTACCATGTGGCTGAGATTTAGCCAATGAGAGTAAGCAGAATGGGGAGAATTCTTGCAGGACTGGTCCATACAAACCTGCAAAATGTGTAACCCTGTGCTATTTTCTCCTTGTGACTGGGCTGAAAGGAGGGGGCCTTCCAGGGCAAGTTTGAGTGTCCCAAGTTGAAAATGGCAGATTTCATTATCTTGGGGCCCTGAACGATTTCCTGAAGAAGGGGCATGTCATTAAACAGTTCACTTGCTCCAGATTCTTTTTAAAGCAAGAAATAAACTTCTGTGTTATTTAGGCCATTACACTGTTTTGGGTTTATTCCTTAGAGCAGCTGGCCCACCGTAATACAAGCAGTAAGTGGATGTGCTATTAGAGATGCCCCACTGCGATGTGGAGTTAGCAGGCGTCTTCATGTTGTGATAAAGGAAGGACACTAGTGGTCAGAAAGAGACCCACTCTGCGTGCTTTCTTGGCTTCCATTTCAATATTTTATTTAAAATTCCACCATGTGGGTTTCATTACTTTGAATAAAGACATAATACTTCTAGGAAACTTATAAAACAACTGTATTGCCTGAAAAGGATAACACATTAAACCATTGTCTTCCACAAACTACCTTAACATAGATGACTTTCTTACATTTATTTTTCATGAAACACCTAATGAAGAGTTGAGAGAGAGACACCCAGGCTGTGAAATGTGGAAGGGAAAATTGGGGGGATGGAGGAATATCTGGAGGGTTGAGCCCTCGAGTTTTTGCTGTAATAGAAGCTGAAGTCTGGGCAGTAGTCAGTGGGTGGTGGAACGAGGGGATCCCGGGGAAACCTTGAAGAGTGAAGGGGCAGAGCAGAAGGATCAAAGATGGGAGATGAAGGCATTGAAGGCACATTTCTTCTAGATAATTTGCTGAATGCTGGTCCTCAGATCAGGTGCTTTGGCCCAGACTTTCCCTACACTTGGAGCAAGTCATCTGGATGGTCTAGTCTACTTTACACTTGTGCATGTGATCCCTCAGGAAAGCCCTGGTGAAAAAATCATAACTCTGGGATTTGTTCACACCAAATTTGCACCTTCAGAATTTGGGTGTTTTGACTATTTTTTCTGTCAGTACCTTAGAGACTCCTCTAACAATAGCCATCTACTATTTCAGCTTATTTTCCTTCTCTACCTCATGCAAAGGACAGACAAGTGGGCGGGGCAAGGCCATGGGGTCATTGGCACCAAAAGTCAAACAACAAATAATTCAACTGCATTTGTCCACTTACTATTTTTAAAACAAGTATGTACATGTGACATTCCATTGGGGGTTAAAAATGTTAACAGAACATTAAAATGACAATTATTAAACGGGACTTGAAATATCTACATCCAGAATTTGTACATGTCATGTAATAGCTGTGTATTCGGGGGCAGCAAATCTTGGGCTCTCAGCCCCTTTTGGCTGCTGGCCCTGGGGCCCCCTCACAGATGCAAGCAGTGGAGGCGGCCAGCATTCCTCGAGGAGCTGAGGGCCCTGCCTCCCTGGCCCTACCCTAAGCCACATAGATGATACTACTATTAGTTGTCTGTTGCTACCATAACAAGTTACTACAAACTTAGTAACTTAAAGAACAAACATTTATTTTATTGTAGTTCTGTAGGTCAGAAGTTCAACCCTGGATTCAACATATAAAAACACGTTGTTGGCAGGGCTGCATTTCTTTCCAGAGGCTCCAGGGGAGAATCTGTTTCCTTGCTCATTGAGGTTGTTGGCAGAATCCAGTTCCTTGTGGTTATAAGACCGAGGTTCCAGTTTCCTTGCTGGTTGTCTGCTGGGGCTGCCCTTAACTCCTAGAGGCCTCTCTCTAGTTCTTGCACATAGTTCCCCACAACTCAGAATCAACAACAGGGTGTGTAATCCTTTTTACGCTGCCATCTCTCTCATCTACTCTTTTTCCTTTTGATTATTCTAAGGACTCATTAAATTACCTTGGGCCCACCTGGATAATCCCAGCTTCTTTTCCCATTATAAGGTCCACAACCTGAACCACATCTGCAGAGTCTCTGTTACCATGTAAGGCCGCATAGTCACAAGTTTTGGACACTAGGGCATCAACATCTTTGGGGGCCATCATTTTGCCCAACACACTCTCCGATAAAGTTATCTGCAAAAGCTTGGTCTGTAAAGTGATCAGCATAAGTCAATGATAGGACTTAGTTCTCTCATTTTTTATCATACTTTTCACTTTTTATCACATTTGTAGTTGGTTTATAATATGCATGCTCACTTAATGTCTTATTTCTGCAGGTAGAATTCAAAGGTATTATCAGAGCACTCAGCACCTCTCCCTGACACCTCCGTTTTTCTCTTACATCCCAAAGAGTAGTATTTGAAATTTAAACCATCAAATTCAACCAGAGTGAGATGTCAAGAACTAAGTTTGCCTGAGTACAGAAAACATAAGACTTTCCCCATGAGTGTATCTTTTTGAACAGCCTTATGACAAAACAATAAAAGAACTAAGCATAAAGGTGTACCACCCTGTGATGAGTTAATGTTCTTCCTGGTGCACATTTCTTCCACAACACCCGGTTTGGCCCCCACTGGAAACCTGACTACTTTTCATATGTGCTGTTTCTTCCAAGTGCAGGAAAATCTCCTTTTTCACTTCTGGTCACAGTGCTCCCAGAGAGTGGGCAGGGCAGAAACAGGCACAGAAGTTCATGTGGGCCAGACAGTGAGTCAGTAGGAAAGCAGTAAACGATAAAAGACGGTGGACCATCGCCAGAGGAGGGAATGGACCTCTTAGCTTTGGGAAAGGAAAGGGCTGGACTTCCTGCCCTGACCTGATACAAGATTAAAGCCACATGAGTTGTTGGTTTAGACAGGGGTGTAGAGAAAAATGCTACTGATGTCAAAAGCAGACAAGCACAGAGAGACTGAGGGCTGTTTTCAGGTTTTCGGGGGTACAGGACTTTGCATATTTGCCCTCTATTGCTTCCCTGGTAACAAACAGGTCTGCTTGACGGTAGCAGCTTCTTTTTCCATGAGGGACTCAGGCTGGCATCGCCCAGAGTGGAGCAGTGTCATCTGGGAGCCATTCTCAGAAATACTAGGACCCCACTTGGAAATACTTCCACGGCTGCTTAATAAGCCCTCCTGAGGCCCTCCCTTATGGAGCTCTCACAGCTTCCCATGCTTACAGCAGATTCTTTCCTTCTACTCCCCTTACCAGGGCATGCTTGTTCAGTACCCCAGTGGGCCCTTCTGATAGGACATGCCCTGCACCGTGATGTGAATTCAATGTGCCAATGAGGATCAAAAAGTTCTGGAATTTCTCCTATAACCTCAGCCAGAGGGACATTCAATTGAAGTTCATGCAGCACCAATTAACAGAGCAGTGAGGGAATTGCATTGCTGCAGATGCCTAAAATGATATCACATCCCAGATCAGTAACTGCTAGGTAAGTGTGAGAGCTCAGAGTACCTCCATCTAGTATCTGCTCTTCATCATTTAGAAGAGTATCTGTGGGAACTGTTTCAAGGTTCAAAGTCATGTTTCATGGACGTGCCAACCATTGTTAACAAAATCTCTTTCTTTGAAAGTACAAAGATCTACACAGATGTCAGCTGAAGGAGAGGGCAGTTGGCAGAGAGCAGCAGGTGAGCTCTGTCCTATTAGTGGCAAGACTTTGATGACTCGCCTTGATAATGGAGAGAAATCAGATTGATGTCATTATAACTGGGCTGGCTCTAGATTTATTTTATTTATTTGTATTATTAGCTTTGGCTTCCATGAAAGGGAGCACATGTGAACACAGCAGCACCTGCCAAGTGTCAGAGCTTCAGTATCAGAGACGTTGATGGGGGCCTGTTGTGCTGTCCTCTTGCACGTCCAGGCCAAACTGGAAAACACCAATAACTTTGTAACTCCGTGTTTCACCTCGGGGGCCAGTGGTCAGCATATCCTCTGGCTTTAGAAGAGTCCGGGACAGAAATTCTGTGTAATTCTTACACTAAAAACATCATCAACTCACTGGGCTTCCCATAAACTTCCTTGGGTCACTGAGCCAGGGGCTGGAACCCACGTGAGACACCAGCCTCCTTTCTTCTGTCACCACTGCCTCTAAAGCGTGCAGCTACACCATCCCACCCTCAACGTGCCTGGGCTTGTCTGATCTTGGAAGCTAAGCAGGGTTGGGCCTGGTTAGTACTTGGAAGGGGGCTTGCTCTAGGTTTAATTCCATGGAGCATCTGCAGGCTGGCTAAAGTGGACCTGTAGTGCAATCCCACTGTCAGCCCTTTGATGGGCCTCAAGCTCGCTCACAGTTCCCTGTGGAAGAATAATCCTACAAGAGCTCATATTTTTCAAGCACTTTAAGAACTCACAGGTTGGCCCTGGCTGATGTGGCTCAGTGGATTGAGTGCCGGCCTGTGAACCCAAAGGTCACTGGTTCGATTCCCAGTCAGGGCACATGCCTGGGTTGCTAGCCAGGTAAGGTCCCCAGTTGGGGGCATGCAAGGGGAAGCCACACATTGATGTTTCTCTCCCTCCTTCCCCGCCCCTCTGTCTAAAATAAATGAAATCTCTTTTTTTTTAAGATTTTATTTATTTATTTTTAGAGAGGAAAGGGGGGGAGAAAGAGAAAGAGAGAGAAACATCAATGTGCAGTTGCTGGGGGCTGTGGCCTGCAACACAGGCATGTTTGATTCCCTGACTGGGAATCAAACCTGCGATGCTTTGGTTCACAGCCCGCTCTCAATCCACTGAGCTACGCCAGCCAGGCCTAAAATAAATGAAATCTTTTAAAAAAAGAACTCATAGGTTTAATAATTCCTACAGATAAACTAGTTTTGTTTTATTTTTTTATCATGCTTTTAAAATAAGGTGCCTAAGAGTCTCTTTTTAAAACCCTGAGATGCAACTCATTGCAAAGTTGAGACTAGAAATTTTTCTTCATTCCTTTGTTCTTTGACTATAAACATTAGCAGAATTCAGAAGTGTCTCCTGAAACACCACACTGTTCCAATATTTGTTTTTACCTTGATTTAAGATAAATCTAGACCAGCAGGGACACTGTAAGCATGCTAACATTTCCATTTGTCTTAGTCACTAAACATTGTACAAGACTTTCCACATTTGTCAGATCACTTGTGTTAGTATAGTTAGTATAATTAATGATATCTGGCCTATAAATGGCAATGGACAAGATTATAGGTTTGGAATTCCAACAGTTGAGTTTGCTTGCCTACTCCATTGTTGCACTCAAGCTCAGTATGACCCTGAATTACTATTTAGTCTAAGAATCGGTTTCCTCATGTATAAAATAAGGATAATAATACCTACACGTTGGGCTGGTGTGAGATTTATGGAAGAAGATTCATAAGAAGCACTAAGCAGAGTGCCTGACTGTACAGTATAATTACTGTATATAAGATACTGTTATAATTACTGTATATAAGATACTGTTATCACTGTCATTAACAAAACTAAACTGTCCACTATAAAGCATTAAATACTATGTCTTTCACAAGATGATAATGTTATTGCAGGGTATCTAAACACTTTTTTAAAAAAATTATCTCTTGCTTCCTTTTGAACAGGTAGGAAAAAAATTATTAAGCACCATTTTCTTAACCTGACCTTTTATAATACAGAGGTATATAAGAAAAATATTAGGTCAACTATTGCTTGTACAACCACGTACATAACTGTGCTGTGTACAGTCATGAATGCAAGCTTGCAGGAACCAAGTGAATCCAGAACGGCCCTGAAATTCGGCCATAAAATAAACAAAGGTCCCAAGCAAAACTGCTGAGAGTCCAGACGAAGCAGCACTGCCTGGGGGAGCAGAATTTCCTGGGCAGAGCAGCTCCCTGGCTCTGGCCTCCTCCCAGGAGAGCCCTGCCTCTATGAATACACATTCAAGGACTCTAAAGCACAGAGCAGTTTCATAACTCATTCACTGTTCATGGACCTTGGGCAGGGAGACACAGAGCTTCCTGGGCAGGGAGACACAGGCATTTAGTTCTCAACAATAAAACACCTATAAGCCCCTATGAGGGAGGGCATGAAGAACTCCTGCTGCACTTCTATAGAAGGAAGGGGCCTCCACCCATCTGATGAATAGTACTGCACCCATCTCCTGACATGTGAGGCTGGCACTGGTTCTGAAATTTCCTTGTTGCATTTTTCACTTTTAGTAAGAGAATATTTGTTAGGACTTTTTAGGAGACCCAAGATGGTAGAGGAGTAAATTAAAGCTATATTAACTTCCTCCCAGGATCAATCTGGAATTACAACTACAATACAGAGAAATCATCCAAAATAACCAACTGAACACTAGCTGGAGAGAAGCCTTATGACCACAGACAGATGGAAGACACCACTTCACCACAATGTAACTGGTAGGGTGTGCAGATGAGGCACGAGAGGGCTGGCTGGGCTCCCATGGGTGGCAACTGAAGTTTCAGAGGGATATTTCAGTGGCCGGGTGGTTCTCCTGAGAAGTGTGGGGTGTAAACCTCAAGCTGGGCTCCCCAGCCTATAGTACCAGAGCCAGAAAGGAACCCAGATAACATCCAGTTGTGAAAAGCAGTGGGGTTTCTGTCTGCCAGGGAGAGATGGCTGGAGAGGCAGAGTCTCTTAAAGGGCCAAAAAAAATTTTCATTTGCAGCCACTTACCCTGGATTCTGGAAGAAGGAGGGCAGGGTGGATAAGAGACAGTTGAGGAGGCCTGGAGCTGGTGGCTCTGGGGAGAGAACTGAAGGAACAGCCACCAGGATTCCTATGCTGAGTCATTCCCAATACTGCAGTTGCCATCTTTCTCAGACAGAGCACTCCTTTCCAAGTGGCATCAGCCTGAGGGGAAGCAATAGTCTTACTTACAGGAATTACTCTGCCCCACCCTGTGGTGCTTAAGCTGGAATGCTTACAGCTTGATAAGATTAACAACTGATCAGTTTAATGACAGATCAGTTTAACATCTAAGGTGGAAAATACAAAGAATCAGCCAATATGGAAAGACAAAGAAACAGACCCCAAATGAAAGAACAAGAAAATTCTCCAGAAGAAGAACTAGATGAAATGGAAGCAAGCAATTTATCAGATAGAGAGTTTAGAGTAATGATTATAAGGATACTCAACAGCATGAAAAAAGACAGAAACCATAAAAAGGACCAGTCAGAAAAAAAGAATCCAATATCTGAAATAAATAATACACTGGGAGGAATAAACAGTAGGTTAGATGAAGCAGAAGATAGAATCAGTACTTTGGAAGACAAGGTAGAAAAAAACACCCAGATAGAGCAGCAAAAAGAAAAAAGAATTTTTAAAAATAAGAAGAGCTTAAGAAACAGTTTGGACAACATGAAGCATAACAATATCTGCATCATGGGAATACCAGAAGGAGAAGAGACTGAGCAAAGGTTGGATAACCTATTTGAGGAAATAATAACCGAAAACTTCCCTAATCTGGTGAAGGAAAAAGTCACACAAGTCCAGGAAGCTCAGAGAGTCCCAAACAAGTTGGACCCAAAGAGGCCTACACTGAGACACATCATAATTAAAGTGACAAGGCTTAAAGACAAGGAGAGAATCCTAAAAGCCACAAGAGAAAAGCAGGTAGTTACCTGCAAGGGAGCACCAATTAGACTGTCATCTGATTACTCAGCAGAAACATTTCAGGCCAGAAGGGAGTGGTATGAAATATTCATGATGAAAAGTAAGGACCTAGAACAAAGCCTACTTTACCCAGTGAGGCTATCATTTAAAACAGAAGGAAAAATAAAGAGTTTCCCAGACAAGAAAAAGCCAAAGGAGTTTGTTAACACCAAATCAGTACTGCAAGAAATGTTAAAAGGCTTGCTTTAAGAAGAAAAAGACAAAGAAAAAAATGAGAGGAAAACAGTCTAACAATAAAATGGCACTACATACATACCTATCAATAATCACCTTAAATGTAAATGGCTTAAATGCTCCAACCAAAAGACAGAGGGTAGCTGAGCAGATAAGAAAACAAGATCCATATATATGCTGCCTCTAAAAGACCCATCTCAGATCAAAAGACACATACAGACCTAAAAGTAAAGGGTTGGCAAAAGATATTTCACGTAAATGGAAAAAAGAGAAAAGCTGGAATAGCAGTACTTACACATGACAATGGACTTTAAAACCAAGGCTATAATAAGAGACAGGGAAGGGCAGCACATAATGATAAAGGGAACAATCTAACATAGGAGCAAATAAATATGTGAAGCAAATCTTGATGGACACAAAAGGAGAAATGGAAGGAAATACTGTCACAATTGGGGATTTTAATACCCCACTGACTTCTATGGATAGATCTTCCAGACAGAAAATCAACAAGGAGACAGTGGCCTTAACTGACACACTAGATCAAATGGATTTAGTTGATATCTTCAGAGCATTCCACACTAAAGCAACAGGATATGTATATTTTTCAAGTGCACATGGAACGTTTTCTAGGATAGACCACATTTTGGGACATAAGTCTCAAGAAATTTAAGAAGATTGAAATCATATCAAGCATCTTCTCTGACCATAATGCTATGAAACTAGAAATCAATCACAAGAAGAACACTGAAAAACACACAAAAAAATAGACACTAAATAACACATTATTAAACAATGAATGGGTCAACAATGAGATCAAGGAAGAAATCAAAAGATACTTTGAAACAAATGAAAATGAGGACACAACAATCCAAAATCTTTGGGACACTGGGAAAGCAATCCTAAGACAGAAATACATAGCATTATAGGCCTACCTCAAAAAAAAAAAAAAAGAAAGAAAAAGAAAAACTCAAATAAACAATTTAACTTCACACTTAAATGAACTAAAAAAACAAAAACAAACAAAAAAAGCCCAGAGTGAGTAGAAGGAAGGAAATAATAAAGAACAGAGCAGAAAGGAACGAAATAGAGCCTAAAAAAAGATACAAAAGATCAATGAATCCGTCAATAAATAGATCAAGAGTTAGTTCTTTGAAAAGATAAATAATATTGACAAATCTTTAACTAGACTCATCAAGAAAAAAAGAGAAAGGACCCAAATAAATTAAATCAGAAATGAAAGGAGTGAAATAACAAATGACATCAAAGAAAACAAAGGATTGTAAGGAAATATTATGAACTATATGCCAACAAACTGGACAAACTGGATGAAATGCACAAATTCCTAGAAACATAAAAATCTTCCAAAACTAAGTCAGAAAGAATCAGAGAATCTAAATAGAGAGATTACACCTAATGAAACTGAAACAGTAATCAAAAAAGTTCCAACAAACAAAAGCCCTGGACCAGATGGCTTCACAGGTGAATTTTAGCCAACATTCCAAGAAGAACTAACACCTCTCCTTCTAAACTATTTCATAAAATTTGAGAGGGGGGAAGATTCCCAAACTCATTGTACAAGGCCAGCATTATCCTAATTCCAAAACCAGATAAAGACACTACAAGGAAAGAAAATTATAGGCCAATATCCATGATGAACATAGATGTTAAAATACTCAACAAAATATTAGCAAACTGAATACAGCAATGCATCAAAAAGATCATGCACCATGAACAAGTGCAATTTATTCTGGGAGCACAAGGTTGGTACAACATTCACATATCCATAAATGTGATTCGCCACATAGACAAGATGGAGGATAAAAACCACATGATCATATCAATAGATGTACAAAAAGCTTTTGATAAAATCCAGCACCCATTTATGATCAAAACTCTCAGCAAAGTGGGAATGGAGGGAACATACCCAAACATAATAAAGCCCATATATGACAAACCAACTGCCAGTATCATACTCAATGGGCAAAAACTACAAGTGCTCCCCTTAAGATAGGGAACAACACAGGGATGTCCACCTTCACCTCTCTTATTCAACATAGTACTGGAAGTCCTAGCCACAACAATCAGACAAGAAGAATAAAAGGCATCCAAATTGGAAAGGAAGAAGTAAAACTGTCTTTATTTGCAAATGAAATGATACTATATATAGAGAACCCCAAAGAGTCTACCAAGAAATTACTAGAACTGATAAATGAATTCAGCAAAGTAGCAGGCCACAAAATTAATATCCAGAAATCAGTTGCACTTTTATATGCCAATAATGAACTAACAGAAAGGGGAATTAAGAAAACAATTCCATTCACAATTGGTTCACAAAGAATAAAATACTTAGGAATAAACCTAGTCCTGTACATGGGAAATTATAAGACACTGAAGAAAGAAATTGAAGAATATACAAATAAGCAGAAGCACATACCATGTTCATAGATAGAAGGATTAGCATATTAAAATATCCATACTACCAAAAGCAATCTATAGATTCAAAACAATTCCTATCAAGATTCCAATGATGTATTTCACAGAACTAGGACAAATATTTCAAAAATTTATATGGAGCCACAAAACGCCCTGCATAGCAACAACAATCCTGAGAAAGAACAAATTTAGAGGAATCATGCTACATAATGTCAAACTACTACAAGGCCATAGTAATCAAAACAGCATGGTGCTGGCATAAAAACAGACACATAGATCAATGGAACAGAATAGAGAGCCCAGAAATAAACCAACAACTTTATAGTCAATTAATTTTTTTTAAAGATTTTATTCACTTATTTTTAGAGAGGGAAGGGAGGGAGATATATAGATAGAGAGAGAGAGAGAGAGAGAGAGAGAGAGAGAGAGAGAAACATCAATGTGCGGTTGCTGGGGGTTATGGCCTGCAACCCAGGCATGTACCCTGGCTGGGAATCGAACCTGGGACACTTTGGTTCCCAGCCCATGCTCAATCCACTGAGCTACACCAGCCAGGGCTATAGTCAATTAATTTTTGACAGAGGAAGCAAGCACACACAATGGGGTAAAGATAGTTTATTTAATAAATGGTGTGGGGAAAACTGGACAGATACATGCTGAAAAATGAAACTAGACCACCTTCTTACAATACACACAAGAATAAATTCAAAATGGATTAAAGACTTAAATATTAGATCCCAAAACCATAAAAATCCTAGAAGAAAACATAGGCAGCAAAATCTCAGATATTGCTTGTAGAAATTTTTTATCATATATATCTCCCCTGGCAAAGGAAACAAAAGAAAAACATTTAAAAAATGAGACTACATCAAACTAAAAAGTTTCTGCACAGCAAAGGAAAACATCAACAAACTAAAAAGACAATCCACAGAATGGGAGAACATGTTTGCTGATAATTCTGATGAGGAGATTAATCTAAAAAAATTATGAAGTACTTACAAAACTCAACACCAAAAAAAAAACACCCCAATTTAAAGATGGGCAAAGGAACTGAATAGGCACTTCTTCAAGGAGGACATACAGATGGCCAATAGACATATGAAAAGATGCTCAGCATCACCAATCTTCAGAGAAATGGAAATTAAAACCACAATGAGATATCATCTCACACCTGTCAGAATGGCTATCATCAATAAATAAACAAACAAGTGCTGGTGAGGGTGTGGAGAAAAGGGAACCCTTTTTGTAATGTCGGTGGGAATGCCGGTTGGTGTAGCCACTGTGGAAAGCAATATAGAGATACCCCACAAAATTAAAAAATGGATCTGTCTTTTGACTCAGCATATCCCACTTCTGGGAATATATCCAAAGAAACCCAAAACACTAAATCAAAAGAACATGAACACTGCTATGTCCATTGCAGCATTATTTACAATTGCCTAGATATGGAAGCAGCCCAAGTGTCCATCAGTTGATGAGTGGATAAAACAACTATAGGATATTACACAATGGAATACTACTTGCCCATAAAAAAGAAATTTCTACCCTTTGCAACAATATAGATGAACCTGTAGAACATTATGCTAAATGAAATAAGCCAATCAGAGAAAGCCAAATACCATATGATTTCACTCACATGTGGAATCTAATGAACAAACTGAACTAACAAGAAAAATACAGGCAGATTCATAGATAGAGAGCAGGATGACTGCTAAGGGGAGAGGAGGTGAAGGGGTGGAGAGATTGAGCAAAAAGGAAAAAGGCCTCATGGACAACAGTGTAGTGATTGCTGGGGGCTTGGGGGTTATCAGGGGACTAAATGGTAGTGGAAAATATACAATAAAGATTAAATTTAAAAAATAAAGACTTTGTAAAAAATTATAAAAAAGAGAATATGTTTTAGATATAGTTCTAGTACTCTAAGTCTTCAGCTCTTTTTTCAAATGTCTCTCCTGTTGAAATGACCTTATAAAGAAAAGAAGATTTTAGCCCTGGCTGGCGACTCAGTGGATTGAGCGTGGGCTGTGAACCAAAGCATCACAGGTTTGATTCCCAGTCAGGGCACATGCCTGGGTTGCAGGTCATGGCCCCCAGCAACCGCACATTGATGTTTCTCTCTCTCTCTTTCTCCCTCCCTTCCCTCTCTAAAAATAAATAAATAAAATCTTAAAAAAAAGAAAGAAAAGAAGATTCCAAATCAATACTCAATTAAAAATACTTCACTGGATCAGAGGAAGCAGGGAGTGGCATGTTATTTCAATAAGCACAGTGATGGGAAGGAATCCAGTTTTTTCTTGGGACTAAGGAGTTGCCCAACATTGCCACCCAAAGCCTCTGTTCACTGAATAATAGTCCTGTTTGTGAGGTTCAAAATTTCACTCAGGAAAATAAAATGGGAAGAAAATGGCAACAATTGTCTCTGAAATTTCCTTGACACAAACATGCCAGGTCTGGTGAAGGGCAACCCACTTGTAAGTTCTGCCTAACAAAAGTGTGCCCTGCTGGCCCCCGGTGCATCTGTGCACAAGCATTCGCCCACCATACAGTGGTCACACGCCTACCACCAACACACTGGGCTTCCCATGCCACACCGTCGTCATGCACCCGTCCCACTTCCCATTGTTCTTTTCCTCTCCAGCTTTCTCTCTTTCCCGCCATACCCCCATCTCTTTCGAAAGGACTTAATTCCTGTAACACTTTCATAGGGAGAAAGGGCTTTACTTGGCAACTCTTGGTTTACAGGATCGTTGGTGAACAATCAGTCTGTCTGGCAGGAAGGTGCGCCCGCAAATATTACAGGCAACCAGCTGGCTCTGGGCACTTGTCCAAGCAGCTTCATTTAAGGCATCGAGATCATAGAAACCTTTGGCTGGAAAGTTAAAAAAAAAAAAGAAAGGAAAGGAAAAGAAAATGGTAAAATGGATCAGTTTTCATTGGGGAGAACCATATTCTACTTTTTATGGAAAATATTTTCAGGAAATACCTGTTGACTGAGGCTTTTAAACAAATCATATTACTTTGGCAAAAAAAAAATAGTTCTGTTCACTCAAGGGTTGAGTAAAGTTAGCTATGAACCAGAGGCTTTTCACTCCTTGTATTTTAAAAAGGGAAAGGCATTGTTTTATGTGTTATGATATGCATTCTTTACTAATTATTAACATCTTTGCTTACACATTGTTATCTTGCAAATATAACTTTTGGCCTTCTTTCAGTTGACTCTAAATATAAACTTACACAGGAAAAAGAACATGTATTTGTATTTTCCTCTTCCGTAATCCTTCAGTGGAATGTTTTTGGAGGCCAAAACTGACAGTTGAGAGTGAATTTAAGATAAATTACATCATAAAAATTTATCATCTTTTTAAGGCCATAAACTCAGAGATTCTTTAAGTAATTAAAGTGAAGAATGCAAACAGAATAGTTAATCTGACGAAAAGAAGTGCCCTTAGGAAAACAACGGAGACAGCTGAAAGATGTATAATCTTCATTGGCAGAGCACAGGAAAAAAGGCATATGGCTTTATTTTAGAGAAACAGTGTGGGATTTAGCTTTAATGAACCTTATTTAAATACAATGACTTTAGTACATTAAATCAATTCTGTCTTAGAATCTCTCAAGATAGGCCCTCCAGAGTGTAGCCAGGCACTCAAAAATATACAACAGGTTTGGTTTTGTTTTTTATTTTTATCATTTTACAGAGCATATATTTCATCATTAAAGCCCAGGCAATGCTCATATGAGCTCTGTCTAATGGTTCACACAACCTCAGCAAACCTCAGATTCCTTAGCATGCCTACTTCAAATATTCTGCCAGCCCCCAGGGAAAATTAAACCCCAGCAAACCTAGTATTTCTCCCTTGGATAAAACAAGTATCACTTTCTACATAGGATATGAAAGTGTACTTTATGTGCTTTGAAAACTGTTGCAAAAATAATGGCACTGACTTTCTTCTGACTCATAAGCTTTAATATGGACTAGAAATTCCAGAATATTCATTGATTCCCACTTTAAGACGATTCATCACATCTCTAAAAGTGTTGGCGTAGGGCTCTGACTTTGGATGTGAATGAAGGGTTATTTGAACTCTATGACTACAGGAAGTCCATGGGATGGAAGTGGTAATGGCAGTTATTTTGGCCTAGAGATGAAGGACATCTTCAGGAATAAAAATAACCTGAGGTCAACAGGAAGATTACAGGGGGGTGCAGTTATAGGACCTACCTTTTCCATCTGTAGGCAATAACGGAAGAATGAACCCAACAGGGTTTTCAAAATAGTCGTTTCTTTCACCTCTTACAGACTTGTGATAATTATGCTCAAGCACAGAAAGTGGTTGAGATCGGAAGTGAAGGAAATGCACTTTTGATACCAAGTGCAAATTGGTAGGAAAGAGTCTCAGTGAGGTAAACAATCTCTTTGTAGGTAAACATTTTAATTTCAATGAATGTTTTTTTCATCTTGAGCTCTTTTCCCACCTGTACTCAGAGTCCTTCTCTTAGCAAGACCTGTGAGTAGCTGAATTCTAGAAGCATCTAAAACTTCATTACGGCGATCTAAATTCCATTGTGTAAATTGTTAAAAACTCTCTTTGGGTCACATCTCTAATAAGAGTGCTTTGGACTAAATGATACTAAATAACCTCTGAGGTGCCTTCCAGTTCCTCAAATCTATGGCTACATAAGGAGAATGAATGAATTGAATGAAACTCCTCTTAAAACCAAAATGATATTTCCTTGAGGATAATTAAGGAATCAACTGAGAAAATGACAATCATACGAATGAGAAAGTCAGAGGTTGTACAGCAAATAATATCCTGGGAACTACTTTATTCTCATACCCTAAGTGAGTGTGCCTAAGTCTCTAACAAGGTCACACGTGCCTGGAGCTCATGGAGTCCCAGTTTCATCTGGCTTGTGCATTGCTTAATAAAGTACTGATAGCGAAATTTTAAAAACCTGGGCATTTCATATAGATGTCTATATTTTCAATTCATTTGTATTTTTGAAAGGTATGACCACACTGTGATAATTTCTCAGTGATAACACCAGCTGAAACTGGGAGCAGCTGTCTACGTTAGAGCTAGTGCTTTCCAGCCACCACAGTCTTCACCTCCCCTTTTCATACATGGACCAATTTATTCAATTTTGAAACCCGATTAGTGGACCCTGTAAGCATTCAAGTTTGGTGCCCCTGTTCTACAAACTCTAAGATGCATTTATATTTGAAAAGATGTCACCAGATATCATATGTCTGATAATATATGAAAGTAAATTTGATACATATTTAAATTCCAGAATTTAAAATTGTGCTCTCCTTGCACAATTTTGCCAGGATGTGGTATCTTTAGATCTCGGCATCTGAGGAGAACACTTTGGGCAGGCATTCCAAAACCATTTTTCCTACTCAGCTGTAGCCAACACAATAAATATTATTGATTTCAATTGTGTGAACAAGAGAAAAAAGAATATCTCTACTCAAAAGTTTAGAGAGAAAAGTCTCCCCTTATGCATTCAAGCCTTTTCATCCAAAAACTTACCACTGATGGTCCTGACTTCAGGTTTCTTAGGTTCTGGTCTCCTTAACTCTTTAGGCAACAAGTTGTTTTCATTGTGCCATTTTTTCAGGCATTGTGGCTCATGGATGGCAATCGATTTTGTTCCATATTCACGACCACAAATGTAGCAAATGACTGTCGGTGGACGCCTAATCATTTTCGGCTGCAAATAATAGAAAATATCTGTTAGATAAACTTTAGAAAATTATACAGGGTCTGGCAGAAGCAGCGCCTGCTTGAGTTTGAGTGCGGTTGGTAGGGTATGTGAATGTCTCACACGTGGTGGACAGCAATTTGAACATTTCATTTAAAATGTTATATGGTGTGTTTGAGTGTGATATCATTATGTTACAGAATTGCATGCTTATGATTTTGTAATAAAAATTTTATAATAAAAAGGGGCATTATTTATGCCAGGCCCTGTATTTCAAAATTGTGACATTAAAATGCTCTATAAAATAAATGTTTTTAAAAATTTCAAAGAGTCTGGTAAAGTTCACCTTTTGGGAAATTAAGAGAACTAAGTTATGTTATATGAGCGATTGGAGCTGGGTGAGGATGTGGGTTTGGGAGGAGGACAGAAAATAAAGATGGTCTAGCCAGAATTCTATTTATTGGTACTTCATAAAATATATTTTTCATTTAATAAACATTGATTGATTGTCTTCTGACTATTCTCCATGATGGGAGAATACAATGATAAATCAAGTATGAAACATCCTCTCAAAAACATCAGGCTCCAGTACACTATTATGTCTGAGAAATAAAGTAATGAGTGTCATTGGAGAGTTTATAACAGTGTTATGCCTGCCCATATTCCCTCGTATAAACAACTTTCTAGTGCAAGCTCCTCTGATTTTCTGCCATTTTTGACCTGGAGTAGCCTCCACCCACAGGCAGAATAGCTAATCAATTACAGATGGAAGCTGGTGGATAAATACCCAGCTTCCTCCCCAAGACTGCTTCCACACCGTCCTCTAGAAGTCTCTACTGGGACTGCACCACAATTGTCCATGAACACACTATGTAAGCTTCCTCCTCTTCCCCATCTCTGCTGCCACTACTTTCTGGGTTTTTCTGGAATCACCTCCCAAATAAAGTACTTGAACTCAAATCCTTTTCTTAGCATTTGTTTCTGAGAAGATAAAATCTAAGGATGAGTTAAGGATAAATGCACTAGGGAGCCTCTGCTTCTGATACTGAAAGTTACAAGAAACATTGCTTCCAACTAAACAATGAGAACAAAACAGATAACCCACAGAATAATAATTTTTGAGCCCATTGGGGATTCTAAATTGCAAGATAAGTTAATAAATGAAAGGGACTGCCTAAATTCGATGGTGGATCAGCAGAACCAAGAGAAAAGCTCCCACATTCCAACTTTACATTCACATGGGAAGAATTGGTCTGCCTCATAAAGGGGCCGGACAGCTGACTGGGAACCCCACTCTTTCACCCACCAGATCTTACACTCAGTAAGAGGAGGTGACTGGCTAACATTGGAGAGAGGCAGGACCATTGAGAGAGGCCATTACCTAGTCAAGAACATAGGGCCTGCCCAAATCTGAGGGTAGGGGTATAGAATTGGGTTTTATGCTGAGTCCCAGATAAGAGCAATCTACGTTTGGGGTGAAAATAAGAGAGACTCTCTCTCGGCTACAGGCATGTACACTGCCACCAGAGTCTAAGGGTGTAGCAGGAGAACTGGGAGGAGCCCTTTGGCTCCAGGCCTTACACTAAGTACAAGGCAGGGGCAGTTTACCACAGGGGGGATTTAAAGGCTGTAGTCCACTGAACATAACTAAAGCAAAAAAAAGTTCCAAACCTTACTAAATTACAGACCACATTGGCATAGCCACTTATACTCACAGGCTGACAGAAGAGGCATACTCATTTCTGGGCACAAGCATAATTTACCTCAGAATCTTACAATGTCCAGTATTCAGCCACACATACACACACACAGAAATTAGCATCTATAATTGTTAGATGTTAAGTGTAACCACATCAAGGTATGGCCTAGATACTGGGATTAGCAGAGTAAACTATTTTTATTTATTTTTATTTTATTTTATTTTAAAAATTATTAAAAATAATTATAATAAAGGATTACAGTTATTTTTAAAGGACCTATGTTAAAGGATCTAGAGGAAAAGGTAGACAGCATGCATAAATATAGGGAAAATTAAAACTGAGAGATAAAAAGCAAGTAAAAACTATTCAAGAAAACCAAAATAATAGGAAATTGTTAATCAGAAGAATGACCTATAATTGCACTTCCAGAAAGTTAGTTTGGTTGTTATGCATCTAAATGGGCTAGAAGGGCAGCATGTGTCTGACAGCTTGAACACCCATGGCTCTGGGCTCAGGAAGGCCTGGGTCCAAGAGAACCAACATTTCCTTCTAGGTACCAAGGAATATGGGGGTTACTGACTGAAAGGCGGAAGTCAAGAAAGACAGGTTGGAGGAGAAAAAAAATAGAACCTGTTCTGGACCTGTTGCATTTGACATGTCAGTAGAGTTTAAATGTGAATAAATCCAGCCTAAACAGGAAATAGAGGCCTGTAATTTGGGGTTCATAAGCTTCACAGCTATCAACACAGAAAAGACACTAAAACCATGAAAATTCCAGAAAAGAAGTAGATAGAGACTGTTTGAAGAAAAATTCTTGAGAGAATATCTGTAATAAGGAGATTGGGCCAGGGAAACTGCAGCCTACAGAGATAAAGGTCCCAGTTCGCAGTTAAAGATACAGGAAACGGAGACAAAAGACTCCATTCAGAATTTTGGAAACACTTCTGGTTTCCAGAAAGACGGTCTTGAAAGTTAGTTTGTCAAATGCTACAGAGAAGAATGGCAGTTGAAAAAGATCGTTAGATTTGGTTACCAATAGGTTATAAGCTAGTGACTTTTGGTTGTGTAGTTGCAATGGGGTCATAAGGATAAAAACCACAGGGTTAGGAGTTAAACATCAGGTCAAGAAGAGGAATGCACATCCAAAAAAGCTTGCAGAGAGGACATTTGAGAGGTAAGTAGTGCTGAAGAAAGATTTGTTTTGTTATTGTTTTTAGGGTAGGACTACCTTTGGTAGAAAGAGAGACTGCAGGCCTAAAAGAAAAGGGATAATCATTTTACAAAGCCCTCAGAGGAGGCAGGAGGAGATGTAATCAAAGGTGTAACTGTGGACATTGTTAGCCTCAGAGGAAGGGGAAGAAAGAGGACTTAGACGAAGTTAGAAAAAGGTTGTAGAGAAGGGAGGCACTGGTGGAGCTCACATAAGGTGAACTTAGTCTTTTATGGATGAGGTAGAGTGATCTTCAGAGAATAAAGAAATTCAAATTCTGGGAAATAGAAGAGTGACACATACTGGGATTAGGCAGCGCTGCCAGGAATGCAACAGTGATTCAATGAGGGGAGAACACTCACCTCATAATGGGAAAGACCCAGTTAGGTAGAGTGGCAAGAAATTTTAGTGGTATCAAACGACCTTTTCCAATATGTTCTTAAGTAGCACTGGGTGGCATGAAAGCAGAAACTAAGCTGGTGGTGTGGTCTTCTTTGGCAAAATAAAACCTGGTAAAATGTGTGTGTTCATTTTAGAATCAGCCTACTTTTAACTAAGACTATTGGAGGTTACACCTGCAGCGGGGAGTGCACAGAGGAAGAATAAAATCAGATTTAGCGTGTATATGACTTCTGCATAGCCAAGCAGAAATAGCACATTCTAGACGGACAAATCCACAATTAATATAGACCAAACAAAATGCAAAATAGAGTTATTCACTTGAGGATCTAAGTTTTTTTTAAGCACATTCTTTGAAGTACAATATTTTTATTCTGTTATTCTGTACTGAATTACGGCAGTAGACTGCATTCATACAAATAACTAAGTAGTTGTTAATCCTTTCTTGTTATTAGCCATGTAGCTTCTAACATCTAAAAAGTGACTTAAAAATATTAAGGGAATTCAAGACCTAAGAGAAAGGATAAAGCAGAAGCAATAATTTTGAAAATATACAAAAGTTCTTTACTATGTTTTACACGTTTATTTACTTGAAAGATTAATTAAATGCAGGGTTTTTTTAGCTTAAAAAATGAAAAGGGTATTTTTTGCTTTGAGAATAATGAATTTATTAAAATTCCATATGGAAAGTATGAACCAAATCCTGTATTTAACCAAGCATATAAGGAAAATAAATGGCGGGGTCATAAATGAAGAATGTCACATTGTCAGAAGGTTTCTTTTGGAAGGAAAAATTAGAAGAAAACGGGCAGACAGAGGCCAGAAGACATGCACAAAATAACTTAAAGGGATGTGGGAGAAAATTAATACCATAAAAAGGCTAAGATGTTCTGTATTATATTTTCCAAAGCATGCCGCATGCTCTGTATTTGTGGTTGAACTGCAGTTGAACCTGCAACATACTCCATATTCTCAGGTTTTGAACATCTCACTTCTAAGCCATGCTCTGGGGAAGTGCAAGCCACCCAGGCACAGCCTAAGAGAAAAATGCATCCCTGAATGGAGATAAGAGATCCTCTTTTATTTTTCATTAATTTCACCATTGTCAGTCAGAAACTTCCAGGGAAAGTGGAATGATCTCCAACTTGTGGTTATGGCCAGTACCCCAGCTGCCAAGATTTTACCCTTCAGTCTCTTCATGCAGTTTTCAGATGGAAGTGGGTGTGTGGGGGATGGAGAAGAAGAACAGGAAGAGGAGAACATAGCCCTGGCAGAAGGGCCAGAGGACTTGCTTGGCTCATGTGCTAATGTGGCACAGCCTAACAGAGCAAGGCAGAGGCCGTGGAAGGCTTCCCAAGGGGCCTGTTTACACAGCCCTTACCAGGGCCTGCCAACCCCAGGAAAGTGTAACCAAAGGAAGGCAAAAGGGAAGTTGATAAGTCTAAAGTTTCTGCAGAGCAAAAGATCCCATCAACAGTTTTCCTGTCAACATTTCAGATGTTTTGGGAAAGAGGCACTACTTTTTTAACATCTAGGTAAAATATTTTTAAAAACTTCATCTCCGAATCTATGTAAGTGCTATTTCAAGTGTAAACTGTTTCACGGGATAGGGGAGACCACGTGTGCCTACACACAAAGTTTATTAGGGATCATCACGATTTTGCCTTTATTCTTCCAGTTTCCTGGGAAAGTCTGCTAGGGCTGGATGCAGACAGAGGCGCTGAATGCTTCAGGGAAAGCTTTCATGTGTGTATTTCTTTTAACTTGAATCCACTCACTTTCATATGTTTTCAATCATTTTGCTGGCCACTATTGGAATTATCATTTTATTTTCCATGCAGAACTTTTTTTTCTTTTTATTAATGTCTTTTGTGTGTCAGGAACACCTCATGTTCAATCTTTGAGGCCAGGACTGTGCAATGCAAAGGGAAGTGAGCATTAACAACTTTTCTCCTACTTAATGTAGATGACCTGTCATCCATCCATTCACTTTTACAATGTAAAACAAATAGCTATAATGCCACCATTAAAGCAAGAAGGAAAGAATAAGGACCAAGAAAAGAGGGTGGTTTGTTGGACAACCTTAAGAGAGGTATTGCTGGAAGAAAAATGGACATAGTTCCATAAAAGTAGACTAGGATGCCTATTTCAAATAGCTTCAAATAGCTGTCAGTGACCTCCCTGATAGCTCAGGCTGAAAGGAAGCCACAGTGAACTATACAACTCAATAGCAAATAGAACTTATAAAGGAAGTAAAACAACTGGTTAGAAAAAAACCTATTTCTAACATTAAATATTATTGCATGAATTTTAAAAGGGATATTAAAACTAAAGTGAAAGTCATTACTAGCAGTTTTATAAAAGATCAGAAGCACTCTACATTTGGTCACTTCTTGTATTAATCCCACAATAAATCCTAAGCAATAATAGTGTGAAATTATAGTTGTGCAATATTATTTACAGGAGAGTTAGGAGAACATGACTCAAGGATGTAGCTTTTTGAGGATTTGAAGTGAAATAGATATTAGAAGTGGTAATTATGGGCAATGGGTCTTTGAAAATGCAATGCCTGCTATGATCATCTCCCCGGAAAATACACATGTATACAGAATTATGAATACAATTTTTAATGATTGGGGGACTCAGTAAAACTCATCCATTAGCCCCAGGAAGTGAGCTGTTGGGCCTTTAGTCAGAGCCAAACTTTTTTTCCAAATAGATGCTCCTTTGTATAAGGAGCCATTTGGCACCATTTAAAAGCCTCAGAAGGCACTGACTTGAAGCACGCAGGAACTTGTGAAATACACCACTTTTGGCTTTAGGGAAATCTTGTCTTGCTTTGCCTAAAACAGTCTCTATTATACCCACTGTCATTTATTCTGTAATTGTCTATGTTTAGTCAATAAATTATATAGTCACTCTACTTCCAACCCATTTTGAAAAACATCAGTTAATATAAAATATAAGCAATCAAAAGACAAAAGAACAAAAAGCTCAAAATATTGGAGCTGTAACTATAAGACTGCCAATGAATTCATTTAAATATAGAACAAGGTGAAATGACTACAGAAATTATGATTTGACTAGAGAAGAGAATATAAAAGAAACACACCTCGACAAATAAAAATGTTTATAAAAATTGGCAAGGGAAGGAGAGGAGCAAAGATTTTAATCATGCTAAATTGTTCAGACCTTTCATGCCAAACAGTCAATTAAAACAGTATAAAACTAAAACATGGAGTTAAAATTTTTTAAATCCTTTAATAATTTATTTTTTTGTTAATTTTAGTGGGTCTTTTAAAAACCAATAGAGCAGGAAAACTGCTAAGGGGGAAGGGAGGCTGGGGGTGGAAGGATGGAGCAAAAAGGAAAAAGGACTCAGGGACATGGACAAGTGTGGTGATTGCTGGGGGAGAGAGAGTATGGGGGGACTTAATGATAATAGAGAAAAATACAATCAAGATTAAATCAAAATAAAATAAAATAAAATACCCCAAAACCAAAAACTAATATTCTTTTAGTGAAGAAATATTTTCTGAAATTTTGCAATATCATCAATTATACATTATTGTCTTTTTTCAAATTCAAGTAAAGTTAAATGTAATCTCTATTAATAATAACTTGGATGTGATGATCTCACTTCTATGAAAAAATCTGCATGTATTATTAATTTATATGTGTTTGTATACATAGAGATGTGTCTGAAATGATATTCACTGAGATCCGACTAATTTGAAGATAATTTTAATACTTTCCTAATGGCTTGAATTTTTGTAATGAACCTGTGTCATTTTTACAAGAATAGTAAAATAATTATTAAAAGTAAACTCCAGAATCAAAACTTCAGGAGAAATCAGTCCTAAAAGAAAAAATCAAGTGCAACCAAAGTAACTTTCTGAAAATTCCTTAAATAACCAATAAAAGATGATAGCAAAGTTTTTGTATATAATACAGTTTAATACTATAATTAATTAGTAATTAAAATTAGAAATAATATTAGGGATGAATTCAGCTTTGTATAGCATAAAAGTACACTGAAAAATGAAAATATCTATAGTATTTTGAATTACACTATTCCAATATACTGTTTTATTATGTCAACTGTGCATAGTTGAATATACATCAGTTAAATGTTTGTATGATGCAACTCAATTGAAGTCCTACAGTTCTGCTCCACTACTTTGAAAAGCAGTAAGAAGGGCCTGGAAAAATAATATGAGGACAGGATTTAGCATGAGTCTGTTTCTACCATAAGATAACCTAAATATAACTCTTGTAGATATTTTAATTTTATTCAGACTTGTTTTCTTGGCTTGGTTGCATCAGTCAAAAAAATAAATTCACAAATAACTAAATGGGACCATATGGTATTAGCCATCATGTATTGAAAGTGGCAGCCAAAAAGAGAAGGTGGGGGATGACTGGAATGAACCATCCCTTGGGTTTTGTATTGCCCATTGTGCCTGGACTGACAAATCACCATAAATTTTCAGCCCGCCCTCCCCCCCACCCCCACTGAACTTGACTATGCTCTGTGTAAACTTGGTCTCTCTGAAATGACACCAGGAATTTCTGTGGTTCTTCATAGCTACAGAATAAAGGCCAAATACTTTATACTGACTTTATTCATGCCCAACCTTCACCCTATGAAACAGGTCTGCCAGCCACACCAAACTCAGCTCCATTCCCCAAGCTAGAGGCCACAGTCCTAGGCTTTGCTGTATCCATGACTGTATTCATCTGTTCCTCCCAGCACTGAAATTGAATATAGCACCTTCACCATGTTGACGGTTATGGGGAACCCCAATCCTAGCTTTCCTTAGTACTAAACACAAACACATAAACTACTAATTAGAACGTAAAATGTGTAAGTGCCATGACAGAGTGCCATAGGAGGCAGAAGAAGGGAGAAAGGGAAAAGTTTTGACCAGCAGCCAGTGAAGAAGGTGACATTTGAAGTAGGTTTGTTAAATGTATATAACCATACTGATGTGGAGAGGACTCCCTCAAACAAACAATATCTACTCACAACTGTTGGGTAGTCCTGTAGTATGTTAATATAAAAGCTATAACGTACATAGTGAAAAGACTAGAGGAAGAGTGAAAACAAGAATCAACCTGCTCAATATCAGACTGAAACAGGAGTGGTCAGACCTTGAGAACACAGTCGATGTTGGCACCTTTTCTATGTGTCTTCCCATCTTCTCACCTTGGTCCTGGCCCCAGACTCCATCCTCCTGTCATTAGAAGCTGCCCATGGGTCAGTAACTGGGAAGAGAGTAGATGGACAGTACTAGAAGCAAGTACTTCCTAAGTCAAGAGAGCTGCATCAAGCACACTAGGGTACTGTGCTGTTGTGGGAGTCAGGCGGAGTGGGTAATGCATAAAGTAATGTATAGGGTCTTGATCTTGTGGAGACCTGAGTGCAAGGATAAGGACTTAATACTATGAGACAGAATCAGATCAAGAAGTAAGCTGGGGGGGGGCGGGTAAAAGATTTTGTTTATTTTATTTTAGACAGAGAGGAAAGGAAGGAGAAAGAGAAGGGGAGAAACCTTAATGTGTGGTTGCCTTTCATGTGCTCCCCACCCCCATTGGGACCCATAACCCAGGTATATGCCCTGATTGAAAATCAAACTGGTGACCCTTTTGGTTCGCAGGCCAGTGCTCAATCCACTGAGCCACACCAGCCAAGCCATAGCTTCTATATGCTATAACATCTTGATTCTTCCATTGTGAAGAAATATAAACTAATTCTGCCTACACTGAAAGAAAATGAAGAATTCTCAAATGATAATAATAACACTAATGCAGCTGGAAACATCAAAAACACATAAACAAAATGTAATGCTGCCATCCAATGGACCATTATTCAGCAGTTAAAAAAAAAGAAGTGGTGTTATTTGCACCAACATGGATGAAACTCAGTCATTATATTGAACAAAATCAGACACAAAAAAGTATATTACCACTTGATTCCATTTATATAAAATCCAAACTAAGCTGTAATGTTTGAAAATCAAATTAGGGATTGCCTGGAAGCTGGAGGTAGAAGGAAGAATAAAGTAGATAAGGAAGCTTCGGGGGTGATGAAAATATTCTGTACCTTGATTATGGTGGTGATATAACAGGTACATAAAAACATCAAAACTCACTGAATAGCATGTGTTTGATAGACACAGTTTAGTGTTTGCATATTATTTCTCAGCACAGCAGATTAAAACCACCCATGAAGACTAGTTTAGTGGAGTATTTTCTCATTGCCCTGTTCATGAGCACAGTCAGTGCAAAGTCAGCCGTACACATTGTCAGATAAAATCCCAAAATTAAATAATGTATTTTAGAGTGGCTTTTGCCAGGAACTAGAGAATATTTTTAGGTGATCTATATTCTAAACCCAAGAAATTTTCCAGTTGGAAAAAAATGGAAGAAAACTGAAAAAGAAAAAGTACTAAAGAAAACGAGAAAATGTTTTATTGCAGATTTTCCTCCAGGACATTAAAGCTTTTGCCAGAGAAAGTACATGAGGCGGCAATGCCCTCCACATGCAATTCCCACCAGAGGAGTCCAAGACTAGGGTGTCAGGGCCTGAGCCCTGCAGCAGAGGTGACAGATTCAAAAAGCAGGCCTGTTAGTCTGTGTCTGTGCGCACAGCACCTGGCCTGCCGGACACACACCTGACAGCAGTTCCTCATCTTTCAGTAAAAGGAACTTCATGGTCCTTCAGCATATGAGTGTGTTTGTGTGCACAAAAGGCATAAAAGGTCAGCCATTTTCTTCAGTTGATTTCAGAAACATCGAAATTCTCCCTTTGCCTCAAACAATTCACTCCTTTACATTTTCCTCTGCTTTGTTCTTGACCTTCTTCCTACCCAAAATTATCATCTTTAGGCTCATTCCCCTCAGGAAGAAAGAGAGAGCTGAGAGCTTTGGCCCTAGAAGGCCACAGGTACAATTACGTATCTGCTACTACCAGGGAGCAGTGGAAGCTCCCACATTTGCTGGCTCGCTCAGTCGCTTGTTGGGAGGCAGTTGTTGGCTGGATTTATTCGCTGTCATTGACACAGTTGGCCTGTTCTTTGTGAGGGCCCATTTTAGTGCACTGTGCTCAAGCAGCCATGACAAAATGTAAAAGTGCCTTTTTTATTACCAAATATGCATGCAAATGAAATGCCTGGCTATTTCCCCCCAGTAACATGTTTCACACATTACTTAGAAATGAACAAAAAATGTAGAAAGTGTAATGGTCTCTCCCCCCCCCATCTCTTTTTTTAGTTTGCATCATAACAATTCTTGCATCAAAACAGCCATGTGCCCAGTGTTTCTTTGGGGACATTTGTTAACCTGAGTCAAAGAGAAATCAAGGGACCCAGAGGTGAGAAAGCATCTTGCAAGGGACATAGTCCCTGCTGACTCGAACCATGACTGAGTAAATTAGATAAAGGTGCTCCACTTTAACACCCTTCCAAACCACCTGGTTGTGATCATTAATCTGTATGCTATGAGTCACATGATGCAGTATGAAAATGGTGGCTCTGGGAGAGAGACACAGGACAAT